>NC_134575.1:75609593-75927775 GCF_050947875.1 Dermacentor variabilis
TTCTGAAGCCCAAAATTACACAGTAGACGGAGGAGGTCAGGTCTTGGGTTAGTTCCGCTGTAAAGATTTTTGTTAAGGAACTTCACACCAGCGCCAACTGATGAAGCCTCAAAAACGATGCGCAGCTTGGTCGTTTTAATGCGCTAATGGTGTACGGGCTGATGAGGCACGTAATAAATGCGCTGGCAATAATATAGGATACTGTCAAGTGCGCGTTCCGCTACGCCCTCAGCCAATAATCACCTAATTTTGACCTTGTACTCGTGCAGTAGGTTGGCGGAATCGCTTCTACGCATCAACGTGGTTGTCTGGAAGTGCAATTGAGGACGGAGCCGTTTCTTCCAAAACACACACAGAACTTGAATTGTAACAAATAAATATTGAAACACCTATAATTACCACTCCAATGAAAGCTTATGAAGTTCGAGTTATGAACAATCATCTGCGGGTCACACGCACTTGACGCATGGTGGTTTTTGCACCTTGAGCAAGAGATCCTCCGTTTACAATCACGCACCCGGTGACCTTTTCTTGTACATCAGAAGCACAGTTTATAGTTAATAGTACTTGCTTCTTTTGCATCCGGGACGTATCAATAGGGCAGGCTTCTGTCGTGTGCTAGCCTGACGTGTAGAACACACATCTCCTTACATAATTAGAAATCGCAAGCCAAGTTCGTGTGGAGAAGAGATGAAGTAGGCTTCCATTTGCGCCAACGCAATAGTTGGCTTCTTGCAGGCTGACCGTCGTTGGATCGTTCGCCGCTATCCCTGTAATCACCTTCAACCTTTTGAGTTCGATAAGAAGGAGCTTCAGTAGCCCATCTAGTCTCAATGAAGATACAGGTTTGTCTGCTATGTCACTCTCAGTTTATCTGGCGCAGGAATGAAGATATTTAAATACGACGGCTTGCAGTAGTTCCCGGAGAAGGATGTCGCAAAGTATCAATGAAATCAACGTATTTTTCACCCCCCGCGGACTCCACGCCTCGTAAATTGACGAGCAAGTGCTTGTACAGTTGTCTGAGGGCTTTTGTGTCACCAGTGAACGAACTAGAGTCAGCAGGCGAGACGTTGCGAAGTATTCCTACTCCTGGCGCGTCTTGTCCCCGAAGCGTTTCTGCAGCATGCCAAATATGTCCTGGTAATATCCCTTTGTCTTCGGAATATCCGCCACCGCCGAAGACACGTCTCCTTTAGGAACCAGTTGCAAATATGGAATTGCTCCGCACCGGTAGGATTTCCATTCTTATGGACAATGTGAGCAAATCGGTCGCGGAATTCGTTCCACCTACAGAGCCATTTTGCTTTTTCGATGCATTTAGGCACGTATGCGACATCGGTCTGCCAACTCTTCCTTGCTCTGGAACCATTCCGGGGACATTTTCAGCCTTCCGTTGCACGCCACCGCGATTTTCGACCAGCCGCCACAAGCTAATCAAGGGGAAGTGGACCAAACGCAGATGCCGGCACCACCCTCCTCATCTGTTTATTTGCTTCCACTGTGCAGGCTCGGTGCCATCGAAATCCTCTCAACTTGAGCGTGCTCCTCGCCTTTTATCAACTAAGATTATAAGAAAAACTGCTCAATGCAGGCAATGCTGCTTGCTTTGAAAGCAAAATAAGCTCAAATACTATATGCGAGGAGCGCGTTTCATTCGGCTTTTTAAACAACGCCGCGGGTTACCGCCTGATGCTTGAGTCGGTGGTCACTCAAATTTGAAGTTAGGAGAGTTAAATATAGATAGCTCAGAATAGTTTTACGTTATAGGGCCCCTACTTTGAAAACGATATAGTTTACGCTAGTCTGGTGTTCTGCGCTCGATGTGTAGCGGATAAAACTGGATTGCCAGACCAGTTGTGATTCGCGAATCGTTGTTGCAGACCGTGGTGACAAGATTGCTACAGCTATCCCTAGGCGCAAGCCGAAGCTCCCTTTGTAATTCTGCAGTATAGGTCTATCGCGAAGTGGTCGCAGGTCATTTTGAAGCGTTAGTTCGATAAGCGCTTCATTCATTGCTCAATGTACGGCCCCTCGTCCAAGCCCACCTACATCTTGAGATGTCACCAGCCTACTGCGAACACAGTGCGTGACTATGCCGTGACAACCCACTAGAATAGACAGCTCTTCGAAAGCCTTTGTAGCAAAATATGTACATTTTCTTTCTATATTCAAGTTGATTTGTATTGTTTAAATTAGATGTATTACGATTCGTCAGAAAGACTATGTCTTCGTATTTGTCTCATTTTCATGCAGTGCACTTCTCTAACTTGGTGCAGATGGAATCTTGTAAGCGCATGCTTCCTTGCGCATGCTAACCGCATGCCCTTGGGCGAAATGTAGCAACAAAAAATTTTTAAAAATGGGCTCTACAAAGCCCAATGATAGATTGCCATACAATGATGAATGCGAATCAGGTACAAAGTCGAACAGTTATCGTGAACTCAACGCTGTTGAAGAGTGGTCCATCGAGCGCTGCTCTACTATGCGCCCGAACACTGTGGCGGCATGGGAAAATGTGCTGTCGGGCAAAATAAAACGCGATAAATGTGCGCTTCATGAGGGAGCAAATTAATTGCTCCAATGCGAGTCTTTCCTACAAAGCTCCAAAGCACTTGAGTAGGAATCCGTGGCGGCACCAGCTAAATTCAACTGTCGTGAAAGAATTCTTAATGGTGAATTTCTGTGGCATTGCAAATTTCCCGGCGAAAGTATAATTTGTGACAGAAGTCGCCTCGTTGTTTTATAGCGGTCGACTGCATACGTGAGGGGCGGTGTGTTTTGGCTTTGAAAAAGCCGGAAGTGCTTGATAAGGGTGATTCGGCGGTCAATCAGGCTACGCTGAGTCGCAGACGACGCGTATCTGCGTCAAAAACACTATTTTGGCGCATTTCTGTCCACTCAAAGCGCGAGCCCCATATTTTCCTTTATTGGTACTGCAGTACGTGCTGATATCACATAGTGTTAGAGGATACTTTTTCAGAGGTACCAGTTGCACAATTTTCTTCAAATCTGCAATGTGTTATCGCATGCAGCCAATATAGTTACTGCAAGTAAATTCCTCTTTTTCGGAAATTCAGGCACAAAACTGCACTTGGAAGGCACTCCCAAGGCACTTAGCTGCACACAGAATGCGTCCAATGGCATCGAAATCAGTAGCGCCGTCTATTGTGCGCTTCCATAGGTAACCGCTGTAAACGGTGCGAGTTATGCAAAGTGTACACAGAACAACACCTATCCAGGGCAGAAGATATTCGTTTTCATCGCAAAATGATGCAATTTGTATTGCCTCAACGGCCACGGGTGAGTTCTGCCCCAATGTTATGTAAAGCTCTTTGCATGCTTGCAGTGTATGCTGTAAACGCTAAGGGTTAAGCACATTTGTAAAAAATAATAGCAATTTTGCCCAAAACTAACCAATCATGGTGATGACATAGCTTAGCGTCCTAGTCTAGCTTCGCGCGGAGAGTACGCGGAGTTGACATGGTGTGACGCAGCGCACGAGACGACTGCTGCTGCGTAGTAGTGAAAGCGCCCTGTCGTGTCCCGACGCTGGCACTATGAGGAAGGTCGGAAACGGTGCTACCGGCGTTGCACCTCGATGGCGAACAAGATTAGATCAATGAAAAACTGGCGAAGCCGCCGACGTTTGTCAGCGCTAAGAGTACCCTTGAAATTTATTATCCCGTTCCGCTCAGACCAGCTGAAAATACAAATCCGCATATTCTAACTTGGACACGAAAAATATGAAAGTGGAAAATGCGCTGTCGCGCCAACCCTGCTGAGCCCACTACGTGGTCCTTGTAATGCGTACAGTAAAGACTCAGGAAGTAAATTGAATGCTGGTAAGATGGTAGCCATCTATGGGTATTACAATCACCATAATCCAGTCCTCTATGTCGTGTAATGAATAAAATCATGACATAATTGCTGTGAACAACCGCGTATCGAGAGCGCTAACACAGCGTCATTGCAAAAGCGCTTTTAGTATTACTTTTTTTACTTGCATGAGAAGAAACTTCAATTTTGAAGAAACAAAGTAATTCTAACAACAAAGACTTAAAGCACGTTTATTTTCTTGGCTAAAGTAATTAGGAGCCACTTTTTCCAAATAGTTATTTCAGCTTCGCACACAATGCTTTGCAAACGTCTACGTACAATAGAAGGCTCAACATAGTCCCAGCAGTTCACAGGTCCGTGTGTGGCACTGACCCGTAGCTTCAAGCCCGAACCCAGTCTAGGCTATAGAATACCCAGCGCCCACTAAATATCACTTTACATGGGCTGGGCCGGGGCCGGGCTTTTGGGTAACCCAAGGCCCGTGCAGTTCCCTACAGTTTCGGACATCTAAGCGGACGAAATACATCGTACGCCACTGGTAAACATATGGCTAATGTTTTAATAGGATTTTCTCGAAACATGCACAAACAATGTCATAATTTTAAGTAAGGGCCAAACAAATATATTACATTTGCCTGTTTTAAACTGTAATAAATGCAATTTACAGAATGAGGATATAAGTTTCTTTCCTATAATTAAACAATATTTTACAACTTTGGCCAGGTTTTGCGAATCAATTGGCACCCTTAAAATGTTGCTTCCGACAACCAATACAACAAAATTGTTTCCACTAAACGCAGTAAATGTAAAAATCAATATTTTTCATTTCAGGTGTAATGTTCAACCGCATTCTTTCCGATATGATTCTTTTTCATTCGCATATTTTTTTTTACTTTCAGATTGACATACTATATTCGAGCTTGATTTTGTCTTACTTTACCAGCACTTGGCACCAAGGTAAAGCAGACCTAGGAAACAGGGCACGCGTTTGTAGTCAGTTCTGTGAAAAACGATCTAAGTTTCTATCTGCTATGTTGACAGCATGTTGCAACGTGCCTTTCGTGTCCTTACGCCTCGGGATTAGTCTGAAGTAAAAAAAGAAAGTGGTCTTTCTAGGTAGCACTGCGTAGTGTTAGAAACTAACAACGTTTCTAATGGGGTCAGCTCCTTATGTGATTGTTCATCTGCTCATCACACTGGCCACAAACTCCGAGTGTCATGCCGACGTGCTCTACTGCTTAATTCTCCTTCTGCCTTCTTTCCGCGCGCAGCATCAGAATGTAACGGCTTGTCCAACCAAATCGCTTGAATCACCTGTACAAGAAGTTTCCTGACTGCCATCAAATTACAATTTTCCAAGTTTTATAACGAACCCCTTATATATAACCCCTAAATGTGGAGGTGCAAGCAGGGCAAGCAATAGTGCAGAACTGGAACAATTTATCTGATTGTCGAACTTGCGACTGTGGCAGTCTTGAGTGTCAGTAGGGCACAACAGCTGCTGACTAAAGCAGCTTTAGGGTTTTGGGTAGCCTTACAATGGTATAGGGAGACATTTCGTGGTGTTCTATTTAATGAGGGGGCACACAGAAAAAAAGGCAATAGTGTAAAATAAACGAAAGTATTTAAAACCGTTTCTTATAATTAGGTGAAGATATAAGGTACATAACATCAACGCATCAAGCAATTTCAACCCAGAGCACCAAACTAGTGTTTGGCAATATGTGTTAGCGTGCTAAATAGAGCGAATTTTTTGTTGACCCTTTATTTCTTTAAACCGGTTTTTCAAATTCAAATCAGCCGCCTTCATTACTGCATTTACAAGTAGTGATCACGTGCGGGTTTCATTTACTTTTATCCATTTGGTTCACGCACAAACTTTCTCAAATAAAAATGACTATTCATAGTTACCAATCCACAGGAAACGAACTTAGCAACATTAATCGATCATTTTATGGCAGATACTTTACCCCCCGCGTTTCTCCGCCTTCACTGCACGCCACGAATTCCGCTTCTGGTGCGAAATTCACGTGACAGGGTTTCGCAGCTGCAAAATGAGAGCTAAGTTTGGGAAATGCGTGAACGCGTAGAACACATGTTTTCGTATTGCTGCGCACGTGAGCGAAATATTTCCACGCGATTGTGATCACAGCGGATAGATCCGAGTCACATACAATTCGAAGAGAGAGACGTGAAAATATAAAATTGTAACTTCACTCGACTCGCCACCGCACGGAGAGAGCGACACTTGCCTCAGAGCCCTCTTGCCTAATACCATCGCTTGTCGAAAAATACCCTTAAAAATATCCGAGTCCGTGTGCAGATAGAAAGCCAACAAGGTAGGTTCTGACTTTACCATGTACTTAGCTGTGGCCTTATATGTTCCTCAACCTCTCATGGCCAATTTTCTTGCGCTATGAATTATGTCGGCTAATAAAGTATTTTGTGAGGCAAAAACAAGCGAAATGTTTTTCGCGGCATTCCCAGTTTTGCGGAGAAATATATAGGGTTACTGCGCAAAAATTTCTTGTTTTCCTCAACGTGAGGCACTGGTAGCAATAGCAAGGTTAATCGGGCCATCTATAACTTATACTTTCGAGGCATGCTTGCTCTGTCACATTTTATCTTCCTTGCATAAACAGGCTTCGAAGATATAGACTAGCTATGTAAAACCTTGCGCAAGTTGACACATATTGTGCGCAAAATTTTTAGACTTTCATATTCGCCAGCTCTGATTATGTCCAATAGCATGCCGAAATGCTATTACCATATGAGTGCGATAAGTATTTCCTAACCTCTACCGCATGCATCCTCAATAAACATATATTTGATTTAAGAAAACGTCACGTTATTGTCAAAAGCCAATAAAAAAATGTTGCTGCATGTCTTTAGATACAGCACTGCGCCACGGATCTCCATAATGCCACGTGACGTGTTTTGTGAGATGCGCAGCTATTTAAAACGATCTAAGTAGCCTTTAATCTTGTGTTCGGACAAAAACCAGCCCCAGTAGAAACGTTTTGAAGCATGCGTCCCGACTTCCATCTGAGCTTTGTAAATATATGTATATATATATGAATATATATATATATATATATATATATATATATGAATATATATATATATATATATATATATATATATATATATATATATATATAAATATATATATATATATATATACACACACAGTGAACTCTCACTTGAGTGAACTTCAAGGGACCGAGGGAAACAGTTCACTTAATTGAAAGTTCCCTGAACTGAATATTCACTAGACCAACATAAGGCATGGCATACAGAGTCAAAAGTTTGAAGTACAATTCATGGAGCAAAAGACATGGCATCCATAGTGTTAGAAATGTGTGAAATGGAATTTGTACATATCAACAATTACAAGGTTCATAACAGTTAAAATGCTGCCTTTCTCACTTAGAAAAAAATCTGTAATCTTCTTCTGCACTTGTACTTTTAAAGCACAGGAAGTAACAAAACTGTCCAAAGAGTCAATGTTTTTGTACACTTCTTCTGGCACAACTTGCTGTTGAGACACAAAGTCTCTCAACTTTCCAATGTACCCTACAACCTCAGCTAGAGTTATAGGGCTTGAAACTGGCTGAGCAGTTGCCTCTTCTTCGTCGCACTCTTCTTCAGGACGAACACTGGAAACAATCTCCAGATCCGTCTGTCCAGCACAGGTAATCAGTGCACTGTGACACTGTGTATAGTCTTCAAAGTATTGCTATCGACCTCCAGCTGATGAGAAAAATAAGCCTTGGTCGTCTGAGCAAGTTCATTAAACTGAAATATTGACTGTTCCGAAATTCGTTTAAGTGAAACATTTTTGCATAGAATCTATAAGAAAACTGCCGGGGATTTTTAAAAAGTTCGTTATTCTGAAATATTCCATAAACCGACGTTCGTAAAACTGAGCGCTTACTGTATATATATATATATATATATATATATATATATATATATATATATATATATATATATATATATATATATATATATATATATATGCGTACGATTGTGTATGTGTCATTGAAGAACGCGATGGCTGGAGAAGTGGACCACGAATAAGCAGGCGTGCTTTAGAATAAAAGCCGTAACACGTCTCTGGCTTCTGACATTTGCACAAGTCGACAGAATCAACCCTATCACCCTAACATGGCTGCCCCGTAGCCTCTGCTCAACATTTGGAAGTGCAAATGAATGCCAGATCTCCCCGTTGACAAGTGGCTCCTTCTTTTCTAGATTAATGCGGCTGAAGCATCTCCGACTTAGCGCAATATGATCAGGCGCTTCAATGAGCAGATCGAAGGGGAAGCGTTCAGGTAGTACCTGACAGAGATATTAGGCAACGGTGGGTCATGCGAAGACATCATGAGAGACATGCAAGACCGCTGTTTGAAAACCAATGGATATGAGTTCCGGCTTTTCATTCCCTGCCGGCTGAAAGGAGGGCAGACCATCAACGAGTACTACAACGAGAAAAGAAGACTCTGTGCCTTGGCCAGCCTTAGAAAGTGTCACATGATATCTGGGTTAACTGACGGTATTCCTCCTGGCGTGGAACTAGTGCTAGCCGGACTCTATTTCCCCTCACCATCAGAGCGGCTCGCCGCTGCCAAAAAGGTCGAGATTTACATCAAACGGGTGAGGGGGACTTTCCTTTAGTTGACCTCTCAGCACAATTCCAAGAGAGCCACTTCTCTTCAGAAGACCGCAACACTCAACTTTGACATCTAGCCAGCGTGTTCCAAGATACGATTGTAGATACTGCTCAGCTGCTGCTTTCCCTCGGCGTTTTCATAGGCACAATGAATGTCCGCGGCGCAGCAACGTGTCTGCTATTGAGACTGCATCAGGAAACGGGGAGAGCGGCCGACAGTTTCACTAATATGCTTTAAAGCTGTCATGAATCAGATTCTGATGAAGGTCGGACCCCGGCTGAAACGTCAATAAACCGCTTTATACGCGCGTCTACTTCACTAAATATATACATATATATATATATATATATATATATATATATATATATATATATATATATATATATATATATATATATATATATATATATATTGTAGTGAAGAGGAATGCCCGGCGCCGCAGCCACATATATTGTAGTGAAGAGGAATGCCCGGCGCCGCAGCCACATCGCCAGTCGCCTGGGAGGCGCGAGATCCAGTTTGCCTGGGCTTCTCTGGTTGACACACGCTGCCAGCTGCTCTCTTGGGCTGTATTGCTATTAGATTCTGGTGGAGGTGCTCCGGTTTTCCCCAACCTGGAACTGCGCACCCGAACTCTGCCATCCGTCATGCCTGACGACCCCAGTCCGACCTCCGCGCCGGTTACTCCAGCCATCCTATGTGCCGGTGCCCAGCGTCAGCGGGATCCTATCTTCAGCGGCACCGATGAGAAGGACGTTGAAGATTGGCTGGAATTGTATGAACGCGCCAGCAACACCAACAAATGGGACGATCCCCTAAAGCGCGATCTTCTATTTATCGTGCGCAGCCAAGCTGTGGTTCAACCACCGCGAAGCCGATCTCCGCACGTGGGCTAGCTTCAAAACCGGCATCGCAGAAGTTTTCGGTCGCCCTGGCGTGCGCAAACTTCGGGCTGAACACCGCCTACGAAGCCGATGCCAGCAAACTGGTGAAACATTCACCAGCTACATAGAAGAAATCGGCGACCTCTGCCGGCGTGTCAACCCGACGATGGCGGAGACGGACAAGGTACGTCCCATCATGAAGAGCATTTCCGACGATGCCTTTCATAAACTCCTCTCCAAAAACACAGGCACTGTCTCTCAGGTCATTGAGTTTTGCCAGAGTTTCGACAAGCTCTGCAGACAGCGCCTTCTCACGCGGCGCCCCCCCCCCACTGCGTCGGACAAAACCCTCACGAGCATGACCGCGGCTCCAGAGATGGACTCCCTGCTTGGCCAGATAAAAGAGTTCGTCCGTGCTGAGGTCGCTCGTCAGCTTTCGCTGCTGTCCACAGCCACGCCACCACCTCCGCCTATGCCGGCCAACCTTCGCCAGGTCATCCAAGAGCAAGTGTGCGCAGCTTTCCCTTCTGCTTGCGAGACTTCACCTGTGCCATCTCCAGTTGCTTTTCCCGAGGTGACTGCACCTCTAAGCTATGCCGAGGCTCTCGCGCGGCCACCCCCTCCGACCTTTCCGCCATCCCCATCGGTCGTGCCACTGCGTCCAGCTCCTCATTTCGCTCAGCCGCGGTACAGCAGTGGACAATGGCGCACTGCTGACAACCGGCCAGTATGTTTTGCGTGTGGTGTACCTGGCCACGTTGCAGGATTTTGTCGTCGCCGCGCAACATCCTACCGCCGTAGCTTCGACGCCGCACCATACGTTTCCCCATACCCGTCAACCTCCGCGTCTAAGAACCCCGGCCAGATGTCTTCCTACTTGGACGCCCTCTTGTTGACCGCCGTTCGCCATCACCTCGACGCCGCTAGCTTTCGCCAATGCGCCGTCGTCCTTCTTCGACGGAACGGGAAAGCTAATCGTCGCAGTTCCCGAGGCAAGAACTGCGTGACCCACGAACAGACCAAGGCCTCTTCCTTCATCGAGTAATGTTATTGACGTATATGGTGGACAGCGTCGCTGCACTCGCCCTCGTTGACACTAGTGCCGCTGTTTCAGTTATTAGTGCCAAACTTCGCCGTTCGCTCAGAAAAGTCACGACACCACTGTCCAACGTGTCACTTCGTATTGCCAGCGCAGACTGCATCACGCCTGGAGCTGCGTGTACTGCTCGCGTTGTGATCAACGGCCTCCTCTAGATCATCAAATTTTTGGTGCTCTGTTCTTGTTCCCACGATCTTATTTTGGGCTGGGACTACCTTTCCGCTAATAAGGCCGTCATCGACTGTTCTCGTGCTGAAGTGGAATTTCAAACGCTGTGTTATGCCCCAGTCCTTGACACTCGTGAACCTGAAGATAAAGTATTTGTTGCTGAAGACCTTACAATTCCACCGCACTCATCTGCCCTTGCCACAGTGTCATGCAACATTGTTGCTGATGCCAGCGCACTTTTACGCGATCTGCAATTTTCGCTCGTCGCAAATGTTCCCCGATGCCTTTCGCTCTTTTGGGCGTTCATGCCGGCGTCAGCATGTTGCTCGGCGCCAACCGATTATCCTGTCTTTGCTTCGTAAGGAGTGCGTTGGCCGTGCCCAGTGTGTCGACCCTGCTGCCGTCATTGACATGCCAACCGGTCCCATCAGCACTCATGAGGTCGCCGTAGTGACTTGTAACCCCGCGCAGGAGCCGACTTCGCCCGATGTTTTACGTAGTTCCGTCGCCGACAGGTTGACTTTCTCAACGCGCCCAGCTTCTATGCTTTCTCGACAAGTTCCGTTCGTCTTTCGACTGCCAGCATGTTCTCTTGGGCAGCACTTCAACTGTTTGTCATCGCATCGACATGGGTACCAGTGTGCCACTGCGACAAAGACCATATCGCGTCTCGACGACAGAGCGCCGTGTTATCGGCGACCAAGTAGCTGACATGCTCAAGCGCGGCGTCATTTAGCCTTCGGACAGCTCCTTGGCATCTCCCGTTGTTCTTGTTAGGAAGAAGGATGGAGCGATACGATTCTGTGTCGATTACCGTCGCCTTAACAACATAACTCATAAAGGTGTTTACCCTCTTCCGCGAATTGACGACGCCCTTGACGGTCTCCAAGGCGCGGAGTTCTTCTCTTCTATCGACTTACGCAGCGGCTATTGGCAAGTCCCCATGGCACCAGAAGACCAACCTAAAACGGCATTTGTAACACCAGATGGCCTATATGAATTTCGTGCCATGCCTTTCGGGCTTTGCAACGCCCCCGCAACATTTCAGCGTATGATGAACAATCTTTTGTGTGGTCTAAAGTGGAAAACGTGCCTGTGCTACTTAGATGTGGTTATTTTATCATCCGATTTTCCCGCCCATCTCTGCAGGCTGGAGGAAGTGTTGCAGTGCCTAGCTGCCGCCGGCCTTCAGCTCAACCTGAAGAAATGCCACTTTGGCGCAAGTCAGCTCACCATCCTTGGCCATGTAGTATCTAAACACGGTATTCTTCCTGACGCCGCCAAGCTCCACGCAGTTGCTGATTTTCCGAAACCTTCCTCCGTAAGAGAATTTCGCAGATTCCTTGGCCTGTGTTCTTACTTTCACCGCTTCATTCGGAATTTTGCGTCCATCTCCGCTCTTATGAACCAGCTTCTACGGAGCGACTTGAATGACTACGCCTGGTTGTCCGCTTGTGACGATGCCTTCCAAGAGTTGCGTCGTCTACCGACCTCGCCGCCTATACTGCGTCACTTCGACCCGACAGCTCCGACCGAAGTACACACCAACGCCAGCGGTTTTGGACTCGGCGCTGTGCTCGCGCAGCGCAAATCCAGATTCCACGAGTACGTTCTTGCATACGCAAGCCGCACTCACCAAAGCCGAGAAGAATTATTCTGTTACGGAGAAGGAATGTTTGGCCATAATCTGGGCACTTGGTAAATTTCGACCCTACCTCTATGGCCTCCCCTTGGACGTCATTACAGACCACCATGCACTTTGTTGGCTGTCCACGTTGAAGGACTCCTCAGGTCGATTAGCTCGCTGGGCTTCGCGGTTGCAAGATTTCAACGTGCGCGCTGTCTACAGGTCTGGCCGCCGCCACACCAATGCCGACGCGCTTTCCCGTTCGCCCGTGTCAACCGAAAGCGATGCCTGCCTCTCTGCCGTTGACCAAGTACTTTATTCCCAGCAGGCTGCGATATGGCTTCGGAGCAACGCATTCGTACTCTTATCCGCTTCCTTTCAAACCCGTCGACTGTTCCTTCACCTTCTCGAGCTTTGCGCCGTCAAGCATCTCACTTCGCAATTCGGGATGGACTTCTCTATCGCCGGAATCACGTCTCTGACGTCCGCAAGTGGTTGCTGGTCATACCTCGACATCTACGTGGTGAAATATGTTCCGCCTTCCACACTGACCCGCAGTGTTCACATGCGGGGGTCTTCAAGACGTACACCCGGCTTCGCTCCAGGTTTTATTGGCGTGGCATGTGCACCTTTATGTGCAAGTACATTCGGTCGTGCCCTCAGTGCCAACGCCGCAAGGTTCCTGCTCAGCATGTCTCTGGTCCACTCCAACCAATTCCGTGTCCTGCCAGGCCCTTCGATAGCATTGGCATTGACCTGTATGGACCCCGTCCGAGCACGGCTTCCGGGAACCGCTGGATAGTCGTCACCATCGACCATTTGACGCGATAGACAGAAACAGCAGCTCTGCCTGCTGCCACCGCTCGCGATATAGCATCCTTCTTTCTGAAAAACGTTATTCTCCGTCACGGCGCACCTCGCGAACTTTGAGTGATAGAGGACGTGTCTTCCTTTCCGAAGTCGTAAACGCGCTCCTTGCTGAATGTCCTATCGGTCATCGCACCACCACCGCCTATCATCCTCACACTAATGTTCTGACAGAAAGGTTTAACCGCACCCTTGGCGACATGCTCTCCAAATACGTCGCCTCTGATCACACTGATTGGGACCTCATTTTGTCACTCATCACATTTGCCTACAACACTGCACCAAAGGTGACCACAAACTTCTCCCCATTCATCCTCTTGTATGTCCGCGAACCTTCAACTACCCTCGACACCATTCTTCCGTACAGACCCCACTCATACGAATGTACGCCCCTCTCGGAAGCTGCTAGCCGCGCAGAGGAATGCCGTCAGCTCGCCCGTTCCTTTACAGCCGTCGACCAATGGAAACAAAAATCTAGACTTGACGATGATCACCTGCATTGTCACTTTCTTCCGGACTCCCTTGTGTGGCTTTGGGTTCCCGCCGTTCCTGCTGGACTCTCATCCAAGCTTGTCTCCAAATATCAAGGACCCTACCGTGTTGTAGCGCAGACATCGCCTGTAAACTATATTGTCGAGCCTGTCACGCCACCTACGGACCAACGCTGTCGTGGTCGTACAAAGTACAACGCCTGAAGCCGTATTACGACCTCATGATTCTATGTTCACCATGAGTGGCCAGGATGGCTCCTTTTCCTGTTGGGGGCGATTGTAGTGAAGAGAAATGCCCGGCGCCACAGCCACATCGCCAGTCGCCCAGGAGGCGCGAGCTAGAGATTGCCTGAGCTTCTCTGGTTCAGACACGCTGCCTGCTGCTCTCTTGTGCTGTATACATATTAGAATATATATATATATATATATATATATATATATATATATATATATATATATATATATATATATGAGAAACGCGTGCGTGCCCCTTAATGCTGAAACGCGACCTACATTATGCATTCCTACACGCTATTTTCAGCGGAATACGCTTCCTCGTAAAAGAAGATGACGGCGCATGCGAAGTGCAGCTATCTCGAATACTAATCTGATAAGGAATACGAATATGATCAGGAATCTTGTATGATGCTTGATAGCGTATCTCATATCCGCACCACTTATTTTTGAAAGAAGCCTAAATAAGCCGAATTAGGCGACACGTAGTGCACTAAAGCCATAACTATGGGCGCAATGACCACGGAAGGCGCAAGAGACCCAGGCGGGAAGATCATGAAGAGCTGGTTCTTTTGTACATATTGTACAAGCATTGTGACATCATCATGTTTCTCACCTTTAACGCTTACAGCTTAACTTCACCGTTCGTTCTTCAGAAAAAAGCAGCAACTGTCGCATGTGGGCTCAATATTCACGTCGACTGTACTAAAAGTCGATATGTGCTAAGATTACTTCGTCTGCTTGCTGAAGAATAACTTCATGCACTTGCCCTTACAAAAAAATGAATTTATGTTTTGATTTCAAAGAAGAGATTTAAGGATGTAGCAAATTGCGCCAATTTGCATCTTAGTTGAATGGAATCAAGCGGTACTTCTGTATAAATGAAATAATCGAACTCTCGTCTTCCCAACAAAGTGCACTAGAAAATACGTTCGTGTAATGTGCCAGCAGTCTGCCTAATGCACGAATACTTTTGCTTTAAGGAAACGTCGCAGATGTCTTGTTAGGCCCGGCCCCATCCTACCAATGCGAATGGCTTGTGAAATTTTTGTCAATGGAGGCGGCCTGATTCACGGTGCAATTGTTCACGTTACTTTTCCAGAACTAACGAGTCAGCATGCAGATGTCAGGATTCTCTGTGCTCGTCCTGTTCGCCTTGTGTAAGTTGCCGGTTTTCAACCAACTTCTGAAGGGCCTCCAGAGGAGAAGCATCTGGCCCCATTTCTTACCTAACTCTTCCCTTGCGTTTTTATGGCTAGACACACGAAGACTAATGATAAGACAACCCATATTGTGTACATCTCCCCTACCATTTCTTCGAGGTAAGAGGGAGCACCCCACAAGGCTGTTCATTTTGTATGTTACGTACTTCCTCATTAACATTTGATCAACACCACGCATTTGAATTTCTCTGCAGTGTTTACTGCGGAGAGGGATTAGGAATCAAAATAACGGCTTAAGGTGTCCATCTGTTCAGAGCACATAGAAAGATATAGCGAATTCCGCGGGTGTGTGGTACATATAATCACGTCTTATGGCTACTGCCGAAATTTGTAAGGTATTTTCGAAAGGAACGATCTTCCGTTACTTGAGTACCCAAACCTCTCAAGTTTCTCTAAACTATTTCACAAAATGTGGCGTGCCAAGTTGACGTAAAGCATGAGGTAAGCTATAAAAGCTCGAAATATCTGGTTCGCCTAGACCAAGATTTCAGTTTAGGCTCAACTGTCCTTCTTGTAGCCCTTCGGTCCAGGGCTATCAGTGGGAACGTAAACATGTCTGCAGTAGAGATTACTAAAAGGCGATCGGAGGTTTGGTGACAGAAAAGTAGGTAGGCCACAAACAAGAGAAGCGTACAAAAACAAATTCCCAATAGTGGTTCATAAATTTTCGTGGTGGGAATTCTTTGTGTGTTCTTTTACAATGCAGGAAGAACATAGGTAAAAAACAATAAGAGCTTGGTGGCGCAACCCGCCGCTCCGTTTCACATGGGACCCCTATAGCATCCACCCATCCACAACCTCGTAGGCCCCTTCTACGGCACTTACTGATGGCAATTATATATTCCGACAAGACTGAGTATATATGACGCGTGGCCGATTCCGCCAACTACCAGAAAGAATTTAAGGGATAATTTTTTTTTCATCGAAGAGCGGTACATACGCAGTGTCACATACCCAGCGACCCAAATTGGCCCTAACGAGTTTCATTGAAGGGCGGTACACATAACCAGTGGCACACATCTAGCCACTCAAGGAGGCTTAAAAGAGGTTCACCGAGGAACGGCATACAACCGGTACCGCACACTCAGCGACCCAACTTAGCTGAGTATGTGTACCCATGGACTATGCAGTAACCCAAGTATGTGTGAAAGGAAAACAGTTTTATGCTGGCATAGATGGACACCGGAAACTGCATGTATACCAATGGCATTAAAGTGATGTAATGTGAGAGCTATAGAATTTGTTCAGACCAGGAAGGCACATAGATGATATCTCCTCACAAGCTCAATGCATTGCTATTTCAAATATTTGAATAACTCGGAATATACCCTTATGGATAACATTTCTTGGTGCTGTTACGTAAAGAAACCACAGGACCTAATTATGGGCAGGGGGTATGTACACTGAGATTCAAGGCTCTTAACAAAATGGTGGAGAGCTCTCATGCAGAATGATACCATCCTCTTGGTTGTCTTTTCATATCGACATTTCTTTACTATCCGCTTTCAGCAGATGCTTAGCATTACCCATGGCGGTGGAAGCTCTGTCTCAATGCAGCTAGACATGTTTATCGCAGAAAGGGTGGTAAGTTTTGAGTCAGCTGACATAAATTATGCCACTAGGTTTGATCGCAGATGGCGTAGTCGGAGACAAGAACAATCTCATAGGAGACGTCCGTGACCTGACGGACGATATGGTAAGGACCAATGTACCAGGATAGGAGCTTCTTGGTCATACGTACATGACGTAATGGGCACCACACGAGAACCAAAGAACCGGGTGGGAAGGGATTGACTACGTTGAGGCGATAGAGATCGGAAGAAGCTGCTGACAGGGATAAAAGTGGTAAGAGGCTTGGGGGATGCCGAAGAGTGGTAAGAGTGGAGAACATCGGCAACTGGTAGGGCGCAGGTAGGCAGGAAAGGTGGGCTCC
Source organism: Dermacentor variabilis (assembly GCF_050947875.1). Classification (NCBI taxonomy): domain Eukaryota; kingdom Metazoa; phylum Arthropoda; class Arachnida; order Ixodida; family Ixodidae; genus Dermacentor; species Dermacentor variabilis. The sequence goes on from NC_134575.1 coordinate 75,626,636, forward strand.
AATGATGAGAAGCTGCAGCGGCGTAGTCAATGGCGAAATATACGAGGATTGATCCAGAAATAAGGTTCCTATCACTTTTATAAATAGACTACCTTGTTTATTCTCGTAGAAATTTACGCCCATAGGAAGGATGACACTACTATATTTGTCTCCAAGATCGCCATCTTTTTCTGCGCATTTTTATAGATAGTGCTCTAATTTCTGTATCCCAATGTCGTAGAATGCCACCAACGGTTGAGGAACTGTTTCACCTCTTCTTTGACTTTATCGTCGCTCAAGAAGGGTTGGCCACTCAAATGTTCCTTTAACTTGGGGAACAAGTGATAATCACTAGGCGCGAGGTGTGTACTGTACGGTGGGCGGGACAGTCCGCCCAAAGTTTGTCAAAAGTTCCTGGGTTGGACGGAAGACGTGAGGTCGGGCGTTGTCGTGAAGCAGCGTTACACCGGCTGCCAGTCGCCCTCATCGGCGGTTCTGGATAACTAGCCTGAGTTTTCTTAGTGTTGCACATTAACTGTCTGAGTTGATTGTTGTCCCACGTTCCATAAAATCTATCAACAGCATCCCCTTATGATCCCAAAAAACACTGACCATGACTTTGCAGCAAAAGGAGATTGTTTAAACTTCTTTGCAACTGGTGACCCTGGGTGACGCTACTGTTTGGATTGTTGTTTCGTTTCGGGAGTGAAATGAAACACCCACGTTTCCTCTCCCGAAACAATCGAGTTCAACAATCCTTCCTTATCTTCTTGACACTCTTGAAGAAACTGGCGAGCATAGTCAAGGCTTTTCTCCAAGTGGTCTGATGTCCGTAGCCGCGGTACCCATCGAGCACAACACTAGTGACACCTCAATTTTTCAGCCAAAGCTCTTTCCACTGTACCGTAAGAACTCCCAGGAATCTGAGCAACAAGTTCACAGACGGTGATCCTCCCGTTTTGAAGCACTTCACGTTGGACCATCTCGATAACCGCCGCCGTAATTGACGGTCTTTCAATTCGTTCTTCATCGTGGACTTCCTTCCCACCGGTACTAAACTCCCTACACCACTTTCGGACGTGTTGAACGGACATACACTTGTCGTTATGCACCTCTTTCTACTGACGATGAATATCCACGGGTGGAGTCCCTTTGACGCGCAAAAAGCTAATTCCGGAACAAATCTCGCACTTGGCGTGATCAACAATGGGAACCTCCCTATCAAACGGCTGCTGAGCCAAGAATGGTCGGCGCAGCAAAGCACGGCCGCGGGGAAGCGAGAGTGGGGGAACAGCCGCGGGCAGCAGTGTGGCCAAATTTCGCCTCACACCTTCCCGTGTTGCTGTACCTCTTTGGGAACCCTATTTCTGGATAAACGCTCGTACGTCCAATGAGGTGACAATAAAAATAGGTAGGTTGATCTTCGGGCGTTCTTATTTCTAAAGGGTTCTGAAAGTAAAGACGAAGGGTCTGGGTACCATGAAAGGTGCATGACCGAGCATCCGGACGAGTTACTGAGCACACAGATGGGTTGCCGAGGTTCTAAAACTCTTGTCTTTCTACCGCCTGAATCAGGAATACCGAGAGCATCGACGGGTCGTAGGTGTATGAATTAAAAAGGGTGGTTGAATGGGTGCGGGAGAAACAACTTCAAGTTCGCGGCGGACAATGCGCGTGACGTTGTCACAGGTGAGCTGCTGGTCTTATTTGGTGGCTTTTGGCTCGCTCATATCGCAGACATTCTTTAATGATGGTATCTACAACTGAGACGTTTGCGTAAACAAGCAGGTTGTACGCGTCGCCTGCAACGCTGTTTAACACGTACGCAACTTTGTCCGAGTCAGGCATGTGGTGCATGCAGCAGAGAGCCAAGACATCCTGAGTGTAAGCGACGTACGGTTTCGTAGACATGTGAGTTCGAGTAACCAGTTGTTCTTATTGCGCAACTATATGGACACTCCAAGCGAAATTCTTGTGGTCGCCGTCGCCATGAATGCCGCATATATTTAGGTATATGTATGCTGTAGGCCATTCTCTGCGATAATGTCTGCGGTATAGACAGGTTATATTGCCACACCGTTCTGTCACTAAAGTTCGTCATACATTCCTGGCAAAATTATTCGTCAAAATTTGTAAAATGGCAGCCCACAAACAAATGTCATGAAAGAAAACGCCGACCGCGCATGCATCTAATCTTAAATAACAATCCTCGAAATCATTACTGAGCTCTAACTTTAGAATGATGTACTTTATTTGACGCGGCTATGCACTACCTCAGGATGGGCCACCAAAGAGATTTCAAACACCCGATACGGAAAAGTGGTGGGAATGTCGCTAAGAATGAAGTTGGCCCTAATTATTAAACATAAATAAACTTGTCCGATAGCATGATTCAAACAGAGTGCCTCTAACACCACAGCTCGTTTTTTTTTTTTACTTAGCTTACGTTTACTTCAATTCATCCCACCACTACAGTTACGAGTCTTGCCCTTCGCGTTATAATCTAACATGTTGCTATCGCATTCGTTGGTTCGCCTTTATGGCAGAACTGCTTTTTCTGGCAGCAAGCTTGCGACTAGAGGTGCTGCTGAAACAATCACGGATCTGCTGCTCGAAAGTTCCCCAGCTGTTAATGTCAGCTTTGTGCGTCTTGAATCATACTCGTGGTGTGTCCCCGAGATAGAAGAAAAGATTGGCGAGCATCAGTGTCAGGTCCCACCCGCAGTTTGTGCTGACACATTCATAAAGTTTGATCCGGTTGTCAATGTCAAGGTCACGCCATGATCCCGGGCAGCAGTCAGGGTTATGTAGGTGGGAGCCATCGGAGGTGTGGTCGGCGGAGACGCTGTTCCTTCATTGGAAAACATGGTCGCAAGTGCGATGGAGTGGCAGCTGGAGAGCTTAGTGCTGGTGCAGGAAACAAAGTGGACCTTCACCAAAAATGTTACTAAAGTAAACGCAGGGTCTAATTATGTACAGGATGTATATACACGGAGAATCAAGACTCTCAACAAAATGGTGGACAGATGGCAGGCAGAACGACACTTATCTTCGTCGTCTTTTCCCAGCGCCGGTTCCGTCCTTTGGCCTTCAGTAAATGTGTGTCAATATAAAGGAAGCTTACGACAACTTAGACAGGGAAATGCTATGGGATGTTCTCAAGCACGAGGACATAAGTGCAAATTTTGTGGAGGTGCTGTGGGAGATACATGGAAAGGATTGTGTGCAAATCCTATGGGAAGGCCGGAAATGCAAAGGACTAATGGAAATCAAGAAGGACTGCAGCAACAATGCCCTCTCTCTCCATCTCTCTCCATTGTTGTTCACGCTTTAAGTAAAATGCATAGAAAGACGACTGGAAACACTTAATTAGTTTTTTATTTACCTTATATCTGTAATGGGCAAAGCGTGAAACAAAGAGATACATGGCTGACTATGTTGCCTTTAGCGGACAATATAAGGAATTTACACAAACTTGCGAATATATGTACCAATGCTGCGACAAATCGAGGCCTTTAGTTTAGCGCAAAGAATTCAGGAATAGTAACCTTTAATGAAGAGACGAGTGATGACGGGGTATAAGTTCAACAGCAAGTCGTACCCACAGTCAAACAATATAAATACCTGGATGTATACATCCAGGTATTTATATTTACACAAACGAAGAAAATACTCAAACATCCACCTAGGCAACCTGAATATAAAATGAAAGTGTAATGCAGCAATAACGAAACATATAGTACTTGAGGCTACCATGAATATGGGGTGGCGCGCGGAATCTGGAAACCAGTAATGGTGCCAGCGCTAACCTTTGCAAATGCCATTCTGCGGTTAAATTTAGAGATGGTAGGAGTCTTAAGTTAACTTAAGGACGTTAGACCGATTGACACGTCCATCATCCATATATACCAGTTGGTATCGGACATGCCCATTGTGAAACTACAAATAAGGCAATGCAGGGTCACATGGGTTGGGCCTCTTTCGTGCTAAGGGAATCGCCCAGAAAAAATTGTTCTGAGGAAAGACCCGGGAACATAGATGAAAAAAATGGGTGGCTAAAGTGTACGCATTTATGTACTTAAAAAAGCGGGGACATGGAAGGGAGGAATAGGTCAACGAATTTGCAACCCAGTATAGGGTAATTGAAAGTGTTAATAGACAACCACGAGTCATCGAAAAGGAAGTCAAGGAAACACGGACGCTAAATTGGATGCAAGGAATGTAGACAAAGAAAACAGTGAACGTAGCCAATACGGATAAAAATTAGGAGGGAAAATTTGTACAAAGCAAAGGGCCGTGCCTTGCTATTCCAGGCCCATGCCGGCTGCCTGAGGACAAGAACATGCTCATTAAACACACATGTTGCGCAGTGTTGATATTCACAGCCTGTGTTTACGTCGGGTAGGCGTCTGAGCAACTCGATAAATGTAGCATGGCGCTGTGTGCGTGGTAGTCGAATATATTCATGAGCGCTATAAGGAGTTTCACCGCTACAGTTAGTCTTGCTAACTTAGTGCTATCGCAATCAAACTGCAATTAGGGGCTAATAATCACCGCTCGCGGTAAACTAGTCTAGAAAATTAAGGTTTCCAACTGCCGATTCCTTTTTTGTTTTTGAACGGACACTTTTGTAACCTACAGTCCAAACTTTCTTGTCTTTCAGTGCTGTTTCCATGACAAACAGGTTTATTACTAACGGACAAAACAGTAAAAGTGAAAGCACCTGTGTTGTGCGAAATAGAACAATAAAGCGCGACAAACAAATCATGTACATATAATATCGGCACATAGGAATTTCTAAAGCACGTGGCCCTTTTACTGAAAGAGCGCCTTATCAAACTACCTTGATTTCGTTGAATTCCTTATATTTGGCCCACGAAGATTGTTTCAATGGGCATGTACCCTTTCTTGCTCAATCCTCAAAAATGTGTATGTGCCACTGTGAGACACAAGTGCAGAAACCCTGAATGTGTTTACATGTGGCATAGTTTTTTGTTCAAGCACTTTAGCATCCATTCCTCTACAAACATCATACGCAGCCTCAGCCGTTTTGACGTCGCTTCGTCGACGTTAAATAGAATTGTAGACATCGCACTTACTTGTATAGCTTTTAACATCGCTTCACCTGTGTTCCAATATGTGCATTGAAGCTGCATTATATTTTCTTCCTCCTACTGCACGCAGTGAGCTTCGTGGCCTGCACGGCCATTGACCAGGCTGGCCAAATAATCAGTGGATTCACCGCTGCTTTGGCAAACGCGGTGCGTGGTTTCGCCGGCACCGGCGCCAAGTCGAAGGAGTGACTAAAATGCGATGTTCATCGACCATATAAAATAAACCGCATTACCTGACCAATCTGACTTCATCGTTTTATGTATCGCTACTTAACGGAAGCCTGCCACCTTGTCAGAAAAGAACACTTTATGGAGGTATGCTATTTTGCAAGAAAACCACATTGAATATATATATATATCCAAACACCGCACACTGCGTGCATAGATGTTATGGCAAGCATTTCGCAGGTAGCTGTAGTAGCTGACTATCTAGCATCTTCCAAGTTCTGCAAAGTGTTACCAGATGGCGTAACGTGTTCCTGTTGGGCGAGCATGCGACATCAGCGTTTATGTGATGGACGCGGCAAGGCGACGGGTTGACAACGGCAATGAGAATTGCACGACCACTGATTTATTGTATACTCCTGCAACGGGGTCGTTACAACCTGCTCCGTTACGACCTGGGTAGGCAAACTGGACCGATTCTTAAGGCGACGCAATGCGACACGTCGTTCGAAGGCGCTAGCTAAGCATAGAGAAGGAAGGAAAAATCGCGCGCTTTGATATGAGCGTAGTATGTTTTTTATTGGCAACTCCGACTGAACACTCGCCCTCTAGTAGCCGCCCCGAGAACTAGCCGACCAGGTTCCACCGCAAGTTCTAAAATTACAGAGTGCACTGCAACGTTGCCTCATAGTTGTCCAATCGTCGTGATGCCGCCGCGCTCAAGCCTGAAAAAGAACAAAAGCGGATGTTGAAAGACTGTTGCTGTGTACGATTATGGCGATCATAGCGGTGGAAAAACAGCAACTCATCATTTCATCGTTTCCCGAAAGAAGCAAAGGACGCGCAATGGAGAGTGGCATGGATAATAAACTTGCGCATTGGGAAAAAGGCGACTGAAATAATTGTGGTTTGTTCGAAACACTTCATTCGGAGCGACTTTATTCCCGCTGAGTAAATTATTGCATTCTTTTTATATATAATAAATATGCTGCGTGAGTTTGAAAAAGCGCAGTATACCTTGTTTATGCGGGCGCTTAAATAGGGTAGTGATATACGCTTAAACCTAATTCGGTTTGGTTGGCTTAGATTTCTGGCGCAGCATGGGTACTAATAATGTCTTAAGCAGCAGGAATATTCTCGTGAATGTACTTTTCTGCGCTGGCACTGGTAGTAGGAACAGTAACTAGGTCAGAATGAAGGCCTGAATTTGATCATGACAGATTTCATGCCGCGAGGCGACATGTCGCTCAGATGGCAAGCTTTAGTTCAGAAGTGTAAGCAAAAGATGCTGTTTTATCATTCAGCGCGATGAGTTGTCAGTTTATTTGTTCGAAAGACATATAAAAGCAACCGCAAGCAGCCTTCATTCCAGATTTGGAGCACTCGGCCTAGCCACAGCGCTGCTAGTTTGCTTACCGATACTGTTCACGCAGTCAAATTTAATTACAACTGGTTCACTTCGTTTGCAGGTCATGCATTTAGACTTATAAAAGTGACATTGCTCAAACCAAACCCTCGCTAAATTTCATACACTTATCGACATAAATGCAACATGGTCCGATTTGTTATTTACTTTTCACGTTTAACGGGTATTTGAGAATTCCTAGGGGCAGCGGGTGTCTGCTATGCTCACGAGCCTGGGCCCTACCTCAAACACTGCGCACTGCGAACGGTCATCAGACTCAAACTTCCTTATCACACTGATGAGCTAAATATAAAGAGAGAGTACATCCTCACTCACGAACGGAACTCTCATTTCTTTTTATCCCAAAGCACACTGACTAGGTAACTTAAACCTTTTAGCCTTGTTTTATCAGTGCACAATATCTGTACTTGCCTTCTGGAAGCACAACAGACTTACTGCCTATAAATTGTGGAAAGCTATGTGATATACCGAAGCAGAAGTCACAATGCGGAGTCGGCTATGTAGGTCGGAAACAGCCAAGTATCGTACTAGTAGCGGTACAGCAACGCCGCGAAAAAATGCTTGCACTTTACGGAGGCCCGCTACTCACAACCAATTCCCTTTTTTTACCCTCCGACTCACTCCAAAGGCTCTGCGCCTTTACAAAAGACTGATGCGGCTCGTAGGCAGGCCAAACCTTTGCACGCACAGCGCAATGATCTCCGCTGTTTCGCCGCTGTAATCCTCGGCTTCGATGAACCACCTCGATTCTACACCCAAAATGCCAAGCACCAAGCTAAAGCTTCGCCATTAACATGGACCTTGTAGCAATCTTACTTTATTTGGACATTGTTTCCAGCACAAGTAACCTGCACTGGATTTTCCCGTACTCTTATGGGCCTAATGAGCACGACAATGCGCTGTTGCAACCGAGTAGCTTGACATAAAAAGCACCATCCAACATGTAGTCTTCCTAGAAGAGGCCAGAAACGAGGCGATATAGCAACTTATACCTACCACGACGTTTATGGTACGTAGGAGCTATAAATGCTTCGAATTAAAATAATATTGAAACGGGTGTGATGAAATGTTATACCGAGACCATACATAGTGGCAGCGCATGTGTCTCAAGTGTAAACAAATCAAGACCCACGGCACTCAGACTATATTCTGGTGAAAAGCGGGCAGAATTTATGCTGTCGTTTGCAAATCGTTTGTCATTTACGGGAGATATGCGGTCTCCTTAGTGTTCAAGTTCTGAACAACGTTCAGCAAGTCTGCCGTAACAATCGAACGTCGCGAAACCTCGGTAGAAGATGAAGACGCGTCGTCAACGCCTTCATCTTAGTCTTAATCATCCCGGCGAGTGCCACTTCATCAACTGCTCTGGTTCTTTGAGCTGGAACTGGAGAGTCGAGAACGAACTCTGGAGGACCAGCCGGATGACTCCAGCGTTAAGACACCTCCCAAACAAAACACAAGAACTCCGCAACGAGAGAATACCCACACCTCGTCCGCAGCAGCATTTCATGGCACTGCATCAGGCACGGAGTGCAAACTCTGAGACTCAAAGGTCCACGCATGCAAGGAGTGCGAAGCCAAATTGGTTTTAAAGGAGAAGAAAGCTATCCTTACGGCAAAGGGGACTTCTTTTCGCTGCACGAAAAATGGACATGTTTCAAAGCCTTGCAGAGTCAAGGTTATCAGCAAGAGATGTCATCAGAAACATGAAACTACCATGTGAAATGCTGCATACAACAATGCTGTAAAGGCACAAGTAACGATCGAAAAGAACGCAGAACAGATCACTTTGTATGCCTTCGAAACTGCAGAAAATCCCCCGCCTCGAATAGTCCTGATGCCAACCGTAACGGCAGTGACCAAAAGAAGGAAAAGAAAAGTTTCAAGCGTACTTTCCGACAGCGGTAGACAATGGACATTCGTAGCCGAAGAACGCTACAGAATGCTCGAATGCGATGTATTCGGCACTGAAGCACTGTCAGTCGGAGTTCTTGGCGGAGCGTATACCAGTAAAAAAAATGAATTGGAGCAACATGGAATTTATTGGAAGCCAATTGAAGTGCTGCACTTGAATTGGAAAAACCAATTGGATTTCACAGTTTCAGTCGGTCATGCCAATTGGTTCACCATATTTCATTTGGTATCCCAGTTGGAATGTTTGTTAGTCAAATTGGTTGCCCACATTCCCATTGGACAACCATTTGAACTGTGATTTCCAGTTGGTAGCCCAATTGAAATGCTTGTATGCATCGAATTGGTTGTACATCTCCAATTGGAGTAGACCCATTCGAACATTGCTCTTCCAATTAAAATTGTGGTTGTAATATTTATTGCTAACATGATAGTCTAATTAAAAGTGTATTTAGTTCCGGTTAGAATTCTCGACCCATAACCCGTTTAATTAGTTCGTGACTTCACAAGTTTCCAATTTAAAACCATGCTATAGGGTATTTCAAGAGCTGCATTACACTGTTTTAATCCCTTAGGATTTTTGCCCGATTTTTAAATATGTTGTAGGGTCCATGCTATGTCGAATTTCGACAGCTGGGAATTATCAGCTGATAATCAGTTTATATATAGGAAAGTGTAAAATGTAGCTAGCTCTAGAAGTTTGTGTAACCTACAGTTGTGCTCCCAGAAGCTTCAACTTCTCTATCCTGCACAGCAAACGCCTACATGAATATTGACCCAATGCTACAAGCAAACTTCATAACTTGTGTAATTTTGTCATTCTTCCTTGGATATTTTGTGCAGACATATCAGTCTTCATTCACATAAACACGAACTTACCGATTCTAAGTGAAAAAACTGACTAGTCAATGTTCAGAAGAAATGCCATTTTTAGTGCAAAATTAAGCGAGTTGATTGGAAGAGGACTCATCTCCTGATGAATGTACAAGAAATGTATGCCACTGATGGCAGCCTTGCAAACTAGTAGCAAGGGTGTGATAATAGTTTTCTTATATTTACTTAAAGCACATCAGCACAGTCACACATTTGAACATTGTGCATAAAAAAAGACCACCAAACATTTAAAACAAGTACGTGGCATCCCATCACGGTATATTTATTGACATGAGCAAAATTATAGCAGAGATATAGCATAAATTAATATGCCGGGAATGTACTCGTATGTGCATACGTTGCGAAGCAGCATGCACAAAATGCACAAAATTCATACATAGCAGCATTTGAGATTAAAACAGTGAGCTATTTCATACTACAAATTAAGTGTGCACAAAAGTTTTCGCAAATAGAGCAACTAGAATTACAAAAACCTATCGGACACTATACACTGGCCACAAGAAACAATTTTCTTGCTAGAGGTCTTACAAAAACCATGGTGCAAAAAGTAACAAGGATGAGACCAGAATACAGGTAAGTAGGAGGGTCGCCACAAAAATGATTGTGATTGTATACAGCATGCCATGCATGTGCACATTTAGAATATGTGAAAGTTGTTTGTGGTCCTTTTAACTTTGGAATGATGCCTTCAAAGATAGGACACAAATACAATATACATGAAAATACTAATGTAAATTCGCTACAGTGGCTCCGATAATCTTGACGTAGATTCAAGGAGCACAACATTGCAAACTACAAATCACAAGCAGCATATAGAGACAAAACTTTAGTGTGCACATCAACACAATCTTGTAAATACTGCTGCTGAGTATATGGTCACAAGTTTAATTTCAGATTACATTTTACAAACACACCCAAAGAATCTGATTTCATACTGGATGCTCAAAAACATTAGAACAAGACGTAAATAGACAACATGAGCCCAGATTTGAAAATAAAACACAACTCCAGAGACGAAAATTAAACTGGGAACCCTACTGATTTGGTTCTCACAGCCTTGACGTTGCAAATGGGAATGTTGAAAACAAGCCATCAGGTATTACAAAAGACTGTTTTTTTATTTAACCATAGAACAAAATATATGATCGTTACTCCCAAAGTACTCGCCAAACAGAATGACTAAAGGGAAAGCGTACTGGGAGGAGCACATATGTATGCAGCACTTTCCAAATTGATAAATACGCTAAGACTTCTTATATCTACAGGCTGCAGAATTAATGAGGACGACTCCTTGTGAAACACTTCGTGCACATGATTCAGTGTCACGAAGTGATATTTTAATGATCTGCACCTAAGCTTTTTAACGCATACGTAAGTCGTAACACCACTGAAAATTATTTGTTCAATGATGGCAAATAACTTGTCAGAGAGCTGCACGGCTGAGCTGGTTGTCTTCTTCCTTGATGCGTACAAGCTGTCAGTAAGGATTGACCCATTTAACATTATTCTTCTGTATTGGACAGAATGTGGTGGGATCTCTTGATCACAAGGCAATGTACAGGATGGTGGAATATACTGAGAACTACTCCCAAAAAAGCGGGTGCCATCACTGCTGCATACACTTTTCTGTGTTACATTAGCATCAAACGCACTGCAGTACTGCAGCACACTAGGGTTAACAGCCAGATGCTGCACTTTCATTACAGTATTTCCGATTTGCAAAACCCTGCACAGCTGATGGGGAATCCCATTTTCAACTTTTATAGACTCCTTGAAGCCACCGTTCCCAGATTCAAAGGAAAACACAGAGTGTGCCCAGAGCGGACACCCAGTAACGAATACTTTTTACAATATGTGTGAGCTGCTGCATATTAAATGTCATAAATGCCTTGCCAAAAAGCATTTGAGAACGCATATGAAACTCCAGCAAGAGCTGCTCAGCTCGAATTAACTTTCAACTAAGCATGCCCAGTGCTGAAGGTAATTCTTGTCAAGAATACTATCAAGCACTGGAATGCTGTAATACAATATTCAATTTTCCAGCTCCTTTGCTTTCCTCCACTTTCGCTCTTTCGTTGGTCTTGACAATCTTTTCAGATCCGTCGGTGGCCTGATAGCCATAAGCCTCTCATCGATATTGTGTTGCTCACGACTTAGTGAGTATGGGCCACCAGAAGACTCGAACCATAAACCTAAGAACTGTCGTCCGATTCCCAGCAAAATGCAATGCATGTAGTCAGGAATAAATCCCCATACCATGTTAAAATGTTGCAGACTTATCAACGGAGACACTGCTTTCACACCATGAACATTCAGCCATTCCGTAACTGCTTTTTGCATGCCTTCAAGCATCTGGCCTTCTGTTCTCTCAGTGGAATCAACAGACTCTTCCGAGCATTTTGTTGATCCATCGGTTCGTTCACCTTTCTATAGGCACCAATTACACCCAAAATACCCATTGAATTGAGTCACACCATGCATAGGTGCCCTGGCAACAGAATCAACTGCACAACAAATGCAGTAAGCTTTAAATATCTGAAGTTGCTCCTGTCACTCCACGACAAAGCCATTTTCATTGAGCAGGCTCATTCGCTTGACAAATGTGCTTTGAAAAAGCTCCATGTTTGGCTTCTCCTTCTAGAACCACAAAGCTGCAAGAACCCGTTTGTACATACTCTGCTTAGCAGGGACCTAATTCACTATAAACTGAATGGGCCAAATGGCCGTGCCACTCGACTTGAAAACTGGTGTTCCATCAGCATTTATAGTGAAGCTGATTCTAGGCCCACAGTGTTGTGTTGCAGCGGCAAATGTTCGGTACATTTCACCACCCCATAAATCAACAAGTGAACTATCATGGTGAAGTGGCTTTGTCTGTTCAAAAAGTGTACAGTCTTTTAATAATTTTTTCGACTGCGACTCCACATCGAGAGTCACAAAAAAGGCAAATCTGACAGACTGGAAACACTGGTTTTGTGCCTGCACTGTGTACACCAAAAAGAGGAATTTGTTACAGAATTTTCTATATGTGTGTAGCATTTAGGGCAAAAACAAAAATATGACATTCTTGTGCCTGTTTTGCTCAACTTTTTGGAAAGCTGGTATCGTGAATGTGGCAATATTGGGCTTTCAAAAGTTCTGTTCATAAGGTCTAAGATGCTGGCCAGCCCTGCAAATGATAAATTATTTTTTACAGCATGCTTCAGCACCATGAGGAGAATATCACCTTTAGAAAGAACCACTCTTTCAGTGGTAACATCATTATATAAATCCTCGAAATATGGCTTCTCCACCTTGACCGGGCCTCATGGAGCTGTCAGACATTTTCTGCTGAAAGTAGAAAAGAAATAACCACCCAAAATGGAGCAAGTGCACAGCTGTCAACATGTACTGTTGGCTCTATCGAGCTTGACAATCAAGCACTGGACCCAAACAGGACCTAGAAGCTGCTGTATTAGATGCATTCACTGAACAATAAGCATGTAATTTAAAGCAAAATGTTTTATAACCTTCTGCGTGGACGACATGATTGCAACTATTACTAAAAATTTCACACGCATGTAGCAATAAACATAGCATCACAACCTTCATTCTAAATGACACCAGTTCTAATGTTTAGCTTCCAGCTTTAAAAGATGGCTCACCCAGTCCCCATCATATGTATTATTCATAAACAATTGTAATACATTGTTTAGAAAGCGAGCTACTTTAAAATTGTGGAGCCATCTGCCAATGCAACTACATGCAAATGAAATTCTTATGTTTCAAGCAATGTTCCGCCTTGGAAGAATTATCCCCCCACTTTATCAACGTATCTAGACATACCCCTCAATGAAAGTACATTAGAATGGCTTTGCAAAGAAGCTAGGCAAAAACGAAAAATTGGTTAAGAGGTTATCAAATGTGCACAAGATTATGGAAAATTTTTGCAAACTAATATAGACCATGCCGCCCAGCAAATTACATTACTAAAGTTGAAAACTAAAAATAGCCTTAAATTTAAGTCTTTAAGCAACAACCCAAGACCATACTCCTGTGTTTAAGCGGTGCCTTCATCATAAAACAAATGATGAGATGCAGTACATCTCGGAAAATTCTCGTGCCTTTTGCATAATTTCGATTACATCGCTTAGTGCTTCTTCCAAAATACACTAATGCGATTTACCTTCAGCGATATTTCAACATCCGTTTACTGCAAACATTGATGTAATATCAGAAGAGATCGTTATGTTATCTACACTGAACTATTTCCAATGCCCAAGCCTGGTGAGTGGCCTACCAACAGTTATTGACCTCGAACATGTTTGGGTAGTTTTTGTAAGCTCTGATGGACCTACTATGTCCTCTTCTGAAGTCAGCTCTCCAGGAAGATGTTGCTGTGAAGCGTCGTTGTCAGGCATGAACAGCTGCAAGGAAAAACGACAGAAAAATAATGAAAGCGAAAAGGGGAACTAAACAGTGATCAGAACCAGCTGTTATAGATACACTCAGCAGAGAGTTTGGTCAAGATGACATGCATGGCATATACTGTATAAGGCAGCAGAGCATATATATATATATATATATATATATATATATATATATATATATATATATATATATATATATATATATATATATATATATATATATATATATATATATATATATATATATATATATATATATATATATATATATATATGTACAACTGCGAGACTTCTTTGGAGGAACCCGTATGAGTTTCCTTTGTAGCAATTGCTACGAACGGGTGGATGTCTCATTTTCCCTTTATTATATGTACCTGTTCATCATTCAGCGATGTGTCATGGGAAGTTATTGGGCTGGCATGCTGCAACCTATCGCCGATTGCTTGCAGTTCTGAAGCAGCGTTATGAAACACAGCAGCTGCCGTGCTGCTGACCATTGCACTGCAAATATGGTTAATAGCCTCCTGCAATGAAATAGCTGATTGTATCACACACTTAAGATCTGAAACATACTACCTCACCTGTTCATCATCACTACCTGATGCATCCAGTTTCAAATATGCTGTTTCTTTCTGTCGAGAATCGGGTTTGACCTGTTGCTTGGCTTGGTCCGGCTACTGTGTTGTTAGCAGGTGGATCATCATCAGATAAGGATGCATCTGTTGACATAGCGTGTTCATAGAAACACATTTTAGGAATATGAGCGTGCCTTAAGAGGAAGCTCCGCCTCGGTAGCTGTCATCTAAACAATTAGGAATGTGAAATATTTTTCTTTGAGAACCATAGCACGGGTTTATGATAGAAAAGGTCTGTTGCATTTAAATGAGAAAATCAAAATCTAGCGATTTTAGCAGCATATTTCGAATTCTGGGGTAACTTTATTTTTTATTTCATGAAAACGGAAAAATTTAGACACGCCAACTCTGACTCAGCCATGAAGATAAATACCATAATTCTGTACACTGCACCTAATACTGCAGTTAAAGCAGACAAAATTTATGTATTCATTATGTACAGCTATGAAATATAACACTGATCTGTAGGTAGGATTTTTGTAAGGTTCTTGCAAATGTTCTAGCAACATCACATAACCTCTGAAATCATACTGTCCGCTTTGGACGTTGTAATAGATGCAATTTACTAAACTACGACAGCTGCTTATGGTATACAGAATGATGGGCTTGTAAACATCGTACTTCATTTCTTTACTGGAACATGTTGAGGCCCTAAGTTAAAATTCTGCTTGTCCCTGATGATAGAACATAACTTTATAAAGTACAACAAAGTTGGCACAAATCGGCACAGTGGTTCTATAAAACCAGTTCCGAGTTTCATACGGCAATACGAGTTGGGCCAAGAGATAAAGCTTTCTCTTAATCGAAGAGAATGCAGTAAACGGTGTATAACAGTTGCCGTTTACCACGGCTTTATTTCTACTCAAACGTAACAGCAGTGACACTCTTTTCAGTACGCACTTTTTAATAAGGAATCTTTTAAGGCGTAGCTCGGCAATAGTGCGCGTTGTAAGAGCGAGTTCTGCTGCAATTATTATTATTCATTTATTTTTGCTGCCCCTGGCACGAGCGGACAAACAGAGCAAGTCGAGATGCTGGGTGCTTTAATAAACTACACGAACCAAAAAATGTAGTCCCGTATAAACTTTGCGCAAAAAAATTAAACAGCGGGACAAGCGCACATCAAAGCTATTAGAATAACGGCAAAGACAAATTTACACTGCGTTGGTGAGCACACGAAGTACTTCTCGGTAGCATGAAGTCTAAAGCATGGTTAATGTACTCATTATATGGGCCTCTCTTCTTTCTTTTCGGAGCATTATAGATTATTTACGAAGTTTTAAGGCTCCCGACTAAGCTCTTGTTATTAATTCCGCATATATACATACTCTACGTGGGAATCACTCGGCGGGAACGGCGAAACATGTTCGCTGTTTCATATTTGAATATTTTATTTAACAGTAATATACTTTCCGCTTCCCAACATATGTTTAACAAAAATGAAGTCAATAAATTAAATGTAATAAAATAGAAGTCTCGTACGTCTACGCAGCGCGACGTTTTTATGTGTCGGCATGCGGCTTGAAGTACGAGCACGCGGCTACTATGGCTCTTCACATCACGTGTGCTACAGTGAGCTGCCGCCAAATATACCCCCCTTCTAATACACTGTACCTACACGTGCGATCGTGTTGCGTTAGTTTTCGGGCACGTGTCTTTGAGTACGGTAAAGTTAACGCAGATAACTTTTTTAAATGATAACCCACGTGAAAGTGCGTTATGAAGATGACCGGAAGCTGGCTGTTGTGAGCATTGAGGACATTGAAAACTTCATTCCTCAGGATACAAAGGACTGCAAGTCGAAATTCTTCTGTTCTGCCAAGTGGACGGGTCCTAATGGGACGTCGGATTATTACCGGGCTCGAATTGTCGCCTTCGGAGGTCAGCTCGTTATTTTAAAGCCTAGTGTACATTTCATTTGCTTTTTCAAGTTAAATATTCAGTGTACCTTGTGTTCCGCGAAGCGCATATGCCGATTGCTGTTGCTACTCTGTGCGTACGCTCTATCGCCCGGTATTGAACCATCACAAGTACTTTTGTCCTGAAATTAGGGTAATAGATGTATTGCAACTTCTTTAACGTTCAAGTACACTTAAGAAAAGTAATTACGGAGAAATATTTTATAGCATACATGCAATTACTGTGCGTGTCGGCTGCACAAATAACTATGAAAATGTTTCATGCCTTCTCTGAAACTAGGAACAGTTGTATTTTTCTCCTGCTGTTTTCGTGCAGGTTTGCGTGCAGATTGAGCATGGCGGTTTTAGCACTGATGCAGCTAGACTATTGAAACTTTTGATTTGCCTCTTATACGAATAGAAAGCGTATTATTTAAGCATGCATTATATAAGCATCAGTGTGTGAACTACTAAATGTGTTGCAATGCTTTCTTATTCCTCTGCACTAGTAGCATATAGCTCCGTCGGACATGCGTAGTTCGTAATGAAGTTGTTTCCTCTCAATAGATTCCAGAATCTTAGGAGGACTTCGAAACTGACGGCGTGAACTATCAGAGGCTTCGCTTTGAGCGAATGGCATATTCGCCAAACGACGGTTGGCAAGATGATGATGTTCCGCCAGAGGCATCTGTTAACTCAGTGCTGTATCAATGCTTATGGGTTGTATCTCTTAAAGTAGACTTCTAAGACATTTTCTTGTTTTAGTGCAGCGCCCTGCAAGAAAGCAATCGGTACCGAAGCATGAACTTCTTCAAATACTGAAAAAGAAAACAAGTGACATCAGGCAACGAGAGGTGGAGGCTTCTTCGCAAAAACTAAAAAGGAAGAAAGTGGACGATATTGGCGACCCCCGTGTTTTTAATCTCCGTGAGAAGGTACAGCCGCGAGAGGAAATATTAGAAAAAAAAATAGAAAGGTGGAAGAACTTCGAGCGCAGAACAGAACCCTCGAGCAGGAGGCAAAGGACCTCAGGAAGCTAAACATGACATTCCAAGAGAAAATGGTGATAATGTTCGACAAAAAGGTGTGGAATTCAGCTTTCCATACTTTTGGGGCTGCAACATAGTGCTGCTTAATATGCATGCACTACGTTTAGCTAGATTGTTCATAATATGGTTTTCTTAAAATTTGTATATATTAATATTTTCCTAATGCTATTTAACATATAAAATACTGAACAATGGGTGATGCCATGCTGTCTTGAAGTAACTGCATTCCGCTGTTTGTAATGAGCCATATCTCATGTTGATAATGCAGGGGCGCTATAACGTAAAACTATTCCAAACTTTTCTATTCCAATTCTGCTATCAGCCCTCCAGGATTGGCCAAAAACATTTTTCGACAACGCCCACTTCCCCTGTCTGTCACGCGACGTCACGAAAACCGCGATACCTCCCCATCTGATATGATGTGTACACACTGATTATGTATGATTTGACAGAAAAAAGAAAAACAGTTATTTCTGATTCGACCCCTTTTCTCCATTAGCCCTCGGCTATTGGTAAAAAGTTTCCGAGCTGCACCCACTTCACCTGCCTGTCACGCGACGTCAGAAAACCGCACAAACTCACCGCGTCAAACTGACGTGTACGCGATAAAAATGCATTAATATGCCGAACAAAACTGAATTTTCTTCGAAATAGCCGTAGACTGCCCCGTTCCAAAAGGAATAAAAGATGGCTGCCGCCGATCGCTGAGACGCTGGCTACTCGCACCTGCCGGAGAGCGTGGGTGTATTTGCGTATAATAAAACTTCTTGCGTGGCCGTGTAACGTTTTCGAGCCCTTTCGGCACGTTTATCACCTCATTCTGCCAACTATTCTTTGCTGAGGGTCAGTTTTAGCGTCATTCTTAAGCTTCCGTTGCATGCTGTCGTGATTTTCGACCAGCCACCACAAGCTAAGTAAGGGAAAGCCGAACAATCTTAGGCGCCGGCACCATCCTCTTCATCCGGTTATCGATTTTCAGTGCACTCGCTCTGCCCCAGTGAATCCCTCTCCACTTGAGCGTTCTCCTCGCCTCTTGTCAGCCAATTAGATACGACAAGCCGCTCAGTGTAGGCAATGTTATTCATTTTTCAAGCAAACAAAAGTGACCTCCTATGAATGAGGAGAGCGTTTGATTGGTCTGTTCATACAACCCTGCGGGTGACCGCCCGCTGCTTGCGTCGGTGGTTACGCAAATTTGACGTCAGGAGATTGGAATAGAAACATATTGGAATAGTTTTACGTTATAGGGCCCCAGGCTACCGCGGAGCTCCATACCATGAGAGGTCATTTGATCATTACATTTCATGCGTTCGTTGTCTCCGGACATACGGATGCACCTACCACCTGGGTTACCACGACGTGAACAGACCATGATGTACCGTCTGTGGCTAGGCGTTGCATTTACGAACTCGTATGCTTTCCTTATTGGAATGGCCAACAGCCCCACATGCACCACATACAATATCGATGAGACGCTCGCATATATTATTTGTGTCTGCCCGCGATACAGTGCTCAGGGACATGTGCTTTGCAGAGTACTGGACCAGTTGGATAATCGTCCACCATGAGAACTGAAAGCTTTAGGCCAGTACTCCCACAGAACATCCGCGCTAAAGGCCTTACTCACATTATTAAGGTTCCTGCGGACTGCGGGGCTTCACGATAGACTGTAAGAACGCCGCCCCCTACCACTCTGCAGTGTACGCGGTTTGGTCGTGCTCATCTCTATTTCTTTCTATCTCCCCCTTCCACTCTCTTTCTCTTTTTATCCCCCTTCACCCTTCCCCCAGTGCAGGGTAGCCAACCGGAACTGCCTCTGGTTAACCTCCCTGCCTTTCTATGCATCCTTTTCTCTCTCTTTCTTTGATGATTCTATCATTAGGGAACCACAAGCTAATGAAAGCTTCGAGAGAATCGAACAGTCGACGCCTCCATACTACCACCAGCCAATTGTGCAAGAAAGGATAACAACATGGTAATATACAGATATAAAGGGCAACCTCTGCAGTTTTTTGCATTATTGCTATGCGCTTGTCATAAGTTAAATTTTTTTGCAACACATTCCTATGCTGCAGGTGGCCATTGGCCAGGGTTTGGAGATTAATGCACAAGCGTGGAGCCACATCCTAGGCCACCAGAAGGATTCTCTTTGTGATCTCTTCCCCATCATAGCGCATGCTGATAACGCGCATGCCGTTCGTTACTGGGAAGTACCAGGCTCGCCGCGTTAAAGAAATGCGGACAAGACAGATGACGATAATTGTTGTGGCAAAAGGGTGCAATTTTGCTTAAGAGTGTAAGAAAATGGTACATTGGTTGTAAAACACCCTTTTCGCACCCTCACTTAATGGGTGTGCTTGTTAGCAGAACACCCTTACTGCACCCTTTCATTATTTTCAGGGTAATAGGAGGGCGTTTTGTGCGTAACATGCGCCTTACATAATTTAAGGCTGCTCGGGTATTTCAACATTCCAATCAACTAAAAAGAAATTATACTGACGTTTCACTTTGTGAACGCGCGTTACGCGCAAGCGTATAATTGTCAGTCCTATATAATTGCGACAGCAATTATTTGGACACTTCAAGCACATTTCTGCCGTCGTCGTCGCCTCAATCTTCTGTATGAAGTCCAAGGGCGATAATATCGTCCCCGCGTGCCATATTCTGTATGTGCAAGCGAAAGTGTGCGACGGTGAGCGCACGATCGCGGCTCAATCTCGCGTGCGGAAACGAGGAAAGCGGGGAGGGAGCGCGCTGTCTTCGGTCGCGCGCATGGTCCCAGAGAGGGAGTCAACTGAGGGAGGGGGAGGGGCGCGTTTTACTACGCCAGCAACTTCTAATTCGGCAGCCGCGCGCGCATTATCTTCCGCGCGCTTTATTTTTTTGATAAACGTCTCGGAATCGTAAAGCACTTCGGCGTTACCTCGGTGGACATCTTAAGGCTATTGTAGTGACATAATAAAATATATTGATGTAAAAAAGAAAAACGCAGTGTGCATTTCGGCCAAAGACTCATAGGGGGAAAGGTGCGATTCTACTCGTTCGTTAGGGTAATACATGTCGCTAAAACAAATTTTTTCTGCAGGGGTGTAACGGGATGAGTTACAGACAGAAGAAAACACCCCCAAGGGTGCAATTTTTTCCGAGTGCCGCGACTGGTCCCGACGCTGACAGATGAATGGACATGTATTGCTGGCTTTTCTGAAGCAAAGATGACAACATTTCCATATATGGAAATGTTGTCATAATATAATTTAATATTGTAATAAAAAATATTAAAAAAGCAGCTGCATAAAAAGTTCCTGTATGTCGAAAATGTTCTTTTTTGCGACTTCTCGGAATGAAGAGCAATGTAAGGTTTTTATACATACTTCTACATACGTTTTAATAATCGCGCGTTACTTTTTTTTTCTCAGAAATCGTTCTTTTTTCGGTGCGAACATCATGCATTTTTCGTTGACTTGCATAAATTTCGCAAATTCTCTCTTGCGCTTGGCGAAAAAATATTAAATGCAAGAATTTTCCCACACCACTAGCGTAGAGTGCGGGCAAGGAGTGTGGAATCAATTTCCTCGAGTAACATACCGTTTTGCGACGACTGGATTACATCACCCTGCCAAAGCATGAAAGCCAGAGTCCACAGCCATTACAGGCCCAATATTTAAAATGATTGGCTTGGCCACCACGAACCACCCAAATCCCGCCCAAATAACTATCTCAATCATTACAAAATCAGCAGCTCTTTAAGACGACTACTACGTGCGTCCCGTCGCTAATTAGCACTTGCCACAGCATTTTCGAGCGCATCAGTTTTCCTTAGGTCACACGCTATGCCACAACCTTTCGCGTTCGTAATTCTATCCGCATACACGTTTATCCTCGTTACTGGTAGCTCGATAAATATCAGAAATATCCTACTTCCTCGTGACATATCAGTGCGTCCACGTTCCACGTCTCCCACTGTGCATTTGCTTGAACTGCTGTTAGCGTTTCGGTATAACTCGTTAACAGTGCAGTGCATAACGAAAACGCCCGTTGCGATGGCCCAGTGGCTATGGCGTTGCGCTGCTGAGCATGGGCTCGCAAGTATGATCCCGGCCACGGCGGCCGCTATCCGGTGGGGGCGCAATGAAAAAAAAAAAGCTCATGTATGCTGCGCGTTGAGCGAAGTAAAAGAAAAACTAAGTTGTCAAAATTTCTATTAAGCCTTCATGACCCGCTGTGCAGGTAGGACGTTAAAGTTCAAAATTTAATAAACAAAAGACTGAATGACAATAGACATTTGCGGTGCATAATTTAGCATTGCCTGAAATCACAATGTTTCATTGTATAACAATAAAGACAAATGCACACATTTAGTTTTCAAGCGTATCTAATTAATCGCATGACGAATGCGTCGATTAGCACGTAATTTGTATTGACATGTGCGTCGGATCTGTATAATCCTTGTGTTTGATCTGTGCAAAGGCGGGAAACTTTTTCTTTGGTGCTACGTACCCCCCCCCAAACACAGCTGGGGGGGGGAGTGTACATTGTAAGTGTCCACCTAGTGGGCATGTCCATTTTGTCAGCTGCTGAAGCTGACTGAATGGACTGAGGTACACATCATGAGACAGGTCCCAGGTAGCACACAAAATCTTGAAAACGTCGTATTAAGGGATTCAACGTCTGAAACGGATTTTTGACCAAAATCGACGCATCAAAGACGTTCCAAACAATATAGCTTAAAAACTAGGGGTGAATACGTTTTGATAACGTTGGAAGCCAGACAGCTTAGAAACGAGGGGTGAATACGTTTTGCAAACGACTCAAGGCGCCACCGCCACGCCACGGCGCGTCAGCCTCTTTAGCGGCTTCTACAATATTCAACAACCCATCAACGCGATCCAACCTTGCGCAAGGTGGCGATACCGTCGTCAAATCATGTGACCAAGGTGGCCACGTGATTTGTGATGCCGTGCAGCCGGGCGAGGCGGGCATAGTCGCGTCGTCATGGCGTCGTCGCGTCACCGCACTCGCATTGCGCTGTGGTGTGTTTGCGGCTGTTCTGAATGTGCTGCCGCTGCCCTTTGCTATGTGTGTGTTGCAGTGTTTTGCTGTCAAGAAAACGATATTCTGTGATCAGTTTGGGTTGTGCGATATGTTTGTGTGGTTTTAATTTGGAAATCAGTAGTGTTTTCAATTGTTATGTGACCAAGGCGGCCACGTTATTCGTGAAGCCGGGCATAGTTGCGTTATCGCACTCGCATGACACTATGGGCTGTTTGCGACTGTTCTGAATGTGCTGCCGCTGCCCTTTGTCATGTAAGGGTTGCAGTGCTTTGCTGTCAAGAAAACGACATTCTGTGATTAGTTTGGGTTGTGCGATCTGTTTGAGCCGGGCACAATAGCGTTATCGCACTTGCATTGCGCTGTGGTATGATAGCCGCTGTTCTGAATGCGCTGCCGCTGCCCTTTGTCATGCAAGTGTTGCAGGGTTTTGCCGTCAAGAAAACGACGTTCTGTGATTAGTTGGGGTTGTGCGATCTGTTTGTGTAGTTTAATTTGGAAATCAGTAGTGTTTTCAATTGGAGGGCGCGTTACCAGGCAGTTACCATCCAATTCACACTCTTGCATTTTTCAGTCTACTTCTTCCATTCGCTCCGATGTCACTTCTGCATAACTCTAGTCCATCTAATAGCACGCACACTTTACTATGATAAATTAGACACTTTAGTACACTCCAGGTTTTTCTGTTCATTTTTGTATGTGTACATGGAATTTTGTTTATGTGCTAGTGAATGTTCACTTTCGAGTTCATTACGAATCCTTTCTGCGACTTTTGTCATTGTTGATGTACTTTTATTTCTATTTGCATTTCTCACACAGTTTGTTCGAACCTTGCATAAGCATTACATTTTAATAAAGTGTTCTTGCTTTGTCACAATGTTCTCATTTCATGCACTCTTGGCATGAAGGGCTTGGTCTGGCCACCTGCCAAGACGTGGCCATTTGTTCTTTGCAGGATGTTATTCCCATTGTGGTTGTAAGCATCGTAGCTTACTAAAGGCGGTATTAAGGATTTATTATTCCTAACAGGCTCATTTTCGTGCGACTTGGTAGACGATGCGCCGGCCATGCGGGGAACAGTGCTTGGCACTGCGCCATGGCTCTTACAGTCAACACCGACGCTTCTACTCATCTGGGGCGCGATTGGAGATCGTTGTTCGAAACGCCCGATCAGTTTCACCTCACGCGATTGGCCTAGGCCGTGCCAACGGGTGCGGCTGACGACGTCTGCGCGGCATAGGCCAGTCGCGTGAGGCGAAACTAAACGCGTGTTTTGAACAACGATGTCTGATCGCGCCCGTCACCCGCGAAAAATAGCTTCAGATGATCGTAAACCTTTCAAGACCGCTTCTAGACCAGCTTTTTGATAACGTCCTAAAAACGTTTAGAAATTGGTTACGAATAGCTTTGGCAAAGGGATTACTTGTGTCTTTCCCAATCCTATTTCTAGACCAGCTTTTCGAATACGTCTTGCAGACCTGTTCTAGATCGTCTCAAGAAAGTAATTAAGCCGGACATTAGCAGAGTTATCCGACGTTTTCCCCCCGAAGTTCTCTCATTCGTGTCTTCTTTAACCCTTTTTTATCGTCTTGGATAAACGCTACGAAAACGTTACGTATCTCTTTTGTGCTACCTGGGGTGCCCCCAGCCAATCAGCTTGGAATTGAATAATCCCCTACGCCCCCCCCCCTCCTCGCAGCTGATGTCTGAGAAGCGAGGTGTTCTTTCCCACCGTACCCGAGGCAAAGAGGCCTCGATCGTATGCTGTAACCGCTCACGAGGCCAGTGGCTCTAGACTGCCTGCACTAGGCAGATTTCTTATTGACATTCGATGTATGCCCTCTGCCATTTGCTCCCTTTATATCTTACCTATATTTTTTAAAGGAAACAAACCAGCGGAGTTCCGGAGCAAGAGCGTTTATTTACAAAAAACAAGGAAGCAATGAAACATATCAAAACATCAAAGTGTGTGCAGAGTCGTTTAAAGGGACATAGAAGAGAAGCACAATCAGATTATGCGGGAAAGCGGACTCTCAAAGCTGTATTCTCAATTTCCTGGTAAGAAGTCAGTTATATTACAAAAGAAAAATAAAGGTCAGTTTCCTTTCTTTTTCTTAATTTCGCGCCGAAATACCAGCGCCAGCACGTCAGTGTGACGTCACCGATTTCAAAAAATTTGCTCGTATTCGCGCCATAGGGGTCTCAGCGAAAGTTCTTGAAACTTGCGAACATTTGTCTTTGACGCTTTTACAAAACGATGCAGTTTGTCTTTATCGATAACAATTCGGCCCGAGCAGCCGCCCTAAAGATACACGGAGCCGCAGCGAGCTTGTGCGGGAAACTCAGTGACATCGCACATCCCCCTTCCTCCACTCCGTCTTTCGTTTTTTGTCTTTTCTGGCTCACGAAGCCTCCTCTCACAGTCAGAGTGATTGTAGCGGTACTGTAGAAAGCTGATTATTACAGCTTAGCTTACGTTTCCTCTTGAATGTCCCTGTAACACAACTGGTAGATTACTACCTTGCCTTTTGCAATTTTTGTTTACACTAGAAGCAAATGTGCCTCACTGCTTATATTGAGCTGAACTTCTTGTTGGCGGATTTTTAGCAGACTCACAAAAATAAATGTTCGACAGATTCCGGTGAATTTGGAATTGTAATTTGGCAGAACACATGAAAGAAAATATGACGACTGTTTTCAAACCCAGCACTTGCGCTATATGGCTGCTGTTATCACATCAAAGAATCAGTGAGAACACGACTGTGTAATTGGAGTCGCATCCGACACAGACATACATTCGCTATATGCAAGATTCGTTATAAACATGTATTAATTACATGGTGTCGGCAAGAAACATTTTAAATTTACTTTATGTTACTTTTTATATATGCGTTCGGTACATCGAGGTGCAAATCAATTACCTTTTATCTGCATTGACCAATCTTGAATTCCATTACACACGGAAAAGGCGCAAACACAAGATGTTTATTTTGAAGTCAATTCACTTGCACACAGCCAACCCAGCAAAGTGTGCAACCACACAAATAATTGACTTATCATGTACAGAACACAGATGTTGGAATGTGGAGCATGAAATGCTTTTAGCTCCTACGTACTGTTTAAGCGCAGAACTTACAACTCCAGCTCGCGTTGTCGGTGACCTTTGAGTGACCTTGAGGCAAATGCCAGAGCCGTTATCCCGACACTCAAACGAGAACGTCCGGGCCACCAGTCAAAACTTAACGAAATGAGGTCTCTTCCCCCCACCCCTTTGTACAGGACCGCATTACATAGGCTAGTTCCCAGGTAGCACACAAAGTCTTGAAAACGTCGTATTAAGGGATTCAACGTCTGAAACGAATTTTTGACCAAAATCGACGCATCAAAGACGTTCCAAACAAGATAGCTTAAAAACGAGGGGTGAATACGTTTTGATAACGTTGGAAGCCAGGCAGCTTAAAAACGAGGGGTGAATACGTTTTGCAAACGACTCAAGGCGCCACCGCCACGCCACGGCGCGTCAGCCTCTTTAGCGGCTTCTACAATATTCAACAACCCACCAACGCGATCCAACCTTGCGCAAGGTGGCGATACCGTCGTCAAATCATGTGACCAAGGTGGCCACGTGATTCGGGATGCCGGGCAGCCGGGCGAGCCGGGCGTCGTCATGGCGTCGTCGCGTCACCGCGCTCGCATTGCGCTGTGGTGTGTTTGCGGCTGTTCTGAATGTGCCGCCGCTGCCCTTTGCTATGTAAGTGTTGCAGTGTTTTGCTGTCAAGAAAACGATATTCTGTGATCAGTTTGGGTTGTGCGATATGTTTGTGTGGTTTTAATTTTGAAATCAGTAGTGTTTTCAATTGTTATGTGACCAAGGCGGCCATGTTATTCGTGAAGCCGGGCATAGTTGCGTTATCGCACTCGCATGGCACTATGGTCTGTTTGCGACTGTTCTGAATGTGCTGCCGCTGCCCTTTGTCATGTAAGTGTTGCAGTGCTTTGCTGTCAAGAAAACGGCATTCTGTGATTAGTTTGGGTTGTGCGATCTATTTGAGCCGGGCATAATAGCGTTATCGCACTTGCATTGCGCTGTGATATGATAGCGGCTGTTCTGAATGTGCTGCCGCTGCCCTTTGTCATGTAAGTGTTGCAGGGTTTTGCCGTCAAGAATACGACGTTCTGTGATTAGTTTGGGTTGTGCGATCTGTTTGTGTAGTTTAATTTGGAAATCAGTAGTGTTTTCAATCGGAGGGCGCGGAGTGGAGGGCACTAATCAGCTCTTCAAGTTCATTGTCATGTTATGTGAGGCGCCTTTTCACTGACGCTGTAATTAAGGCGTTAAGGGCAGTATAAGGACGAAAGTTAGAGGGACGAAATCGTGCCTGTGTGTCCCTAGCGTCGGGATCGGCCGCTATGCGTGATCCTAACAAGAAAGCATTTTGCAGAATGCGAAGAAAGGCGGCAAAATTTCTGTTTATGCGCACCTTGCCGATCTCCGCAATAGAGCCGTCATCGTGGTATTTTAGTCTCCCGTTTAGCAAGAGTGTTGCAGACAAGGGAACTGGTTCAAACAGGCTTTTTTTTAAATGATTCAGTACTAGTGCGGTATCCCAAAAGGTGAGGTCAAGTGCTCGCCCTATTTTCTTCCCTCGCGCTACAGCGCACTGACAGAATTTTGCGTGCACCATACCGTGCTTTTATCGTTTGCGCTTCAGGTTCTCGATTGTGTTTTCGCCCTCTTTACCCACGTGATGGGTATTTCATGGTATTACCGGGTACCACATGTGTCCATATATTGTGTCTAATATATGAAACGGCCAAATTCGATTTTATTTGACGCCTCAAATGGTAGTAATGTATTGAGTCCCTTGTAGCTTTGCACTTGTTATCAATTTTACTATTTGGCGAATGGATACAGCATGTACGCTGCATAACTCGCTTGTGTATACTGCATACGTGAGTCGAGTATACCCTTGGTATAAAATAACTTGTATGCTTTAGGTAGTACGATTGTTTGCAGTTTGGGAAATGTGTCGGAATGTACGCTGTGCGCCCTTCGCGCTTTACGGCGGCCTGCTGAGTTCGTGCGGGTGCCATGTGTGCGCATGGAGTTCGCGAAGCGCTCTCGCAGTTTTTATATACATACATATATATATATATATATATATATATATATATATATATATATATATGTGTGTGTTCTGTTCGCGCGCTTCGCACAACAGGGCATGTCGCAGTTCTTTGTCCTTGTGCAACACATTTTCCTAGCGTACGTCTGTGCATTATTTGATACCGGTTTCACACGGGGCTCTTTTAGCCGCTATCCAGTCCGTTACAAATCGAATTTCTCGGTTGTGATTGGCTCCTCTGCGCAAGCTATGAGAGTGAGCCAGTCGCATCGATAATTTCGATCCGGATCGGGCGTGATCGCGATCGAGAGTGGTCGTGCGACACCGGTTTTACACATGGCTTCCACATAGGGAACACTTTAAGTTCAATGCTACTGAGTGAAGAGCAAGTGCATATATATGCCAGTGGTGGTATGTGGGCAAGTCTCTCTGGTGAAGCCAATACTTGTGCATTCAAAACATTTCAATTACCAGCGTAGTGCGTCAATGTGTCTACTTCGACAAAATGGAGCACCAGTGCAATTATCTGAGCATAGCTGTCCAGGGCAGCAAGTGTGTCTACATTGAAACCACTACCAGCATGTGCGGCAGTTCTATTTCCAGCAGCGGGACTGCACAATAATCAGTAGGGTGCTCTCAAGGTGTTTATCTATGAAGCTCTGCCTGGACTGTGTGCCAAATATTTTTGGACGTGAAAGTGGGGGTGAATTGGTAAACATCAGTGGAACTGTGCCTGGACTTTGTGGCAAATGTTTTTGGATGTGAAAGTGTGAGTGAATTGGCAAAGAATTTACTCTGGGCTACATGTGTTAAACGTTTTTCTCATTCAGAGTGCTTTTTTTTTTTTACTTAGGAGACTGGAGATGCGCGCAAAGTGTGACATGTCAGTGTGCTAATTAATGTATTTGCTGGTTTGCAAATTATTCGTTGCAACTTTGTTTTTGCCAGAGAGGTACAACTTTGCCTCTTGTACAGGGCTTTTTAGATAAAACACATACTATTTATTATGACCATTGCTTCCCTTGTTACACAAATGCAGCTTCCAGTGCATTCCAATTTATTTCCATGTTTATGTAAGTTTCTAATATGAGGCTTGCATATTCATTTCTCACGTTCTGGAGTCGCAAGATGCAGCATTACTGTCTCATCGTTCGCTGTACTACAGTAGTGTTCACTTGTTACACTGAATCCCCCGTTTAAGTATTCTGTACTAATTTCACTTTTTGCTTGTTTGTTGTATGGTTATTTTTTCTCGCCATTACCTTCTTTGATACTAAAGGCAATATTTCCAATTTTGCATTGTTCCCATTTTTTTTTTATTTCTGTCACAGGATTGTTTTATGATGGTTTGCGGTGGTATTTCTTTTTGTGTTCTTTTTCAAGCTTCTAGCTGATTGGTAACATTGCTTGGAGGCAGTTACCATCCCATTCATACTCTTGCATTTTTCAGTCTACTTCTTCCATTCGCTCCGATGTCACTTCTGCATAATTCTGGTCCATCTAATAGCACGTGCACTTTACTATGATAAATTAGACACTTTAGTACACTCCAGGTTTTTCTGTTCATTTTTGTATGTGTACTTGGAATTTTGTTTATGTGCTAGTGAATGTTCACTTTCGAGTTCATTACGAATCCTTTCTGCGACTTTTGTCATTGTTGATGTACCTTTACTTCTATTTGCATTTCTCACACAGTTTGTTCGAACCTTGCATAAGCATTGCATTTTAATAAAGTGTTTTTGCTTTGTCACAATGTTCTCATTTCATGCACTCTTGGCATGAAGGGCTTGGTCTGGCCACCTGCCAAGACGTGGCCATTTGTTCTTTGCAGGATGTCATTACCATTGTGTTTGTAAGCATCGCAGCTTACTAAAGGCGGTATTAAGGATTTATTATTCCTAACAGGCTCATTTTCGTGCGACTTCGTAGAGGATGCGCCGGCCATGCGGGGAACAGTGCTTGGCACTGCGCCATGGCTCTTACAGTCAACACCGACGCTTCTACTCATCTGGGGCGCGATTGGAGATCGTTGTTCGAAACGCCCGATCAGTTTCACCTCACGCGATTGGCCTAGGCCGTGCCAACGGGTGCGGCTGACGACGTCTGCGCGGCATAGGCCAGTCGCGGGAGGCGAAACTAAACGCGTGTTTTGAACAACGATGTCTGATCGCGCCTGTCACCCGCGAAAATTAGCTTCAGATGATCGTAAACCTTTCAAGACCGCTTCTAGACCAGCTTTTTGATAACGTCCTAAAAACGTTTAGAAATTGGTTACGAAAAGTTTTGGCAAAGGGATTACTTATGTCTTTCCCAATCCTATTTCTAGACCAGCTTTTCGAATACGTCTTGCAGACCTGTTCCAGATCGTCTCAAGAAAGTAATTAAGCCGGACATTAGCAGAGATATACGACGTTTTCCCGCCGAAGTTCTCTCATTCGTGTCTTCTTCAACCCGTTTTTATCGTCTTGGATAAACGCTACGAAAACGTTACGTATCTCTTTTGTGCTACCTGGGTTACTGCCCAAACAAAATACAAAAAGATGCTTCCGAGATTTTCCTGTTCACAGTATCACTCGAGCTGTAACGTCTAGTACGCTGTTTTATTTCTCATTTCCAATAGCGACGTTCAAAAGGCAGATATCGGGCACCATGTACTTCACTGTCATATTTTAACGCCAGCGGTCCGCGAGTTCCGCGGCACAGGTTTTGCGCCGCCTCGAGAGATGGCACCACGCTGCATGGCGGCTCCTTGAGGCGCTTCTAACCGCCGCGGTGACTTTGCGGTTATGGTTTTGCGCTTCTAATCACGAAGTCGCGGGATCGAATCCCAGCTGCATTTCGATAGAGGCAAAATGCAAAAACGCCCGTATCCTGTACATTGGGCCACGTTAAACATCCCCTGGTGGTCATAATTAATCCGGAGTCCACCACTACGGCGTGCCTCATAATCAAGTCTTGGTTCTGGCATGTAAAACAGCAGAATTCATTGTTCTAACTGGGCAGTGCGCTCTGTCTTCATGGCGTCTTTCACTGCCTGCCATGCGGCCTTCAGCCCGCTTTCTTCTAGCTGGGCAGCGTCCATATGCATGGACCAGTGCGCAGTGTAGCGTGGTGCGGTGTTGTGCGGTGGGGTGTGCGGTTGTGAATATGCACTACACCCACTTTAAAATGTGACTACTATCATCACAAACTAATCTGCTTTGCCGGCTGCCATTTCATGCTTACATCTACTCTCGATAATGGGAGAGCCAGCAATTGTTTTAAGTTAACTTATCAGATATGATACAACTGATTTGAACATATTTTACTTCAGTTTGAGGCTGTGCAGCAGTACAGCGGCCACAAAGTGCCCTGCCATAATAAACAGAAAAGAAAATGCTGCTCACAACTACAACATATTACATTGCTCAAAAGATGTGTTAAGTGTGCAACACATGGAACTTGTCATTATAGTACCCTATAAGACCATTTCATGGCAAACCATTTACTGCTGCTCTGTTACAAGCAGCTATATAGCATCGGTGCTGAACTGTACATTAGCACAACAGAAAACATATGAAAGGAACAATTCGAAAAGGCTACAGTACAGTCGATACAGTATGCAAGCTATAATACATTCAATTCGTGTTCATTCAACAACAGAGCTAGTTTCAGAATTAGGTAGACTAGCAGAGGGTTGCTTTGATAGACACTGCACAATCAGCTATTGTGGATTTCACTGACTGTTCGGAATGCAATAGAATCCATGAAACAATTAACCACTCAGATTTTATAGATCCTAATATATAACCATCCAAAAACAAACTGCTAACCTATGCCAATTATGTTCAGTCAACAAGACAGGAGAGTAAGAACACAGTTGCTACGTCAGTAATAAACAGCATCTAAAATAATTATTGAACTCTTAATCAGAAAATGCAGCCACATGCAGAACTGCGAAAATTTATTTTTTAAAATGCACAATGTTTGCGCTCTTTACCATCAAGCAATAACAACCGGCACACACACTTTCGGAAAGAATGAAAGTGTGAAAGATCACAGGCCGAGGTACAGTATCATATATGCAATTTCCACATTTAATTCTGGTGGCACTGGAGACCTGTTATATCGTTTTCAGTGTTGTGCAGTGGTGAATTGCTACTTAGCCAAACACCCACAGCTTTATGTACCAGCATGTGCATCATTTCATTTGGTGCCTGCCAAATGCAGTTTACACACTCGACTTTGTAGGCATCACTGCTGCTGAATAATGAAAATCAGAATCACAGACTTGGGCTGCTACAATGTATGGATTCCTTTTGCTCCCAATTCTATTCCTTTCTTATCCTCCACTATTCGTGACCAGACGATCCTGGTGATAGGGTTGGAGCACTGCTTCGACTACTGACAATGTGTGAAAATATCCCAATAGCAATAGGACCGCTACATTACCCTGACCCTGCATATGATGTTTTGAGAACAACTAGTGGAAGGCACGACTAGGAAACGTTTCTGGGTTTTAGGCTCAGTCGAGTCACTCCTTGCCACTCACACTTCAAATGACTGGTCTTCAGAGCTATGAAAGACATCATATTTCACAGTTGTGGGTTAATATTAAACTTCTGGGGTTATTAATTTTATATGCACTCAATGCATGGTACAGGCGCTTTCACATTCCACAATCAAGATGTAGTGATGGCGGCTAGGAACAGGATTTGCCATTTCATGCTCCACGGCAGAATGGAAAGGTCTACTAAGCCAGGCATCTATCACACTATTATTACTATAATAACAATAATATTATATTTATGTACCCTGCTTATCAACAGCCAGGGGCCTCGGTAATGGTGTGCTTCAGAAAGAGGCAAGAAATAAAGCACTCGAAAAAAGGTGGGCTGTCATTTTTAAGCAAGCAGTGAGTTATGTGGTATTTGATTACTTAATTTGTATTTTTGCCTAGTTTGTTACAATATGCAAATGTCGGTCACATGAGCATGTGTGTATACTAAGATATGCAGTTATGATTACAGCACTTGTAGTGTTTCTTAATCTTTCTTTTCTGTACAGTTGCCTTCAATTCACCTTTTCAAAATGAACTTCATTTTTGTCAAGCCTATGTAGTAAGCATGAAACTTGTTACAGATTTTATCAATGCCGGTGATTCAAACAGGACATCAAACAGGCTGCAAGAGTTGATTGCATTTAAGGGATAGGCATTTATGAATACTGCATAGGCTCGTCATGTCATGTGGTTACATCCAGGAACTGCAAAATCACTGCCTTATTTGGAAATGAAGTCTGAGATAAAAAAAGCAGATGATTTGAGATATTCTTTTACAATGAATAGATTCAGCAAGTAATTAGATGAAAATTAACTGGCAATATAAATTCAACTTTTAGTTCAAAGCTAATTTCCCATTTACATTATTCTGTTTACTGTGCTATATGGTCATACAAAGGACAAAGATAGGCTGGCACATGTGTGAGCAAACTGCAAACTTAGGTCCCTTGTCACATATCGCGTGCACAAATCCTGAAACATTCACGTTGGTAAAGTTCATCGGATTTTGGTTGTTCACATTTTTAAAGGAAAAGGGAGCTGTCTACAGTTTGTGTACATGTGTGTCAGTCTCTCTTTTTGTCCTTTGTACAACAATATAGTGCAGTAAAAACAACGATGCTATACCAAGTAGCCCCAGTCGAAGCATTATTTCCCATTTACATTCGCTTGATTATTATGTGTTTGTACAGAATTATTTAAAATTTGCGTTAGTCCTCAGCACAAGCGTCTATTTCAGTACAGTTCTCCATAACTTAATTTTTGTTGTTAACATGAAAGGCAAACCATAAAGGCAATAGATGTTTAACTACAGTCAGTAACTCGTATGACTAAAGATTGACACACAAACAAAAAAAGTTGGAAAATTTTGCAGGTTACTTAGAGAATAAATATCCAGATTAAAGGCTTAATGAGAACGCAATGTGTGTGATAATGTAAAGTGTTTGACATTATTGTGAAGGTACATCTTATAGCTATGTTATTTATCTAAAAATTAAATTATGGGCTTTTACGCGCCAAAACCATGATCTGATTATGAGGCACGCCATAGCAGGGGACTCCAGATTAATTTTCACCCCCTGGGATTCTTTAATGTGCGCCTAAATCTAAGTACATGTGTGTTTTTGCATTTTGCCCCCATCGAAATGTGGCCACCGTGGCCGGAATTTGATCCCACGACCTCGTGCTTAGCAACGTAACACCAAAGCCACCAAGCAACCACAGTGGATGTGTTATTTATCTAACTTTTAAAAAACTGTGACATTTTGCATGCCTAAATCATGATCTCATTATGAGGCACGCGATAGTGGGGGACTCTGGGTTGATTTTGACCAGATGGTTGTTTATCGTGCAGCTAAATCTAAGTTCGCAACCACTTTCACATTTTGCCCCCATTAAATTGTGGCCACTGTGGTCAGGACCATATCTGCGACCTCGAGCTCCACAGTGCCTTGTCTAAAATGTTGCACTGTAGTGAATTTTTTGCTAGTTCTAGCGAATTTGAGGCTTGTTTAGCTTTTAGAGGATGGTCAATTCTCAACCAATTGTCTTTAGCAGACTTTAAGCTGCTTCACAAAATTATTTGGAAGATCACAGCATACTTTACTGTTGTTTCAACTGTCTGCTTAGAGAATGAAAATTGGCAAGCTGATTTTGAGCACCTGCTGTTCTGATTTAGCCACTACAATAAAATACTTGCTCGTATAACTTTCCTTACACATATAGTTTTTTACGCAAAAAAGTATTTTTTGAGGAACTTTAAAAACCCATTTTCTCAATGTAAACAAATGTGAACCAACCAAAAACTGGTTATCTTATTGGTGCCGGTTTAGCTGTTTGATTCAATGACATATTTGTTCAATACTTCGACATACCTGTAACTCTGCTTCACACTACTTCTGAGAAGAGTCTCGTAGTAGATGTTTAGCACATTCATAAAAATATTCAGCGGATTCTAGCAGATCACGACAATTCTTTTAAAGAAATCTTTAAAAAATTAAATTATGGGATTTTACGTGCCAAAACCACTTTCTGATTATGAGGCACGCCGTAGTGGAGGACTCCGAAAATTTTGACCACCTGGGGTTCTTTAACGTGCACCTAAATCTAAGTACACGGGTGTTGTCGCATTTCGCCCCCATCGAAATGCGGCCGCCGTGGCCAGAATTCGATCCCGCGACCTCGTACTCAACAGCCTAACACCATAGCCACTGAGCAACCACGGCGGGTGAGAGAAATCTTTGGTATAAGATAATGACAACCCTGTTTATACGAGATGTGCATAGTTGCAAGCAAGAGTGTAAAGATTTTCTCTGTTGTTTTGAGGCCAGGCACACAAGGCGCATGGATACAGACACTGTTGCAGGAAGACTAGTCAAACACGCATTACGCCATTTTTGTTCCAGACCACCGGCAAGAAACCACAAAGAGAAAATAAAACACGACAACGAACACAGAAGGCATGCCATTTCTTCATAATACTTCGACAATATTGCACAATGATGCCTTAAGGAAATAAAAAATAGAGTGCAGTGTGAGTGTGTTGCCTGCTCTCACATCAAGAAAAGGCAATCCTGGCAAGGACTTGAAAATGAAGGGAAGAAAGCATAAACTTCGAAAGACAAGAGGGCACGAGATTATATTACAGATGAGCCTCGTTATAACAAAGTCGCATCTCACACAATACCTTCATTATATTCAATATTTGCTATGAGCATACATTTGTTCCATGACACTAATGGCTAGAAACATTTGATATTTACTTCTTTATATCCGATAGTTCGTTATATCAAGGTTCAACTGTTCAGCAAAAGTCAATACAAGGAGGAAAATAAAAAAAGTATTAAAAATGAAAACAGACCACTGGGACAAAAATGAGCCAAAGAAAGATTGGGAAGGTGAAATAAAGTAAGTCTGATGTGCAAGTCACTACTATGATAAAGTTCTGTGCAAAACTTGCAATGCATGAGCAGCTACACTTCTTCCAAGCATTGCAACCTGAAAAGCTTGACAGTAGCATGTAACGATGTCTACAATATATGTTCAGACAAGGTTCTGTTCATTGCAGCTGAACATTGCTCCGCCAACAAGATTCACAGTTTTTCACAAAGTGTACAAAAACAACAATTTCACATACCTCGGATGGCTTTTAAAAATATACTACAGCCGACTTCTATACTAATTGCACAAAAATTTGTTTCAAGTACCACACGTTCCAACTGAAAAGAAACTAAAGAGAAAAATAGGTTCAATGGTGCAAATTACGCTTCTTGAAAGCCACAAAAGCATTCATGCGACAGGAAGCTTGAAAGGGTAGAGAAGCTGCAAAAATGAAAGACAGATGGTGCCGCCACCATGAAGTTACGCTATCTGGCCATGACATCTTGAATTTTGATGATGTTAGCTGAAGCTTAGCTAAACATTTATCAGTAACAATGAACTAATTGTGCTCTAAAGAAGCCAAACACTTGGCAAGTTTTGCAAATTTTTACTGCCCAACAATGGCCCAAATAGGAGAAAATACTTTGAAATCCACGATGTCACACTGACATACTGGAACTGGTGTTTCTGCATGAAATTCAAAAAACGAAACTCTAGCCTTCATTTTTCTTTCAATAATCAACCAAGCACTGCGAAATCAAGAAAAATAGAGTTTTGAAGGAATGATATTGTTTCTCTTTAGTGTCCCGTCCTCATGCATGGGTGCCCCTAGAAAATTTAAACATAGTCAAGTTCAAAGGTGAGGAGTATAATTTGCAGATCTTAAATTCTGAAAGTCTATTGTAAAACCATTTCTTTTGCAGTCAGGCTCAAGTAACCCCAAAGAATGTCAGTCACAAAAGCAGAACTTCATGCTTTTAACATTGTTACATCCTATGAAACCAATGTAAACCTAAGTACACAAGCACTTTTGCATTGCGCTATCTTTGGAATAAGGCTTGAGTGGCTGGGACTTCACAATGCAGCTGTGTTCAGCAGCAGAACACTAATACCATCTGAGCCACTAGGGAAGACGACGACAGCCATAGCCACCTGTAGTTTTTCAATGCCTGACCAGCGACCGGGAGTCACATAAAGGGCAACACTTTCCTGATAGCTGGTTCCAGTTTACAGGGGCACTGTTAGAACAATGTCAACTCTCCCTCAGTGCACACCATGCTGAAGCAAAAGGCGTAGCGACAGTGTCTGTACTCTAATGGCAGGTACAAAATGCCTGGTAACTTGATGCCACTACTGTACGCCACTAGCTTCCATGCATTGTGCAGTGATTTAGCAGGTAGTGTGAAAATACAGGCTGCTACGTCACAGAAAACACAACGTCATTTCCAGCGTTCCCATTGGTTTTTATTTAAGAAATACTAAAGAGCCTTTAAAGGCTTCCTTGGTCCAGACAAAGTGTTAGTATTAAGGACAGCAGCAATACAGTCGAACTGACTTATAACAATCTATCGGTTTTAATGACCACATTTCAGTGCATTTACGATTTTCCGACCTTGCCTATTGAAACTGCTTCCAGAGGCAATGAATGTTCTTCAAATCGCTGTACTGTTGCAAGGAACGCTTCGAACCCAGTCACGGTAAAAAGGTTGCACACACGAATTACAGACACGGCAGCATGCCCCACACCAGTCAAACTACGATGAGAATTTCAGCCTTCAAAGGGAGCGAGTGACTGCCACGTGTGTGTTTCAAAAGCAATAAAGAATTAGGTCACTCGCTTTTCAGCTCATCTCCAAGGAGAAGGAGGAGGAGGTGTACAGCATAAACAGCATGGCGCATGCGCCGGTGCGACATCGGATGCCACGACGGCAGCACTCTAGTTTTTGCGAAATTCTCCGTGGGGCACCACGTGCATTACGCCTATTTAAACGATTTGCAACGACCATCTATGTCCTTCCACCATGGGAACAACGGTAGCTCAAACGTTGCGCGTTTCCGATTTCTGATAACGGTTCACGGTGACGTAAATTTCAAACAGCATTTTCTTCGTCCGAAGTGAAATAGATAACATTACTTAACAGCTCTTGTGTGGCTAACGTGCAGTCGTAGGGCCGAGACCACGATGTCTGAGACCTTAGCAGAATGGCGGCATGTCGCAGTAGTTCCCAAAGTTTACGTCCTGGCCAACTAGAATGCTTCGATTTCTTATGCGGAATACGGTCATGTCCTGCTGGTAGTAAAAGAGATCACAAGCTCTCGAATAAAAAATGGCGGCTGTGCTTTTTGCAATTTCAAAATTAGAGGTGATCGGAAGTGGGCGCCGTTTCAAAAGAGCTATATGATGCTGCATTTCATGCTTTAGATGGACATTTATAACGGAAATTTGCAGCTAGGCGCAGGAACGCACCGGGAACAAAAAAAGTGGCAGTTTCGCCCAAAGGCAAAGTAACGATTGTGATAGCGAATTAGCGGACAACTATACGAAGTAAGGATAGTAGTTTTATCGGCCGTATAAATTTGTAAACATAGGCATACTAATTAAATTAACAAGCATGGTGTCACGCGCGCACAATCAAGCATAAAGACATCTCACTCGATCACCACGGAAACTGCCTATCAAACTGCTGGCGTGAGGAAACATGGCAGCAACAGCGAGCGAAGTGATATTCGTGCTTTCTATGACTTCAACGCAAAGTGAGCGCCGAGAACACACATTAGAGACAAAGCCACAAGACATTGAGGCACCTAGACTCTGCCCCCAACGCAGGTCGCTCTAAAAAAATGGCCGCACGACTGCGCGTAGCCGCCACGCACGCAGTTGCAGCCGGAGTGGAACACCTCCCCCAGTTTTTCGCACTGTTTTTAAAAGTGCCTCGCACGCGATGCACGCTTCTTCCTCGCTTTCATCTCTTTCGCATGGGTGAGAATGAGCCGCGATCGTCGGCTCCCCTCACATGCTTTCACTCGCACATACAGCGTAGGGCGTGGGGCGACGGTTACCGCCCTTGGACATTATACGGAGCCTCACGATGACGCCTATGGCAAAAAAGCACTTGCAGTGTCCATATCGCAATAAAATGACACTGAAAATCTGGTTTTCGGGCCAAAGTGCAGCCGAATTGTAACTGACGATGCCAGCTTCAGTGCGGTCACTTTTTAGCGTTTTCAAGGCCGAATCCATATATAACGATCTACTGATACAACGACCACTTCTCGCGGAACTATCGAGCTCGTTATAAACAAATTCAACTGTATTACAGTTCGCAGCTTAAAAAGAAAATATACTGTCTTCAACAACTTTTTTTCTTAAGCACTACAACAAAAAGATACAAAGAAATAGCGTAACATGTGAATCATCAAAAATTTGCTAAATGTGCAGGATTGGCTTGACCTCTCATACTCAAATTTACAACCAGGTGTCCAAATAAAATTAGCTCGCTTGAAATATAATTCAGCAATACTTAAGCTACCTTGAAAGACACAAGGGCCTTAGAAAGGGTGTTTTGATGTTCAAGAGTTTCAAAGGTTACAAAGTAAACAAGACCAGAGAGTAGTGGGAGGCCACATTGCTTAGCTGTGCACCGGAAGACCAACTAAGGCAATCCAGCAGGCCAAAGATGCCGCCAGGGCCCAAGGGCTCGAGGCCATCATCTAGGTAGAGAGGCCTAGGTCTCAAATCTGCTGTCTTAAAATAAAGTTTATTCCTCCTCCTCAAGAGTTAGTCTGCATTCTATGTTTCTCATCAGTGTAATAGTAAATTCACCACTTGACACCAGGTTTACTCCCCACCAAAGACCAGTATGCACTTCTGGTGGTAAAATTAAAGCAAGCGTGCACATAACAAAAGATACATTTTGCTAGTAGAATTCTCATCTTATGCCATGCACAGGCGCACGTACAATGTCTATCATCCATCACTTATAAGACCTGACTCAACATTTTAACACAGTTTCACAGACATGTCAGCTCAGGAAGTATGACTAGACAAACACATGAAAACAATGTACAGTTTTGCCCAGCAATTCAAGAAGATAAATGCCAAGGGCCAAAGAAAATATGCTAAATATAACGGGCTTTGTTGTTTTTCAACACAATAACATCAACACTCAAGGCCATTCAGTAACATATAAAAAATAATGAGAAACACTTAGTTAACCGGGCCGATGTTTAATTGCTGCTGGAAAGACTGTGCGCCGCAGACACGAGAAGATGGGTAGGCCTGTGTGAACATGGAATGTATCAAACATCACTGCACCCGGTGAAAATTCACTGCAGTGGTAAAATTTATAACACCTCCTCAGGCTCCAGATGGAAAGTCTTGACTAGGCAGCGCTGAAAACAGCGTACAAAAATGACTAGTCATGCGTGTCTCTTCAAAGCTGCTCAGCATGCATGCTTGGGGCATCCAGGCTGAGACGGTGACTCCTAGATCCTGGAATATTTCAAAAATGAAATGGCACTACTGTCACAACTACTCTAAGATGCGACATATAGTGACATCACAAACGTAAAGTCAGAGGTGATTTTGGTCGGCAAAATGGGGAACATGCAAAAACACACATACCTACATACGCGCATGCATGCACACATAGCTTTGGTCATATCTTCTAAGAAATAAGCAGAACCAGTACATGGACCAGTACTCTGGCACATCAATTAAAGTTGATATGAAAATTTGACACCTGAAAATTTTGAACAAAGACTCGCAGCTATAGTAAAACCTTGTCATGATTATGCAACATCCAACATGGAAATACCTTTATTACATTCAATACTCGTTACAAGCATACTAATATTTTTATACGCTGTTGCTGACAGTTTATATGTTCTTTGTGACATCTGATAATTTCTTACACACTTGGCAATTATATCGAGTCTTGACTGTATAAGTGCTATTTTACAGCACATGCTGCACATACAAACAAACGCCTACATAAAATGACCTGTATAACAAAGGATTATGTCCAGGCCGAATTTACATCTCATGTGTATTGTCACGTGGTAGTGACAGCAAAGAAAGCAGCAAAATTGGAAATGACAAAACTCGCATTTCATTGGTTGAACCCATGCCCTCAAAAACAGGCTACGCTCAAAGAATGCCGATACCGGCGAACACAGTTGGTGATCGGCGAAAATCTGATCAGCGGGTCAAGCGTGTCGGCTTTTATACATGGGTAATCGAAGGTTCCAAGTAATCGCTGGTGCCCACGTGTCTTCCAAAATACTCTACACAGTTAGCGTTGCACATGCAGTCAGATTACACAAGCTTCAGTGACAACAAACAATGGGCAGAAACGTCGATACCATTTGGGAAACTTCCAATACATGCAGGCGCATCCCGCGCTGAGCGATAACATTTGTTAGACGGTGAAAAGCGGTCACCCGAAAAAGATAAACAAGTACACGTGTCAGTATTGTGAATGCCTCTAGAACAAGAATCAGTACAATGAATCTGCCTGTATATAGTAGAAATTTAAGTGCCCCGAAGGCAGATTCATTGCTTTACAATGAACTCCACCAAGCGGTGCCCCTGTGCCTTCCGAAGACATCACTGAGCTGCTCTTCACACTAATGGCAGCACTAGCAATGCACTTGTAAAGCGCGCCAACATCATCAAATTTTACAGCTCTGCAGTACTCTTCAGGAATTGCTCAACTCGTACGCTGCTTGTAGGGATACAGCAGTGGGTGCAGTGTAGTCGAGGAGGTAATAATATTGCACTGATGACTGATGATGTCTTCAAAGCCTACTTCATGGAAAGGATACCCGAAGGCAACAGTGATGATTCATTAAACAAAGAATTTTGACAGCAACGAAGCTGATAGCTGCATTTGGCAATCTGCAGCCTGGTGCGCTTCCACAATTTGCCGCTGAACCTGCCATTAACCTCAGTGCAATGAGGTCAGCTGCTGTCACACATTCTACTTGACAAAGTATAAAAAAAATAAAGGGACTATATGTCTTGAATTACTGATAAATAAAGGTTTTCTTGAACATGTTTAGCCTGCTCTATTGTGGGCAGTACAGCTCACAATCTTTACAACAAAGTCATGTATATAACAAAGGATTTTGGAGGTCCTAAGCATTTCGTTATAAAGACGTTAGACAGCACATGCATATTGTAAATGCACACATTGATTGTACTCAATTTTAGCATACAACATTGTGGCTGTTTATGTGGATGCACATAAAACTGCTACTGCCAAGCTATGTGCGTGCTCTTAATGAGACCTTTAGAAGGGTGTTCCAGATGGCAAATGGATAGCCATGATGATAATGATGACATGTTTTGATGGCCATCCCCTTCGAATCAAAGGGCAAGATACGTAGTCACTAAGCCTTTGTAATCTATTCCTGCATTGCAATACCGCAATCTAGCACTTTGCCTATCTGCTTTATTTTGTAAAGCCACCTATGCTTGACACGATCCTGCCCCCATGTCCTCCTTGCTATCAGAGCACAGCTATTTGGCGCCCGTTCCTGCGGCGACCATCAGCGGCGGCGTAAATGAGCACAGCGAAACATGAAAGAACGAACACTGAGAGGGGTATGAAAGCCGAAAGCCGCAAATGGTGGAGACCAATCAGAGCAGCCCCTTCTGTGACGTGCGCATGGGAAACAGGTGTCACGCAGACCCGCCCAACCGCTCGATGCGTACTTGTAACTGGTCAAAGCCAGACCGCTTCTTTCATACAATCGTCTGCTCGCGTCAGCTCTCACTCGCGCTTGTTTGGTTTTCTTGGTTTGGTCTTGTTCTTCTTTCGATTTTCATGGTTTGCAATTGCTTTGTAATCTGACTGTAAGCACGATGAGAACTGTGTAGCACTTTCTGGAAGCCACGGGACACCAGCGATTACCGTGAAACCTTCAACTAGCCATGTTTAAAAGCCGATGCGCTTGACCCGCAGATCATTTTCGACAATCATCGACACCGCTACATGTTTCTCTCAAATTCTTTTCCTCAATATATCACGC
Source organism: Dermacentor variabilis (assembly GCF_050947875.1). Classification (NCBI taxonomy): domain Eukaryota; kingdom Metazoa; phylum Arthropoda; class Arachnida; order Ixodida; family Ixodidae; genus Dermacentor; species Dermacentor variabilis. The sequence continues at coordinate 75,669,244 of NC_134575.1, forward strand.
AATAAAACACATAAAGAGCTGCACTCAAATTTTGCATTAGGGAGTACTGTACCGTATTTACTCGAATCTAGGCCGTCCCCGATTCTAAGCCGACCCCCGAATACCCGAAGCTAGAAAAAATGAAAAAAACTTAACTCGAATGCAGGCCAAAGAAAAGAATTGAGGACAGCATTCACAAAATGATAATAGCATTGAACATGCCCTGAACACTCTGAACATGATACTCATGTGAACATGTGAACATGAACGTGAACACTCTGACCAAAGGATATGAACATGCCCAGCTCACTCCACGTCGTCACCACCGTTAGCTTTGTCCCTATAGCACAAGACCACACGTACACTTGCGGACATGCGCAAGCTCGCGTCCCCGAGCCCACACATACGCAGACAGTACGGCATCGCACGCGTTAAGATGCGGCACGATGTAGGTGAAGAGCGCCTCTCTGTTATTGCGGGCTTAACTTCCTTATCACTGTCATCTCCTCGTTGAGGCACACGCAAAAGCGTCTCCGGTTGCCCCTTCCAATGAGGGGCATTTTTTTCATCAATGCTGAAGTCGCGCTTGGCTTACTGTGCCCCTGCGGCTAGCACAACTTTTCGTTTGAAAGTGGCACTATAGTGTGCCATTACGATAACGCCATGCTGCATGCCGATACCATAGAACCAGCTCTGATACGACACAGGTCAAAGCAGCGACATCGCTTGTTTACTTCAGTTGGCTACTGGCCCGGCTATTAGTGGCTGCGATACTGACTTTTCTAGATGGTGCTATCTATGGACCATATTTATCATTTTCAGTTATAAACAGGTGCATCTTTTAAAATCCTTGAACCTGAGCCAACCCTAGAGCTTTGTATATTATTTGCAAAAAACTATCGGCCTAGATTCAAATAGATATGGTAATTGAAGGTGAATTTTTTTTCCAGGAATACTGCAAATATATCTTGCTTATCTTCTAACCACTGGCCAGTGAACACTTTCAACAGCTTTGAAGTGCAGCCACTGTGAAAGATGGATGTTTTCTACCATTTTTTGCTGGGTGCATGTCTTGGCATACCATTACATGATAAGCTGTCACCAAAATTTCTCTGTGAGGGTCAGTGAGAGTCGAATTAAACCGAAGCAGGATGCCTTCCCATTCAAATTAAACTAGTTTCTTTCGACTGCCAATATATGATTTCTCACCAGGAGGTTCCAGTGCATTTGTATGAAGTGAAAGTCAAACTGACTGAGGACAAGTTAATCAGAGCCGACTAATATAAATCAGAGCACGTTCATGGCAATGGTACCATATATTGTTAAGCCTGGCTGCATCAAAACAGGTAACTGATATCAATAATGCTGATGAACCATTGCAAATACTTTGTGTTAAAAGACAGATGAGAATAACCAAAGCCAATTGTACCATTTATGTTGTGCTGTGACAACAAAGAGCAAGTGCAAGGTCGAAGTAGGATCGAAATGAAGGGCATGGGAGCCGCAATGTTGTTACAATAGCTACACAAGCCATGCAATGCTTACAACACTAAATCCAAATGTTAGCATGTATACAGAACCCACAAACCTCTTCATCCTGCACATGTACATTTTAGACCCATTATTTCACAATGCATGCAAGAGCTTTGCACACAATATACTAAAACTGTTTAGCAGTGACAGGCTTATGGCAACAGCCTACAAATATTTTGTGAAATGAAAACTAGTTGAAGTATTTTTACTGAAGTCTCATACGTAGCCCGCCACTTGTGCTCCCATTCGCATTTCCAATGCTTACCCCAGCATATGAGAGGTTTATTGAACTCTCAGCAATAGACAATGTCATGGGCTAAAAGTACAGCAGGCAATGGGGATCGTACCCTAAGTTTGTCAGGCAACAGAATTTAGCAAGGTGTATGAAAGTAACAGTGTAATCAAATTACATTTAAAAAAAGGAAACAATGCAAATCATTCAGAGGATTCACACTCATATTCCTCTGTCGGACAGTAAATAGTCAAATAAAATTTAGCATAAATTCTGGCTTCTACACTGAAATTGAAATTCTGTGGTGCTGCGAGATCAAAATGAAGGAGGTAGTTAATTTTTTCTTTGTTGTTTGTGGTTGTAAGCAGAGTGAAGAAAACGGACAGTTATACTGGCTAAAATGCAACTACCTAGCTCCAAGTGCTCCACAAAGGTGCACAGGCTCTGCTGGGCGGCATCCCACACAAGAGCCTGTGTCTGCACGCATGCATGCATGTCTATGCACCAACTCACTAAGACATCTAAGTGATCATGGTACGCACTAACAGATAGGAGTATGATGAGCCACTACAGCTTAAGTGGTAAGCCAATACTCTATCGAGAATGGGTTGGGGATTTGTCCGAACTACGTTTTCACCATTACCACATTTTAAGCGGGCATATATTGAGGCTCTACTGCAGCCTTTTCGGTAGATGCCCCCTAGACTAAAGGCCTTTGAAGTTCCCATGTGTCAAGCATATAAAGGACGTTCAAGGTCTTTTCAGGTTTCCCTTATGGGGAGTCTACTGTAAAAGTTAAGTGGAAAGGATGTTGAGAAGCTCACCATATCCAGAGAAACAGCCCCTACTAGTCATTAAGGAGCAGGGACTTCTCGACAGCAGTGGCAACTAAGGTGGCAGAGCTGGCGGCACTGGCGCCATTGTCGTCAGCTGTGGAGGGTCCTGAGCCGGCCGAGAGTAGTTCATCATCCTCTTCGTCCTCTTCCTCCTCATCCTGGTAGGGGCTGACGGAGGGGTCTGGGTAGTGGAAGGTGGAGCGTGACAGGTCCACCTCGATGGGGAAGATGCAACTGCCCTTCATCACACCGTGGCAGTCGCTGTGGTACTGGGACAGTGCAGACACCAGCCGCTGCAGCTGGAACACTATGTCCTGCACTGTGGGCAGTGGGAAGCGAAGACAAGCAGGAAAAACAACAGCTTTCAAAGCAAACAGCTGACAGCAGGAACAACAGCTTCTACAGCAATAGCTGACAGCAGAAACGGCTTTTACAGCAACAGTTAACAGCAGGAACAATGGCTTTTATTGCAACAGCTGAAAGCAGGAACAGCTTTCACAGCAATAGCTGATTGCAGCAACAGCTTTCACAGCAATAGCTGACAGCAGGAACAACAGCTTTTACAGCAATAGCTGACAGCAGGAACAACAGCTTTCACAGCAATAGCTGACAGCAGGAACAACAGCTTTCACAGCAATAGCTGACAGCAGGAACAACAACTTTTACAGCAATAGCTGACAGTAGGAACAGCTTTTACAGCAATAGCTGACAGCAGGAACAACAGCTTTTACAGCAATAGCTAACAGCAGGAACAACAGCTTATATGCCAATAGCTGACAGCAGAAACAACAGGTTTTACAGCAGCAGCAGGAAGAACAGCTTTTATGCCACACAGATTACTTTAAGACCAGATTTTTACCCAGCTAGGGTTATTTAACTAGCACCCGATGCATGGCACATGGGCATTTTTGCATTTGCCCCCATCAAAATGCGGCTGCCATGGCTGGGATTTGATCCCGTGACCTCATGCCATAGACATCAAGCCACCATGGCAAGTAGCTGACAGTGGGAACAGCTTTTGCACGAATAGCTCCTGCGGTATAATCCCTCAAAAATATTCTGAGGTTTTATGCACCACACCTGCGATATGATTATGAGGCACGCCATCGTGTGGAAACGCTGGATTGATTTTGACCGCCTGAGGTTCTTTAATGTGCACCCAATGCACGGTACATAGGTATTGCACGGTACATAGGTATAGCGCCGACTCCTTCGTGTCATGCTCAATAGCACGAACAATGTCTAATTTTTCTTCTGTGCTGAGCACCCGGCATCTTTTTTACCCAAGCTTCAGCAATAATGCGAGTCCTTGCTTGCAGGACGCTGCAACGCTCTCTGGCATGGTGCTGAAATGATATTGATGTGGCTTCATGCACGAACGCACAGGGCGCATGGAGGCCGTTGTTTTGATCTGTGAGGCTTGTTGTACTGCCGAGCCGCCTGATGGAGATGACGTACCGCCATGTTTGCGCGATGAAAAGTGGAAACACTACGTGTTAACCGACACACACGCAATAAGCTGGTACGGTTTATGCAGATACAAAACACATTATGTTCACTGGCCGCTGAGTCGGGGATTTGACTTTACTACTTTTAAAACAAAAACTACCGCTTAAGCGGGTACGGTTTAACGAGGTTTTACTGTATTTAGATAGGAGCTCCTGAGCTAAAGCTTCCTTCTTAAGGCTAGTTGTATTCCTTCATGGAGGAACACAGCGACAAATCAATTCATGCGGCGTTCATCATAAGCACATTAGTGGACTGGAGCTCGCCATCTCCGTATGAGAAAGCAGATGAACGGCAGGGTCTGTATTTATTACCAGCCTTGTTCTCCTCACCATTCCTAACAACCAAATGCAGCCTACAACAGATGGAAGGAAAGTGAGCACGAACACGTCAAGACTAGATGACAGACTTTCTGGCTGTTGCTGTGAAGGCTGCAGCTGCTGCTGTGAACATAGTTCAGACTCTGTAAGAGTGGCAGTTTCTTCTCAGAGCTCAGTGGCTGAACACTATACGGTAGATGAAAAGATTACGCGAACTCGAACACCATGATGAAATTGAAGTTCTAAACACATCTCTCGAATTCCTGTAAAAAAAAAACGCAGAGGCATTCACCTACCATGCTTCTGGTCGAGCAGCTCAAGCTTGACGAGCACATCTGAGCGCAGCTTGGCAAAGCGCACGCGGGCATCCTGACGGCAGCGCAGGATAAGGCGGTACTCGTAGTTGCCTGTCTCCACCCGATAGAGCGGCTCCTGCAGCGCCTGGTAGGCGTACTCTTCATCGTCCATCTCCTTGACCTTCAAGCAGTACGACTGCACAGCAGAAAGAGGTGTGGAAGGTGGAATTGCATAACAGTTTATACGCCATCAACTTCCATGTTCAGCATTCAACCAAAAAAATTCCCGAAAGAAGCACTGTCACGACAATTTCAGCTTATCCTGCAAGTGCATTAAAGGAAAGCCCAAACACCTTAAGCCTTAGAAAAAAAAAATACTGGCAAGCATCTGAGCAACCTGACCAACTTAGAATACTTGTATCCGTAAACCAGCTTCAGTACACAGGTGGTGGATGAAATCATGGTGTCGCGATACATTGGCTTGCACTGTTCCCAAGGTTGCTGCAATTGCTACGTGTGAGTGCAGCCAGACGAAACGTGCACAGCGTTTTCGCCTATATCTTACGAGCAGCACCATCACAGCTAGCTTTATTGCAACATGATGTTCACTTTTCTTTTCAACAACAGTGGTAAGCTCCCAGTCAGGATTTGCTAATGCTTTCCGTATGCCCTCCAACCCATTTTTATTCTTCTTTAAGTTCCCTCTCATGGTCAGGCTATCCTGTGAGTAATTGACCTAGATAAGTGAACTCCTGTACAGACACTAGAGGCTGACCGACAGGCCCTAAATATACTGTTCGTCTGTTACAATCACAAAAATATATGTATATACGGTTACCCACTGTGGTGGGCATGATGAGAACTAGTGGAATCGGTAAGAACTAGTGGCTTTGGTGATCTACTGCTAACCACGAAGTCGTGGACTCAAATCCCGGCAGCAGCAGCTGCATTTCAATGGAAATAAAATGCGGTGACAAATGACGCAAAAAAACCTTGTGTGCCATACATTGAGCACATGTTACAGAACCTAAGGTGGTCAAAACTAATCCGGAGTCCCCCACAATGGCCTGCCTCATAATCATTCTGTTTTTGGCACATAAAACCCCAGAATTTTTAGATGTATATGAATTATGTATTACAGTCGCCGACTGATTTTTCGGACTCCAAAAATTCGGACATGCTTGATTATTCGGTCTGCTTCCCGGCACCGCCATTCTCCCCATAGACCATAAAGTATAACAACTGCCGAAAGTTCAGGCAGCTTGCAACCTCTCGTCTGATTTTTCGGACACTCCTTGAGCCAACTCGATCGAAAGCACCATGCACCGACTCTGACCAGTGAATGGTTTGACTTTCTGAATGCCATTCTTGTTTTGAACGGAGCCTCCTTGCTGCCCCACAAAGTGGCGCTACTGCAAATCCCTGCTCATCATCATCGTTTCTGCCCGGTTCGTGGCCACAGCAGTTCTGGTCTCAGCTTAGTAAGCCATGTCAAGACAATCCAGCAGCTGATTTGTTTCTTTCTTCGTGTACAACGCTGCGAGTAAGCCACGTTTTTCGTTTGTGCAACTGGTGTCGGCGTGACAGCGCGGTGATGTTTGCGTTGTGTGCAGTGTCGAGGTTCCACTGATCCAACGCGGCATACGGAAACATCGCGTCTAGTATCTAATGGCGCCGACAGTGCCGGTGCAGACTGCGCTGGCGAATGCCGGCAAGTTGGTGCCAGGAGGCCTAGGATTTGTCGCCTTCCGATGTGCTAGCTACTGACGCCGAAAATGTTCCGCCGAGATCTACGCAGTGGTTGCATTGCTATTCCAGACACCGTCTCATTTGACAGTTTCAATTGTGCTGACACTGCTGTACTGACATGCGCAGAACTCGAAGACGGCGAGATCATTCGTCAGGTTTCTGCTAACCGCCGGACGATGACTCCGAGTCAAAAGATGACGCACCATGTGCTGCGCTGCCGCCGCATGCGGAGCATGTACAAGCAGTGACTGTGCTTTCAGCCGCCTATAGTGACCGTACGACCCCCTCCAAGATTCAGGGTTATGTGATTGCGCGTAAACGGAACAGCGTGCAACAGCGCATTCATGATTTCTTTAAGCCTACTGCTGAGCCCAAATAAGTGCGTGGAAATAAAGGACCTTTTTCTTTCCTAATCTGCTTTTTCGGACACCTGTTTATTCGGACATTTCCGCAGTCCCCGTGAGGTCCGAATAAACGGTCGGATACTGTATATCGAAAAGATATACAGTTAAAACTTGATACAACGAAGTCAGTAAAACCGGCAATTTGCTACACTATATCAAAATATTTTATTCAAATTCCACCTTTTATGCAAATAAGTACACACGCCGATCGATTTTTCTTACAAGGAAAGGGGCCGCAGAATTTTCCAAATCATCAGGCAATCAATCAAAGCGAACTTGAATGAGAAAACAGTTCATTTTGATGAATTTGGGAGTCGGCGACGAATGATACAGTATCATGCCATGTCAACGATATCTCTATGTCAGCGGCATGAAGTAAGCGAAGCCAGCCACGTTATCGCGTGCACTCCAACCCTGTGGCTGATAGCGTCATTCACACTTGTACAATGCTAACGTGAAAAGCGCCGGCAGCAGGGGAGCGAATGCTTCATTTGCCTCTCGCTCTAACGAGTGACTGAAACTCAACATTACGCAATCTCCAATACTATACACACAGGATGACAGCTTGCATGATGCCAAGCCGTCTCGGCACGCCCACTCTTTGCACACGCGGCAGGTTACCTCTACAGCAGGGCGCGCGGCTGCATGTGCACTCAGCCTCGTTTACAGCCATGTGCAGCCAAGGCCGAAACGCGTGGCAGAAATCAAGACATGAGCAAACTTATCCCTCCTCCTCCCCCACCCTCTCACGAGCGCTTGACCGAGTTACTACGAGCTCGCACCCCTCCATCTCTCTCCCTTTGCTCACGCAGGAAGGCTATGCTTTCCTGTCTTATTCTCGCACACTTTCTCTAGCCCCTAAAGCACACAGTGCACGGGGTGCGATAGGATCTTATCGCAATTAGACTTTACACGGAACATGACGCGGCTCCACTTCAGCGGTCACTCTTGTCGTGCGGGGTGCGATTTCAGAGGTGTATTTGCAGGCAGCCACTTGTTAATCAATCACTTGGCCATCTGCGTCCGCAAAAGTTTCAATTTGTCTTGGCATTCTTTTGCGGCTGCAGTGAAGTTTCGTTATATTTAAATTGCATACAAACACACTTCGTTAAGCTGAGGTTCTAAATACATGGTGTTCTATGGAGAAGAGGTTATGAAAAGCAAAATACTTCGTTAAATCGAGAATTTTGTTATATTGAAGTTCGTTATATCGAGGTGTAACAGTACAGTCGAAACCCGTGATAACGAGATCTTACAATAAAGAAATTCTCGCGACAACGAAACATTTTCGTATCCTCGCTGAACGCCCATAGGATTCAATGCATTTCAAACCTCTCGGCAGTGAAATGTCGCTGTACTGCAATCTTGCATCAACGAAATTTGCCGGAACGTAACTCCGCATATTACCTACTCGCGTAAGGCTAGCAGACTCCAAAATGTGCTCAAATGCGACTGTTTTGCACTCAAATTTCGTAAAATACCACCACATTACACTTGTGCCGCCATTTTTGTTCACAAAAACAATCAGGTGCTGGAAACACTTGTTTGTTTGTTGATCGCCCGCTTGAAGCAGCACGCATGTTGCTACCGACATGTGACGATGGTTTTTGCATGCCTACTATAGGCGAGATCGTATATCGTTGTTCGAAATGCGCGTTCAGTTTGCATTTCTTGCTCTTGACGATTCGGCGAGGCCTGGGCCAATCGTGATAGGGCGAAACTGAATGCAAACTGAACACGCATTTCGAAGAACAATTGCCGATCACGGCAGGGAACTGCGCAATGTATGCCTTGGTGAGAAAAATTGAGCAAGAACAATGAAATCCGCGTCCTACAGACATGGAATTGTTTATGGCGCTTGAGATGGCGGTCGCAGCATATCTAGTGTCACGCATCGGGCCACGATTGAGCGATTGTCCGGGAATATGCATCTCTTGGTTCAAGAATGCTGGTTTTGGTGCCACCCAACAGGCATCGGGTACGGATTTCGCGCTGGTCGTAGATTTGCGCAAGAAAGCCGTTGGGTACCCGAGATGCGATCACTTTTGAGCTCGGCACAGGACTCGTCAGCGCCTATGCACAACAGCACGCACTGGAAAAATGCTGCTGCATGCGCTGTTGCTCTGCGTCCGGTGCCAAGTTACACGAAATCTCGCAAAAGTTATCACATCTCCGAAAGCAATTGACCGAGAATACTGCGCTACGGCATTGCTACCACTGCTGGTCGATGCATGCGGCGCACTTTGTACTGTCGGCAATGCGGTTCTATATCCTCGAGCAAAGCTTGAAAAGTAGGCTAACGAAATTTTCACAGTAAGGTTTTGTTCTGCGACGCATTACCTATCTGTGTTGTCTGTTTTCGCAACGACGAAATTCTCACGAAAGCGAATTTTCCGTGTTCCTGCCTATTTCATTATTGCGAGGTTCAACTGTATAAACATAAGCACTTAATAGCCAAAAACTTCTGTCTATGTAAGGCAAGTCATACACTGCACTAGATGAAGAATGACTGAGCAGCAGCTCTTAATGCCTATGAAGGTCACTTAAAAGTACTTCCAGGAGAGAGAGATTTATTATAGATAAAAAGCTGAAAAGCCAAACTTCCAAGATAGGTGTGCAAATCTGCAAGCCTGCCATGTTCAGATGATCGAGGCATAGCTGAAGAATGCTGATTGTTGGAGGGAGGTAACAAACATACAGTACAACATCATTAAAACGTTATGGGAAAAAATGCGTGAAAAAAGCTTACTGAGAAAACATACCATCAGAAGTCACTAAAAAACATTGACAAACTCAATTGCAGTTGACATCGACATAATGTGAAGTGTTGTGCGAGTTGTTGTAGCACGAGGCACCGACGTGCGCCAATAGCTGTTAGGGCTCAAGTGGCCCGAGAGGCACACTGTCATTTTTACGGCTTTTCCAACCTTACGTTTGTGCTTCTCGAATTCGACCTGAGCCAGCAGCTTCCTTAAGCGGAGCATTTTGGCGGGAAGTTTTGATGTTCCCAATCAGCGCGAATCACTGCGGAATGGGAACGTCAACACATGTCGACCTGGTAGGGTCCAAGCAACTCGAGAAGCTTGTTGTTGTTCTCCTATCGTGTAATGTTTTGAGACTGCAACGGGAAACCCAAACAAGATCCATCTGGTGGGCGACAACAGAATACAATGCCCACAATGCCACCAGCGCATTACATGACGCTCACTTAGTGCCACCTGCAGCAGGGAACGGTGGTGCATTTGGGTTATCGTTTACTAAAAGCGTGCAGTACACTTCCAACAACATTACAGCCCACACACTTTGAAACAGATAGATGAAAATGCTGTTGCAATAGGGTTGGCGGCAATAGCCACGAATGTGGCGAGCGACGACCCAGGAGGAGATTTGTTGGCACCGGAATAACAAACTTAGTGGGCACCAGTATATTCAAGTGAGATGGGGGGGGGGGGGCAAGTATTACTTGGGAGCTGCTGCAGCAGGCAGCTCTATCCTTTATTGCACGCACCTTGCGCTTTCTGTTGTTTACACGGGATCTGGAAACCAGAAAACTAATCATACGATGGCAGCTTGGAGATCTACTGTTTGTTGGTGCCAAAAAATTGTGCTTTCCAAGAACGTATTAATCTATAAACAATAGGCATAACTGTATTGATCATTTTTGGTATTCTCAATGGTAAACATAGTCACCAGGAAGTTGCATGCAACGAGATTGAATCAACAAGGTTCTACTGCACATGTTTGCATCCCTTTGAACACTGTAAAATAATATATAAGTACCAATTATAAGTACCAGTTATATTCGTAGCCATATATAAGTACTCATGGCTGAATAATGTAACTGGTTACATGTAATTGGTTACTGAAAAAACTAATTGAATTACAGCAAGTTTAGTGATCAAGCAAATTAATCATTAAATTACAAAGTTATCAATAAACATAACTGATTAAAAGTAATTGATTATGTGTCATTAAGTATGTACAAGTCTACATGTCCCATACCATGGACAAGGCATTCAGCAAGCAGCAATGAAGTTAAAAAAGTTAAATATATATGCAGCTGTTTGCCAAGTATAACGTGATCATCTGTAGCTGCTAAATGTTCTATATGTGTGCCCAACGTTGTCTTTCCTTTCACAAATGTTGCAATTGTGAGCACGCATTATACTAAAGGCAGGTTTACTTGCAAAAATACTTCTTAGCCTTCGAGTGGAGTTTACGTGGAGCCACTGACCAGGTATTCAAACTTCGCATCTGCATACTTCTTGATGGTCAATTTGGTGTCGGGTACAGCCTTGTTCAGGTACGTGTTCAGGTCACTCAGCATCTGTAGGGAAAGCAGCAAAGATAACAAAAACAAGTCACAATGAATGGATAAAAGTGTACGCATGCAATACAAAAAGTGAGCCTGCCATAAACATTAACAATTCTTTTTTAATCAAACAGATAAGCCCATTGTTATTTCGTTCGCTTAGCAACTGAAACAATGAGTGGGAAGAATCGGTAATGCAAGAGGCTTTATTTTTAGTTTACATACAGCAACTAGGAGTGTGCAAGGAGTGGGCATGGCCTCTAGTGCGCTGTCTATGTGCACGTTTAGTATCAGAGGTTGTGTAACATTGAGTTTCGCAGACACGCTGGAATGACAGGCCGATGATTATTTGCTTGTCGCTGCCGGTGCTTTTCATGGTAGCATCCCCTCGCCCCCTGCTGGTGACACTATCAGAGGCAGGGGCGGTGTTGATGCGAAAGCATGGCTGACTTCAATTCGTACTGCCGATAAGAAGACACTGTCAACCCGACATGCAACTGTATCCTTCATCACCCACTCTCAAATAGAACAAAATATCTTTTTTTCTCATTCAAATTTGCTCTTTCCCATTGCTCAATATTTTGGAAAATTTTGCAGTGCTTTCTGTGTAAGAAAAATCCTTTTGCCAGTGAAGTTAGTTCAATAAAAGGTTGAACTTCAATATTTTATTCAATTTAGACATAAAGAAGGAAACTGCCAATTTTAATGACTTTGCTATATCGAGCTATATCTGTAATGTTGCTATTTTGTTATTATGACACGTATGACACGCAGCATGACACTTATTATTTATATTACGTAATAGTTCTGCGGAAACCAGCAAGGTGGAGAGAAGTAATTAATAAAGGGAAAATCAGACATCCGCCCATTCGTAGCAATTGCTACAAAGGAATCCCATACAGGTTCCTCGAAAGAAAAGCCTCGCAGTTGAAGAAAAATTCATCCTGGTCTGGGACTCGAACCCACGACCACCGCCTTTCCAGGGCAGCCGCTCTACCATCTGAACTAACCAGGCGACTAGCAGATGACAGGGCGAAGTGAAATTTGTCAACAACTTTAAGCCAAGGTAAGAGTTTGACATAATAGTTCTGCAGAAACCCACAAGGTGGAGAGAAGTAAATAATAAAGGGAAAATCAGACATCCACCCATTCGTAGAAGTTGCTGCAAAAAAAAAACCCATATGGGTTCCTTTCGAGGAACCCATATGGGTTTCCTTTGTAGCAATTGCTACGAATATAAGTTATCTTTTTTTCCATTTAGACTTTGCTTTTCCTGAACATTTCCCCATTACAATTATAAACACAGTTAATTTCCCCTATGATTTCCACAGTTATACAGTCGAGCGTCTCTACCAACGAATGCCTCTACAATGGAAATCACCTGTATATAATGAATAAATAATTCTGTCCCCGTTCTCTTGCGAGCGGTACGATGCGCAAGCTTTACAATGAAATGACCTGCACAACGAATGATTTTGGAGGTCCCAAGGACTTCTTTATAAAGGTGTTCGACTGTATTGTCTGTCGGCTTCAAAGGATTGCTACTGAAGCAAAGAAACCGCGATGTTAATGCACCTTCCAAAGAGGCAACTATGAACCCACTTTCCAAAGATGCAACTGCAACAATTTCGGGCACCAAAATGACGGTGTACATGGCACTCACGGGTCGCACGGTCTTGAGCAGTTTGATGCCATACTTCTCAATGCTGCGGTGTGCCTCGCCAAAGCGGGTAAAGGCTTCGCTGGCCCTCGGCTGGGGCTCGCGGACTCCGATCTCGGCAAAAACGTCACCGAATACTGCGAGTGGCCAGTGTAACAACAACTTAGGTCTAATGCAACACTGCAAGATGGGGTGTATTTTATTGTTCAGTGAAGGTGTCTTAGGTTTTACACTGTCCCTTGCCTTCAACCATCAGAGCTGATCCCAAACGCGATAAATAGTTGTCAAACTGTCATGGAGAACTTTTAAATCATTTGATGAATCCTAAACACGTTATCCATTGTAAAATCCTGGCCAAGATTATTCGGTAAAACTAGCCACAAGACTCACTTTCACAGCCAAGAAGCCAATATATACACTACATTGGCAAACAGCATTAAAAACAACCTTGCAGCACTGCAGCTGAATGTTTTTAATGTTGTTGTTGCTGTTGTGTGACTTGTGTATTTATTGCTGAAAAACATACACTGCAACAATAAAAATAGCTGAGATTCGCACTTGTTATACAACAGTGTCTGTTTGCACTGGTCAACGCTGATCATTGCAATGGTCAATGCCGAAGTGGATACAAAGGTTATACACGATGATGAGCCCTTCTATGTCATACCTGCTTACTAAAAATTAGTGATACTGACACTTCTCATGTGATAGCTCTATGTAATCGTGACTCTTGTGATGCACGACTTTCATGTCACAATTTACCATATTTTCTCGAATCTAACGCACACTTTTTTTTTTTGCGATAAAACAGGTCTAAAAATTTAATGCGCGTTAGAATCGAGTACGATCCTAAATTTGTGTTGCCATATCGCCACCAGCATTTCAACATGGCCGCCTCGTACGTGCTTCGAGCCTAGCTGCCGTAGCTTCCTCTGTGTGCTGCAGTACGTGTGCTTAGGCAATGCTTCCTTTGGCTTAGGTTAGTGCACCGTCCGTTTCCCGTTTTCTGCGTTTGCTTCATCAGCATGGGAACGCCGACTGCAAACACATGCTGAGTTCATCACGATTCCGCAATTAAAAGGAAAGCAATCACATGTGCGGAGAGGGTCTGAAATCGAGCCGCATCACAGGTGTTCAGAGTTCCCGAAACTTGTGTGCGGGACTGGCGCAAACAGGAGAGGCGTTCTACACTGGTGGCTGCTATGTACGGCGCAGCCTCAAAGCCCCTATCTTGAAAGCAATATGTGACGGAGACGAGAGAGTATGCATCTAAGTGCATCCCACTCTGTTTTCGTCGCTTATGAAGCGAGAGGCCGCAGAAAGGTCAATTCCCTCGCTCCTGCTACCGCACTTACTCGCTCTAGCGTTTTGATAAAGAGTTTCTGTGGTCAATCATGTTCATTTTTGCTTGTGAGCGCGTGACGCCATGCCTGTTAATTTAGCTAGTAAGCGAACGTGTAAAAGTTTATACGGCCGATAGAACTACTGTTCTTACTTTTCGTATAGCTGTCTACTAATTTGCTATCGTAATCGATGCTTCGCCTTTTGGGCAAAAACTGCGATTTTTTTATTTATCGCAAATTTACTGCATTGGGAGTAAATCTTGTTTTCTCCAAATGAGAGAAAGTTGTATTTCTGTATGAAAGAATGAGGTGTGCGGTACTGTAAAGGACTTTTCTTTCTTTAGGTCACGGCAAGCAGGTGCGCGTTACAATCGAGGGCACGTTAGAATCGAGTAAATATGGTAACGCAAAGGGGTCATCTAACAAATTTAATGAGAAGAAACTGAGAATATTAAATGTTATGCTAGGGCCAAAAGAAAATTACAACATGAGAAGCGAGAGGCCAAAATATTCCATACAACACACAAATAATGGTAGAAGTTGGTGTCTTGAGAGAAGTACACTGAACCGCAATGTACAATAAAAGCTGATAATAATATGTCAGGTTTATTGGTGCAAGGGCTTAGGATGGCCAAAGAGCACCAAGAAATGGTATGAAGCAGTCCATGAAGTGGTAAATGAAATGACAAATGTTAAATGCAACGCGGCTGTATAGAGGTCTAAAGACATTTGCTGTAAAGGGTGTAAAATATAGAGGCATCAAAATAATGACAAGTGATGTGGGCTATGACCATAAAATACGTTCTACAAGTGGATAATAGAAAAAAAGTGTCACTGCCATTGGCACAACTGCCTCATCGGGGGGTAAACACAAGGGCCCAGAGGCCTTACAACACTAGTACTATCGCAGTAGCATCCTCTAGAGAGAGGACATGCTACAAATTTCTTGGGCTGTTAACGTGCAACACAGTATCATTGAAAAAAAATAATAAAGCACTGCTTTGGTCTCGAAGAATAGTTTTGCACCATGAAAAAGTGTGGGATAAAGAGGGATACGCTGTTAATATGCTAGAGGAAATGTTTTCTTCAGTTCAAGTACTGCTTCCCAACACTCCAGCAAGACGTGGGGCAAGGTCAGCATCTTGCCACATCTACCAAAGTTGGGAGGTTCTTGTCTTCTTATCCTGTCTGGAAGTCATCGACATATGCAGAATAAAATAGACTCAGCATCTTGCCACATCTACCAAAGTTGGGAGGTTCTTGTCTTCTTATCCTGTCTGGAAGTCATCGACCAATGCAGAATAAAATAGACTCTGTGCAATATAAGAACATAAAAAATTCATTTTAACAATAACAAGAATGCAGCTAAGTATGCCGCCCTGCGGAGCTGCAGCTTTCTGTACAAATTGCCTGGATAAAGTGTTCCCAATTAAAACACAAGATGTCTGGTTCGAAAGGTGTTTTAATTGAGCTATTAATGTTTCCACGGATTCCCATTCTGAAGAGATCTCATAATATTCCGTAGCGCCAGGCAGTGTCGTATGCCATTTCCATATTGAGGAATACTGACAGAAAGAATTGTTCGTGAAAGAAGCCATCACGAATGTTTCCCTCAATGCATACGAAATGGTCAGTCATCGGTCAGCCTTCCCTAAAACCACACTGACACGGATCAAGCAGTTCGTCAGATTTCAAAAAATATAGATGTCGATTAACCATTTTTTCAAAAGCTTACAGAGGCAACTCGTAAGCGGTACTGGGTGGTAGCTTGGCGACAGGACGAATCTTTACACTGCTTCAAAATTGAAACAAGAGCTTCTTTCTATGTACCTGGAACGTACCTAGCCATCAAAACATTAATAAAAAGTACTAGAAGCGTCCTCAGTGCTTATGTGTGGAGTTTTTTTATTATGTCGCACATGATTCTGTCGGCTCCCAATGCAGACGCTCTTGCATGTGTTCAAGGGAGCTCTTAGCTCGGCGATACAAAAAGACTAAAGTTACAAGTTTGATTTTGTGAGCATTTACGGTCAAATTCCTTCCGCTCGGCTATTTATTTGTGCTTGCAAAATAATACTGAATCGAGCTGGACACACGCACGAAGCGTTCACTGAAAGTGTTGGCCTGGTCTTCCAAGCGGCTTCCCTGCTCATTGACCAGGGGCAACGGGTGGGTTTCCTGCCCCTTTAGCCTCCTTACGCCATTCCATACTTTGGACTCCTGTGTTTAAGATATCATGCCTAAGAGAAACCTCTCCCAGCTTGTCCATCGTCGAGTCTAGCTTCCCTGTGATTTACCAAGTTTAAATTCAACAAAATTTTCTGACACCAGGGAGTGACACAGTAAGTCCCACACTTTGATTTGTTTGTTTCGCGCCAGTCTGCAGTCCTTATTCCACCAGAGGACCAGTCATTTACGTGCAAGACCACCTGTTTGTGGAATAAATCTTTCAGCTGCGTCAAGAATAAAAGCAGTCAAATGCGCTACTGCAACATCAATACTAAAATTGTTGATAAAATATTTTGTTAAGTAGAGTGACTCTTTAAAACGCTTCCAGTCATCTGATGTTATTTTTCAACAGAGGGTATGGGGTAGACTGTCCCGTTGCTGTATTAGGTTCAGCATCAGAGTGAAGTGGTAACTCCCAAATGGATTCTTGACAACATTCTATTCTATGTAAGGCAAGAGGGAAGCAGTGCCAATCGCTAAATCTATGGAAGAATATGAATTGTGTTGGATATTGCAGTAGGTGGGCTGTTTTTTATGAAAGAGGCACACACCAGAGGTTATTGGAAAGTTTTCCAAAAGTCACTCCCTCACGTTATTCTCTGGCTGGGAGTGGGGCTCTCTCGCGAGGAAGGGGTGCACAGGCTTCCATTTCAAATTTTACCCGTTATTGCACCATGCAACTGTTCGATAACTTTGCAGGCAGAAAAGTCAGCATGAGACCTATGCGCCATGATCTGTTTGCAATGCCCAAACCTGCTGAGGGGCTATTCAACACATGTGACGGAACGTCCATCCCGCCCCCTCCAACCTGGCTAAGCAGCACTCACTGCGATATATGTGGCACATGTCGAAGAAGGCCTTGAGCATGTGGTGGGTGTGCTCCATGAGGCCCTTGTATATCTGCTCGTTCCTCGACAGCTCCTCCAGCTTCTTAACCAGGCTGTCTGCAGGAGTGCCACAGGGAGAAGATATCACACGATCAACTCTCATTCATTTTAGCTCCTCAAGTTTACTGGTGGTGCTTTCAGTTATCATTAACCTAAAGTGCAATAAAATTTCAAACGTAACAGAGTTATGCTGACAGATATACTGCATCTGAAAATGCCACAACGAAATGCAACATGCAGCGCCACTCCTCTTCAAAATCAGCATGAATGAGCCGGTGCCTTAGCCCGAGTAGTTTAAGCCTGTACTTATCGTGGCTCAACAGTGCAAAGGAAGCACGTACCCGAGGATAACTGAGGCTTATGAAATTACCAAAGCGGTTGATGAGTGCGTAAACCAGGCTTCAACCATGCTGTCGCCAAAGGGGAAGGCTTTGCTGGATGGGTCATATTATGCAGTATCTTTTGTTTGTTTTTGCATGTTTTTGTGTGACAATGGTGATATTCCACCTGTATATTATTTGTGAACGTTAATAAACTTCAGACATAAGCCAGTGCCCTGTCGCATTCCTTCTGCCCCATGTAGGCGATTCTTTGCACTGTTGAGCCACAACGAATTTGTACCAACTAGCTCAACTCTCCATGCTGCTATTGTACCTGTATCCTTTATTTACGCAATATTTGGAATCAAGCACAGTTTTTACCATCTTGGACTCACTGACAGGGAACGACGATGAGACAGCCTACATCACGTCTTAGAGCACAGTGACAGGAGTCACGTCAATGCATGCTCAAATGCATTTGTCAAAGTTGGTCAACACATTGTATACAAGGTTAAACTTGCTTAAAAGAAGGCACAGTACATGAGCCAATGCAAACCCCTAGTCTTTGAATAAAGTACAGTACTGTACAGTAAAAGTACCAGTTTTAACAACATAACAGTCAAACTTCGGTATAATAATATAACGTGTTATCAAACCTCAATATAATAAGTTGTGCTTGCAGCGAAAAACTTCATTAAATAGAAAATTTTTTTATTTGACATTTTACAGTTTCAGCAGTAAAATCACCCTTACAAATTCCCAGAATATTCCTGGTAGAGTGCATCTGTTATTGAGCACTTGTAAACAAATCGCAAGTAGGCTGGGCCACTATCGTGCTAGCACACATATGAGTGCCAGCACAAGCAGCGCAGATCGTGCTGAGAACAATGCATCGACATGGCTCATGGCATCCGAGATTTGTCTGCGTTGCATCATGCCGTAAATCTTGGACGCCATGACTGACCCTGCTCAGTGCCCGCAACCAGCACCCACAAATTAAAAGCAAAAGTGTAGAAAGGTAGACATTTCTGCTGAACAAAAGAAAAAGAAGTCCAGTTTTGGCAGAAAGGCAGAGCATTGATGGCTCTCGCCATCAATGCTCTGTCTTTTGTGCAGCGGTGTTTCCTGCCTACCACATCCTGGCGCACGTGCATTGATAACATTTTTGCAACACAAACTTATCATGCGGAAGGATGCTTGAAATAACTTTTGCCTCTACCAACACCTTTATGGTTTTTTTGCTTCGTTTACTAACCATACGGGCCCCCAAGTAGAAATAAACCTCGATATAATTAACTAGGTATAATCGGCAATTTGCTTCGTTATATAGAAATTTCATTGTACAGTAAAACCTCGTTAAACCGTACCCGCTTAAACAGTAGTTTCGTTTTAAAAGTAGTAAAGTCAAATCCCCGACTCAGAGGCCATTGAACATAGCGCGTTTTATATCCGCATAAGCCGTACCAGCTTATTGCGTACGAATCGGTTAACGCATAATGTTTCCACTTTTCGTCGCGCAAACACGGCGGTGCGTCGTCTCTGTCGGGTTGCCAGGCAGAACAACAAGCCCGAGATTGAAACCATGTATCAGAAAAACAGCCTCCAAGCGCCCTGTGCATTTGCGCGTGTAGCCACACCAGCATCAACATCATTTCAGCTCTAGGCCAGAGAGTGTTGTGGCATCGTGCAAACAAGGACTCGCGTCATGCCGAATTTCGGATAAAAAAGCTCAGCATGGAAGAAAAATTAGACATCGTTCGTGCTGTCGAACATGACATGAAGAAGTTGGAGTGGCACGCAACAGGAATCTACTGTTGACTATGGTGTGTGGCATTTGGAATGTGAAGAAGTTGCTCGGTAGCACTGCTGTGACCGCGAAGAGACTGCGAAGACTTTTCGCCATCGTTGCCTCTGTTGTTGCCGAAGTGCCACCTAACGACAGTGATGAGAACAACACAAAGTTACAGCACGAGTGATTCAGGCCCAACAGTGGCAGAAGCTGCGCATTCCGTCAGCCTCACAAATGCAATCGTCACAACGAGAACAGCAGCCCGCAATGAAAAAAGTGTCCAGCGACTTCTGCAGTGCTACAGCGCCCTTTCACGAAGAATATGCGATCCCAATTAGGAATCTGCCATGCGAGTGTTTGCCGAGAAGAGGGGGCTGGCTGAAAAGTTACCTCGCAGCTTCAGTAAGTTTGAGGCCGCTGTCATCTCTGCTAGGCCACCGCGCATCAAACGAAAATAACACTTTTGTCAAATGAAGTGCATAAATACTGCATGTTTTTCCCCTTTCATTGCACTCTCTTTGAGCTCAGTTTTTGACAGGTAAGTGGGCGATCTCGTGCTATTTCGGTTAAGCAGTACTACCGTTTAGCATGTACTTTTTCCGAGCTCCAGCCAACTACGGTTCATTCATGAGGTTTGACTGTAATGCAATAAGTGGGTTTGATCTACTGTAGTACTTATGAATATTGTTATAAGTGAGTTCAGCTGTACTGTTATTAGAGTTGACTAATGTGGATGAAAACTATAAAAAACTAGCAATTCTATAAATCTGCCAAGACAATCTTTTCCTCATAGTGAAACACCAGATAACTGCATTTGGGTGTTAAAATCAGGTAAAGAAGTCCTTCAGCAGAAAATAAGAGGCTCTAAGTATACATTCCAGGCCCAAGGGTAACCGATTATAAGTATGGTCTGTATCTATAACATTTCATATGAAGAATGTGCAAGATGTGAAGTTATATATAATGACAATGACCAAGTTTCCCGACATGTTCAAACTAAATATAGCGCACTGCACAGCGACTATAAGCTAATATAAGTTTGCACCCTTCGAGGCTTATCTTGTCCCCGAACAATCATTATCATCTATCGCGCATGGCTTTCCTTAATGCTGCACGCCTGGTACTTCCAGGTCATGAATGGCAAGTGCATTATCAGAGTGACATCACATCCTCGACAGGAAAGCAGTGAGCACAGATTTTCCAAGGGAACACAAGCAAGACTCGATTATTATTGCTTAGGAACAAGATACACCCCAAAAGGTGTAAGCTTTCTTATTTTTTTTTTTTTTTAGAATGTAGTATCAGTAAAGTGATGTTAATCAGCTTTATTTTAAAACAGCTAGGTCTGCAAATGAAATGTGACAACTGCTTAGCATCAAACATAAAGCCATTTTTTTTCCTAAGAGCATAGTTTAAGATATAAATCGAGGAACTATGTGCATCTTCAGTACTGTACACCTTTGCCTGGATAAGGATATTAATTTTATTATATCAGAATGCAAATTTTTCTTAAGAGGGCACACAATCCCAACCTCTAGTATGCTACACTGTCCACTCACCATTGCA
Organism: Dermacentor variabilis; assembly: GCF_050947875.1. Classification (NCBI taxonomy): domain Eukaryota; kingdom Metazoa; phylum Arthropoda; class Arachnida; order Ixodida; family Ixodidae; genus Dermacentor; species Dermacentor variabilis. The sequence goes on from NC_134575.1 coordinate 75,690,205, forward strand.
GAGGATGGCCCGACTCAGGCCAAGAGCGTCTGCAGTGGTAGAACTCATGTTTTCCACGATGCGGTGCTTGGCTTTTTTCAGAACTGGAATGGCGAGGACATGACACTGTCTTAAAGCAAGCTCACTGAAACAATTCCTGCAGTGTTGACAGGCTACTTAACGCAATGCCATGGAGTCTTAATAACTGTGAAGCTAACTTTCCTCCGCGACAGTTCACCCAACTAAAGGTGGCGTAGTCATTTCTTGCAAACAACAAGCACAAGCGCAGTTTGCCTGTGTCATGACATGGAAAATGTTGACGTGGCTCTCGTGATGAGGCCACGTACAAGAGACAAATGGCCCCCCCCCCCTCCCCAGCACTTTGTCTTGATTTCAACTATGACTAGTGCCACTAGTCACTGAGGCAAGTGTGCCACGCATAGAGGTGCACTTGCAAATTATGAAAGGTATCTATTAAGAATCAGACAATCGTGGCACTACTTTTAGTTGTACGTAAAAGAAGTGGCCGTCCCCATAGTGTGATATGCACAACACAGTGCAACTATGACAAACCCACAAGGCACGTGTTTTGCTAGAATGCATGACTAATAACTCAAAGTGAGTATCTGAAAGCCTGCCACCAATAAACGCTTTCACAAGTAGTGAACAGTGGAGAACAAGCCAGGAGCTCTTCCCCACAACCTAACTGTGACCTAACCTAGGTACTCTTCCATACTACCTGGGTAGGCACCTACCGTATTTATTCTATTACAAGACAGTCAAGATCATAACGTGAGGGTGCAGTTGGGGGACCCGAGAATAAGAACTTAACTATGCACATTAATATGCGGCAATGTGGAGTAGTCGATAGATTATTCAGACTCAGCGGGGATCGCCAAAATACCAAACAGTCGGAATAATTGGTGCAGGTTATATGCACAAAAGGACAATGCTGCCTCACCTGCCAAGGCTTATTAGTTGCTAAAATTTACACTGTCATTTCAAATCTGGACTGCCAAGAATGTAATGCTGCTGCCACCATACTGAAATATGAGGGTGAATCAGAAAGTCTTTACCCTCATTTTTTTATTAGCGAATATAAGGTACGGCGCAGTCCACTTATAGCGATACCACATATAACTATATATCCGTTATAACGATGGGCCAAGGTAACAGTGTCATTTTCTGCATTAGGTCTATGGGGAGAAAAAAACCATATGTAACGATATGTTATTCACCCCATATTGAATATAACAATCAAAATTTTGCCGTCAGGACAGCGTTTGCCATGCAGAATAATCCTGACATTAGCACAGCTTGGTTTCCCTCAAACGAATGATGCCGAGACGGGGTGATGTTCCCCGATGCGGAGTTCGTATCTGCCGACATTATCGCGCCACCCGTACCGCCCACGCACCGGAGAGCATTGCGGGTTGGCGCAGTGTGCCACAAGATGGTGCCAGCTGCTTCACATTTTTGTGCCTCATGCCTAGCCCACAATCGCACCAAAAAAGAGAGAGAAAAAGAGAAAGAAAAAAGGTGAAAAACAAAGCAGCGTGGTGGCACCCGTCCCCCAACTCGGTCCCTCTCGCAGCGAGCGCGATAGTAGCTTCACAGCTGAAGCCACCAAAGCAGTGGACAGCCCAGCTCGAAGATGGTGCTGACAAAGTGCAAAGCTGTGTCGCTTGACACGAAGATGCAAATTTTGCAGTATTTTTGATGCGGCTTCAAGGTGAGCACCCTCGTGAAGAAATATGAGCTCGCTCAGTCAACAATATCTATAATTCTGAAAATTAGGAGCAACGTGTTTGTGAAGGCAGGAATTATTAGTGGTCATGCCAATCAGCAGAGAACGGTTGGGGACCCTTTGTATGCCAATGTGGAGGGCAAAGGCTTCCTGATTTGCCCTCACAGCAACTGAACTTATCAGCCTCGCATATAAGGTGGGGGGTTACTTCGAGGCTAAGGATTGTAGAAAGAAAAAGAACCTCACCTTATATTCGAATAAATATGCTACTTAGGTATCTGCCCTGCCATGTTCTACTTGTTTAGAAACAACCAGCTTACCGACAAACCTGCTCTACTACTATGAGAATTCAATGAGATAAGTGTCTACCATTGCCCGCCACTAGTGACAAGTCCCCAACAAGTTTGAGCAGCGGCGGGAATTTCATGCTTAGCCTAGCTTCTCATCGGAATTAAACTACAGTGGCCACCAAATGATGCTCTGCAGAAAGAATGGCAGGTGCTTTTTTTCTACTTGTGCGTCACCATGCTAGCAATGTCACAGTGCCCGCGTTGATGTTATCATAAAACTAAGGGGGCACAGGGACGCTGTAGGTGCCTTATTGGCAAAACATGCGTGGTGTTGTGTGCTGCACGCACTGCGAGTAGGGTTGCCACTGTCTGAAATTTAGCGGGCCAGAACCCGACCTTTGAGTAAAAGGTCCCGGTTACCAAATCGACCCAGTCAGTATGGCTAAAAGCCCCAAATCTATCTTTTTTTTTTTTTCTTGCTAAATGACAACCAAGCAACCAAATTTCCTTTTTATGATGCACGACAGCTTCATTTCCCGATCTTCTCTTGTCTTGTGTTGCACTGTCATAAACATAAAGGCGATTTAGGTTTTGCTGTGGGTTTAGTTTGTTGTAGATCATAACTGTTCTCAGAATCTCTACCTGTATTCGTGGCCTCTTGAGCCAGGCGACTACTGCACCTTCTTGATTTTAATCGTGACATAGCAGGACTAAACACTGTCCAACCTTGTCACGCACACAGTCTGGCGGCTCCTGTCAGTGACAGCATTAGTTGTTGGCAATCCCCGTCGTGTTGACTTTATCCACTTGGGAGTTGGCAATGTTCAAGCGGACAAAAACTCCAAGCAAGTGTTCATTTATTTCTGCACTAAGCACAACAGAGACGCGTGCATAACCAAATTTTTGCATGTGCTCTATATGCATGTTTGTACTTGTAGTACTACAAAAGGAAAACGAACAAGGACAAACTAAACCACTTGCCACATTTTTCTGATCACATTCTTGCCAATGATAAAATTTCACTACAATTTGGGCACTCTTAGTACGTTTGTAATGTGTGCTCTTCTGCAATGTGTGACCATCTGTAATTATGGTGAACGCACAAAACACATTGTGTGGTCACTGCTAAGAAACTCTGTTGAACAGTCAAACATGTTGCTATGTTGCGACCAAGCCAGGTGCTTCCAAACTTATCAATGTTAAAGCAACGTGAAAATGCCGTGGGCCGAGATGCGACTCGAGTGCAAGTGGCCTAGGACAAGCCATTCCCGTGCCCCTAATTTCACTACAGGCTCGTAGCAACTTGCTCAGTTGTGACCCCCTGGCCAACTCACCAATGTCGAGTGTCTTGCCCTGCTTGGGGTCCGCGTGGAGCTTGTTGTAGTTGATGGTCACTTCTTTCTGCTGGAGTGAATGTGCAGGGGGAGAAAGAGAGAGAACCCCCCAAGGAGGTGACCCCAATACCGCCAGGGAAAGAAAAAAAAGAAAGGGGAAAAAGAAAGGAGGGCAGGCCAGAATGCAGGGCAAGGATGGGTGGGGAGTGCACAAGACCAGTTTGATCACCAAAGAATGCATGCACGGTGCAGTACCTGTCGACACTGCATCATTATAGTACATCAACTTGCTCGCAACGGAAGTGGCAATGTGCAATTCGTGACCAGAAGCGAAACATGAGTGAGATAACCATTAGCATTCCTTAGCTGCCTCCTTTTCTAGAGTCATTGCATGCTGCGCGCTGCTAAAAGATGCACTGCCGCCAGATTCATTACAGTAGAACCTTGTTCATACGTCTCTAAAAAGAAAAGATGCAAGGAACCGTACTAACCGGCAGAATGTATCATCCGAAGTCACTAAAATATTCAGAAAGACTCTACTGTGGTTGACATCTATGTAATACAAAGCGTTTCGTGAAGTCTTACAACACGAGACGCTGATGCGTGCTGATCAGGCGGGGCCCGAGCAGCTGTAAAAGTCCACTGTCGTTTTTGTGGCCTCAGAAAACTTATGTACAGGATCCTCGAATTTGGCCTGGGTAGAGCATTTTGGCAGGATGCTTTGACGTGCCCACTCGGTGAGAATCATCCCAGCACGAGACACCAAAACATCTCGAGCTCGTGAGGCTCGACGTGTTTGTGGACGAGCTCGTGGAGCTCATGGGCTCAACGTGGGGCTCGACGACACGTCGAGCACCATGAGCTCGACGAGCACACTGTCGTTTAAAACGGTGATGAGAAACAATGAAATCCAGCTGGCGGGCATGGCAGGAATACGATGCAGCCAGGGCGAAACACGACGCTCATTTTGCGCTGCCTACTGCAATGAACGGCAGCAGGTTTGGTTTATTGCTTACTAAAAGCGTGCAGTACACTTCCAACGGTAGTATGACAAACATGCTGTGAAACAGACAAATGAAGGCGCTTGTCGCAATGCATTGGCGGCGATAAGCTTCTTGGGGAAATTCGGTGCCATGCGACGACCTGCGAGGATATTTGCTGGTGCCGGGAGAGGAAATTGAGTGTATGGCAGAATTTTCGTATCACATGGGCAGGCAAGTACTGCAGGGAAGCTGCTGTTGCGCATACCTACTGCTCTCGATCATATCTGCCTCGAACTTTCTTGTTACATGGGATCTAGAGGCAGAAAAACGTCTCAGGATCCCAATTTCGCAATCTACTAACTGGAGCAGGAAGAGTGCATTTTTTGGGAGTGTATTAACTGACAAAAAGAAGTACAACTGTCCTGGGTAATTTTTTTTCAGTTCTCTAAAGCGAATGTTGGTGTCGGAAAATCGTACGAAACGGGATCGTATCAACAAGGTTCTACTGTACATTGTCTAAATACAAAAATACAAAGTATTACATTTCCATGAGCACAACGAAACAATGAATACTATAATGTAACGAAGGCTATCAACAACTCACAAAATTTTACAAAGGTTAGAAAGTTTGCTGTGGAAAGTTCAAAGAAAAATGTGGCACTATAGTATGCACGGGTTTATAATAATGCCCTTCAGAATCGGTTACCCACTATTGCAAGGCATGCTTGCGAAGGGCCACCTCCCCATGCACTGGCATTCTAACATGCTGCAGCAAGGAAACTGCCAATGTTGTAAGGCTGTGTGGACACACACCTTCTCGTAATAGACTACTGTGCTGTTAGACTTAGCTCATAGATAAACTGTCCCTACTGTACTCCCCCACAGTACCCAACTCCCTATATTAGAGTTATCTGTGCTCTCATTGTTCCTCAACTTGCACCTGCTGCAATTCAGATGCTGGCTTTCTTTTCTTTAAAGCCCAAAACTTGCAAAATGAAGGAAAGAAGTCTGCCACTATACTTAGAGAATGGTTTTGAATATAACAAACAGCATTTCCTTAGACTGGTAACAATAAAAGACGAGAGAGAAGAATGCAAATTTTGCTTTAAATTTATGAATATACAGTACTGTTCAAAAATAGAAAGAGATTCATAATACATGTACAAAACATGCTTAACATAGCATTGCAGCTCCAAATCTTACAAAAGAATGCTCACCCCCAAATGCATGCATTCGTCATAACATATACTCCTTATGATGCCATTTTCAAAGCAGCATTGGCTTATTACTCACAGTACTGAGAGCAGTATCCTCTACGATTCACTATATTGCAATTCCCTATCCATTTCACCTCAGCTTCCTTTCGTTTGACAATTTCATTACCTGTGATAACAAGATTACCAGGTGGAATTGTCATACCACAGTTCTGTGCATACCCCATGTTAAAACAAACTTCACGCATGCACAAACTAATTAAGGGTGCCCTACAATTCTCCAGCAGTGCAGCCCTATTCCTGCTGCATCAAAGTGCAATTATGACATCCGATACTGTGAGACCTAGCAATAATATGAAGCATGTGCTTGCAGGTCTCTGAGTCATAATGCCACAGAGTGCAGTGTGCATGAGTGTATAACCTTTGGCAAGACAAACAATGCCACGAGGAACACAAATGCTGCCAAGTCATGCCAACACTAGTGGTGTCATGCCAACAGCCCTCTCAGCATTAAAAATGAGGCCTACATGAATATTCAAAATCTTTAATGCGATTCAATATATATATATACCTATACATATATATAGGTTATTGTTTTCTTCAAGGTCCGATCAGTCGTGAAATGAAAACCACAGTGAAAATTCAATGGCCCTGTCTTGTGCTATTTCTCTAGCATGCCAGTCGATCGCGTAAGGTCGCGGTTGTCAATTCCGAGCGCGCACGAAGCACATAAACATGCCTTGAATAATAGAGTCTCCCGCTACGTGTGAAGTGTGCCACCATTCTATTTCTGCATGCTGAGGGGTGCCATGCAGCGAAAATTCATCCGAAGAATGAGAAATGTGTGTGGTACAACAGCAAAGTGCGACAATTGTGCAAGAACTTTGAAGCAGGACATACAGACATTCATGATGCAGGCGAGCACGGAAGGAAGCGAGGGTCAACCGACGATTGTTTAGCAAGTGGATCTGGCAATTAGAGAAAATTGTCGGGTTACAATTTCTGTGTTGAGTGATTTATTTCACAAAATTTCACCATCAGCCCTCAATGCCATCGTGAGACAATTCAGTACCGCAAACTCTGTTCGAGGTGGGACCCCAAGGTGCTGACCAATTATCACAAAACACAGCTAATGGGTGCAGCTTTAACATTTCCCCAGCGCTACCATAATGAAAGAAGATTTTTTTGAAAAAAATCATCACAGAGGAAGAGACACGGGTCCATTTCGAAAGTGAAGACATAAAACAGCAATCCAAACAGTGGATGCATTCTGATTTTCTGAAAGCAAAAAAGTTTAAGTAAACCATCTCCAGCAGAAAGCTGCTGTGTTCTGGGACAGCAATAGTGTTCTGGTGAAATTCATGGGGACATAGCACGACCATCACTGCAGCCTCGTACAGCATGACTCTTGAACATCAACGAAAGGTAATTCAGAACAAGCGAAGTGAAATGCTGTCATCAGGCATTGTCCTTCTTCATGACAATGCGCGGCCACACAGTAGTACTGCGACAGAGAGGCTCCTGCATAGTTTTTAATGGGAAGTGTTCGATCAGCCACCATATAGCCCGGACCCGGCTACCTCTGTTTACCATCTCTTTGCTCACATGAAACATTGGCTAGGGAGACAGGAGTTCGACTCAGACAACAAACTGGAGACCAGCATACAGAATTTGCTGAAAGCCCAGCCGGCTGCCTTCTATGATGAGGGTGCGGGAAAGTTGGAACCATGCTGTGAAAAATGTCTCAATCGGAGCGGCGACTATGTAGAGAAGCAGCTGGAAAGTGTACAGTCGCCGACCGATTTTCCGGACTCCAAAAATTCGGACATGCCCGATTATTCGGTCAGCTTCGCGGCACCGCCATTCTCCCCATAGACCATAATGTATAACAACTGCCGAAAGTTCGGACACCTTGCAACCTCTCGTCTGATTTTTCGGACACTCCTTTAGCTAACTCGGTCGAGAGCACCATGCACCGACTCTGACCGGTGCATGGTTTGACTTGCTGAACGCCATTTTTGTTTTGAACGGAGCTTCCTTGCTGCCCCACGAAGTGGCGCTACTAGAAATCCCCGCTCATCATCATCGTTTCTGCCTGGTTAGATAGAGCGGCTCTGCAGCAGTTCCGGTTTCAGCTTACTAAGCCATGTCAAGACAATCCAGCAGCTGATTTGTTTCCTCGCGCAAGACGCTGCGAGCAGGCCGCGTTTTTCGTTTGTGCGACTGGTGTCGGCACGGTGGTGGGGCTTTAGTTTGCTTTGTGTGCTGTGTCGATGTTTCGGTGATCCAACGCGGCATACGTAAACATCGCGTCAAGGGTCTAATGGCGCCGACAGTGCCCGCACAGACTGCGCTGGGGAATGCCGGCAAGCGGGTGCCGGGAGGCCTAAGATTTGTCGCCTTCCGATGTGCTCCCTACTGACGCGGAAAATGTTCTGCCGAGACCTGCGCAGTGGTGACATTGCGATTCCGGACACCGTCTCATTTGACAGTTTCATAGGTGCTGACACTGCTGTATTGACATGCGCAGAACTCGACGACGGCAAGATCATTCGTTAGGTTACTGCTGCACCGCCGGACGACGACTCCGAGTCGGAAGATGACGCACCATGTGCTACGCTGCCGTCGCATGCGGAGCGTGTACAAGCAGTGACTGTGCTTTCAGCCGCCAATAGTGACCGTACGACCCTCTCCGAGATTCAGGCTTATCTGATTGCGCGTAAACGGAACAGCGTGCAACGGCGCATTCACGATTTCTTCCAAGGCTACTGCCGAGCCCGAATAAGTGCGTGGAAATAAAGGATTTCATTTTTTTTTTTTCTTAATCTGCTTTTTCGGACACCTGTTTATTCGGACATTTTCGCAGTCCCCGTGAGGTCCGAATAAACGGTCGGCGACTGTATATAAATCTTCCAAATAAAACAGTTTTGCTTTTCACTATGCTTTCTATTTTGTGACCAATCAGACCTCGAAAAAAAAAAAGAAGCCTTCACACAATCGAAGCTACTTATTACAGCATGACTTGTTTTACAATACTTCGATGTAGTAATGAGCAGCTGCTACACTGTTGAACTTCTGTGCTTGTTCCATGATAAAAGAAACCACTCACTACAACAATGTTCCCATGCCGAATTATTGGGTCTTACAATTAAATCTGGCTAGCATGGATTCACAAGCATTCCCCTCTTCTGTCATCCCTATGCCTCTCAATCATGATCGTATCAAGTACCAAGGAGTATTCCCGACAGGTTTGTCCCATCGACAAGGACATGTCAGCACCTACACAACTCGCCAGCTAACCAAGTTTTCTAAACTACAATGTGTCACCAACTTGAGTTTCAATGCTCAATTAACAGAAAACCTCCCTTCTTTGGTTTCCTTCCAAAATGCTGTTCGGCACAGCACGCTAAGGTAATTATTCAGAGCGAGTCCCTGCCTGCACACTAATACTGTATAGGCCACGTGCGAAAGGAACCACAACATGCTGATCCACAAGGTGTGGAATCATCATTCATTCATTCATCAATCATCATAGCTTTGTTTTTAATTGTTTCCAGTGCAGCATAAGCATGCTGCAGCAACGGCCTTCATGTAATGCAAGGTGGTTCTTGCCTTTTAAGCATGTGAGTTTTTTGAAAACTTGCAGATCAACTTGAGGGCTGCCAGGGGAGTTGCACATCATACAATCATAACATTTGATGATGTTAAAATTAATGGCATTATGCAAGGAATTGTTATTTCGTTTTTAAGAGCCAAGGCTGGGCAAAGCCCTGCACTGTGTGAGAGTGAAGTTTCATATGAACGAGCACTACATCCCCTGCACCAAGACAATTTTTCCCGCCACTTGCCTTGACACCCTGGATCATCTTGGCAACCTCGACCTTGGTCTTGCCCTTGACGGCAGTCCCGTTGACGCCCACAATCTCATCGCCAGACTGCAGCGTGCCATCCCGGGCAGCCGGTGTGTTGTCAAACACCTGCGCACAATGCGAAAAATCAGCTCAGACCAGGTGATATTCTGAGTGTTAGGCTACCAAGCACAAAGTGTGACTATATCTGACTTATCGATTCCTAGACTCTTATGTTAAAAGGTCACTGTGGCCAAGTTAAGAGGGTGGAACAGGAAGAAGGATAACTGCTGATACAGTATTTGCAATTTTCTGGAGTACTTTATATCTGGGATCCTATCAGTCATCTTTACATTGCAAAGGAGAAGCTGGTGCTTCTGCAAAATCCTTCTAAGTATGTACTTAGCTTTTGCCTTAAACATTTCCTTTGCACCTCCAGTAAAGTTAATATTAACACTCAGCCAGATTATGAGGAGAAAACCTTTTATTTACCTATTTATGCATGCCTACATTTCCCATAAGGTATTACTGTAGGCAAGTTTAGTTACAACCTAATACTAGCACACTTAAAGTGCTAACACGAACAGCAGAAATAAAACGTCACCAGAACTATGCAAGGGCTGGGTGCTTAGGCGTACACGGCGACTGCCGGTTTTATACTGCAATCATGTGCCATCATCCAAGAGGTTCACTGGACCAAAAAAAGAAGATAATGGCTCGTAGCTTTACAATAACTCTGGTGATGCTCCACATGTGATCTCCCACTCTGCCCCCAACTGCTCACCTGCACAACGTAGAGGCAAGGGCAGAGGGGGGCACCTCCCCCGATGCTGATGCCAATGAGGTTGCTGTCGTCCTTCTGGATGACCACGCTACCAGAAGTCACTGTCATGCCCCTGGATTGTGCAGGACGGTGGTACATGAATATATGCACCTGACTGATCTCCAAACGCACTGGTCAGAACTTCCCAATTGCTGATAGCCATCAATGCAGCCATCCGCTTAGACATGCTCATAAAGCTTGCTGGGGGTTTACTTTTTCATCGGGTATCAAGACTGCATATTGGAACGCAGCTCTCAGCAGTTGGTGAGGTACAGTATGGGTTGATAGGGAGCATGCTGAATTCAGGGCAGTAGTGGAAGACAGACCACAATATGAATAAGGTCTTTTGTTGTCGAGTAAAGCCCGGCAATGCCCACTTTTGCACACCAAACAAGATTTATCAAAACTGAGTTAGAGCTTATCTCTCCCCGAAGATTGCCTCTTTTGTAAAGGGTATTAAGTGTACGTGACATAAAACTAATGAATGCTGCCCACCTTGTGTAAGCAAGTGGCCAAGATATATTAGATTAGTTATGTTATTCATATATGAATATAAACTCTACTTTCTTTTCTCTGAGCACTCAAGTGCAAACTGGCATATATAATATATTCAGCATCTGCTGGCCGTCAGTGAACAAGAGCTTGTTGCATTTTTTTTACTTGCCCTTATGTGAGTACGACCAATTGCCCATGATATCGCATTTCCTGCATGTCATATGCACGTAAATCGTGGTACAGCACTAGGAAGTGAACACGATGCTGACATTGCTCTGCAATGCAATTAGCAATTGTAACACTGAAAGCACATTCACTCAACCAGACTATGTTCAAACAATGGTGGAAGATCGGACTAGTTGCTGTCCCATTGATTTTATTACAAGAGTACATGGCATAAAACAGTAAAGAAAGGACAACAGACAAAGATGAAACACCCGACCAGTATAGGATATACAGAGAAATGCTTAAAATGCACATGACAATGTGCACATGGCTTGCAGGACGACAAAAAGAAGTTCAAGTCTTGTGAAGCATGCCCGTTTGCATTATTATACTTTTCTACTCGTTACATAAAGTGCGCAGAGCAAAGTATATAAGAGAGTGCCAAACATATCTCTATTTGTTGATTTTGTTTATGTTGTTTCTTTCAAAAGTATAACTAATGCCGGCCAACGAGGATTTACATAAATTAATTTGTCACATAACTTCTGAACAGCTGTGAACAGCTTCTATGCCTGTGAGTGGTTCAGCTTGTTTAGATAGGTTTGTGTCTAAAAAGAAGCCACTGCCTGTGTTATTCATTTTCAAAAGTTACCAGGAGAATACCAAACTTCGGGCTAATGGAACACAAAATGCGGACTTCCTCCCCGCCATCTCCTTGAGTTTCAAAAAAATATAAAAGATTAAGATGAAGGACTCTATTGGTGAAGGGCCAGCTGAATGAAAACAGGTGGCTGATATTCTAGTCGAGGCTAAGAGGAAGGAATGGAAGAGACCAAATGACAGCTGAACCATTAAAGTAACAAAATGGGTGCCAAGGAAAATGCACCCTGCACCCTACAAAATGAATTTTAACTGTGGGGGTTAATGTCCTGAAGCAACACACAGGCTATGAGGAACACTGTGGTGAGGCCTTCGGATTAATTTGGACCACCCGGGTTTCTTTAACGTGCACCTAAATCTGATATTACAAGCATTCTTGCATTACACCCTTCACGGAATGCAGCCATTACAGCCTAGAGTCGAGCCCATGACCTTGTGCTCAGCAGCAAAAGAGCCACAGCCACTGCTGTGGTAGAAAATGCTGCCAGGAACAAGTGAAGATTAGATGTAGTTGGCTGACACACAACCAGGGTAACTGGAAGGAAATCATTCGGAGAAGCTTTGGCCCTTCAGTGGGTTTGAACAGCCTGTTCATGATAATGAGGGAAAGACGCAGGGGTTAACTGCAAGACAGCCACATATGAAGGGGCCGTACCGGCATGCTTGATCCCAAATATCTAGGGATGTTTGCCATACAGAAAAAAAAAAAGCAACGCAACATTTAAAGGCAATGAGCTTGTAATCCTGGAATCTTTTGTAGTGGCACTCATTTTTCAAAGAGCCGTTTCATCTAAAAACCAGAAAACATGATCACAGTGATGAGTCAACTCTCTAATGTTTCAGAAACATTTAAAATGTGAGCGGTTTTGGGACTGTTTCGAGATAGTGAAAACAGTGCATTCAAAAGACAAAACCTCTCTCACCCCGCAACATGGGCACACAAAAACACAAATGAAGTATGCAACAACCCTCACACAGCTTTGAAAACATTGTCGGGCAATCAGGTTGCCCATGCAAAACCCAGTAAGGACTCCGCCCTCTTTTCAACATGCATTCCCGAAGGGCCATATCCACTTAGAAGCTTCACACAGAAAGCAGCAATGAGTTGTCAGTTCCAAGAGCAAGGCAAGTCTCACATTTGATGTGGCTTTGCACAGAAAGCACAAAAAAAAAAATGAAGTCCTAGCTTGTACTGCGTCCAAAACGGCCCCTCAACAGGTTTGAGCATTGAAAATAGCCAAGCATGGTGAACAGATCACACGCTGACAATCGTGTCTGCAAAACATGAAACAGCTGCATGCCGCAAGAACAACTGCAGTTTCAAGCAAAACCCCATGCATCCTGCCTCTCAGGGGAACCCCACTTCCTGCTGGAGAATGAAGGTCGCACGTATAAACGCCTCTGTGTGAAGTGCACTGCTGGAAACGTCACTGATTATGGCACTTTACTTCGCAATATGTGAAATGAAAGACAGAAGAAGAAAGATGAGGCCGGGCTCATGATGTTAACATGGCACGGCTTCTCGGTTCTGGCATCGGAGAAGGCAGGTAAGGAATGTCAATTACAGACTCTAGTCAAGGCAAACGGAGAGCTTCAATGTTGGCAGTGAAGGTCGCCTCTTGACAGCATGGCGATGCAACATTTAACTTTCCCTCTCACATCTAATAACAAACCTACTTGGAAAAATTCTTGTGGTAAAATACTCCTCAGATGGCCTTTTACAACTAGCAGTGTATTAATAACTGAAATTTCTCATGAGGCTTGGCGAGGAACTGTTTAAACACTTTCCTTCACTCTGCACCCCAAAAGGACCTAAAGGCTTGATATGGTTTGCAGCAAATGAAGAAGTAAACGAGGCCTCCCTTCACTTTTCTTCATAAGGACATGAAAGCACACATTTCCTTATATCGAAATCAAATGAATTAAACTACAGGATTTGTGACGAGCCATAATAGAAGACGGCTATGAGGGATGCTGTGGTGGAGGGGGCGGGGTCTCTGAACTATCTTTAACCACCTGGATTTCTATAACTGGCCCTTGACTATACAAGCGTCCTTGCATTGTGTCCCCATTGGAATGTGACCACCACAACCAAGAACCAAACCTTGTGCTCTGCAACATAACGACAAAGCCATCGAGTTAAAGCAGCAGTCTATACTTAAAGGGACCCTGAAACGCTTTTGACGATTTTCTACAAACGTATTGAGTCGTTAGAGTAAGTCCTTCTGATCATTCATTGACACATCTAAGTGCTCCGCGTAAAGCGTGTAATTTATTATTAGGTTTTAAATATGCACATCGCTGCCGATCGCAGCGCACTGCTTGGCGGAATTTTAAGCCGCCCCTACCCATATGACCCAAATCACCCATACGACGTCAGTGGGGCGAGCTATCCGATTGGCTGACAAGGGCGCGTGATCGATAATTTTTCCAACTTTATGGTAAACAAATGATCTTCGTAATAGTTGGAATGTTAGTTAATTTGTTTTTATGAAAAGAAAGTAACATAAAGAGAATGCACAAGAATAATTTTTCAGTACACTGAAGCACTTCCGGCACACAGCATGTGTGGTCTGCTTGTGTTACAACGTACTCCATTTTGAAGAGAGCTCCGCGGTCAGAGTCGGTCTCAGTGTTTTCGCGAGCACTATGATTTGACTTTGTTGCCTTGTGGACTGCAAACGTAGCGACTGGCAATATGCCAAGCTGCGACATCGTGTCCCTCTGCAAGGCAGCGTACGAGCGAACTGGCTGCTGCGCATCGGACTGCCGCTATCCGATCGGCGCCAGGATTTGCGCGTTTGTGGCCGTCACTTTACACCGGAAGATTACTAACCCAATAGCGTTTCCCGAGTCTGGTATTAGGGAAAACGCAAGCGCAAGGGGACAGAGTCTGGCCGCTTGACTTTGCCGTAACGGGATGAGCCATGAGATGAGCAGAAGGGCAAATGCGAATGGTCTGCACGGTGCAGCCACCTGGTGGCACAGAGCTCAACCATACACAGTAGCAGCGACGAAGTGTATTCTTCTTTGCTGCTGGTGTGTATTTTTCGCAGGAGTGTAATCATGAACACGCTGTTTTTATAAATGTTTAAAATGTTTTAAACTTGGTTAGAGCAATATTAGCGCTTTGTTTGGCTGGTTAAGCGCTGCACCAACAAGTGTATGGACCGTGCAGACCGATCAGGCCGCTCACGTACGTCTACGCTAAAGTTCCTTCATCAGCTTGAGTCCATGGCTCCAGTCATTTGCCGAAATGACCAGCTTGCCTGTGGTTACCGGAATACAAGACACGTTCGGCGCTACGACAGAATGCTCGCAACGCACGCTGCTTCGATAGCTCTCGCTTGGGGTCGACGGCCAAGCGGCTAGCGGAGCGGTCTCGCGCGGGCGGGGGCGGGCTCCAAAACAACCGGAAGTGGACGATGTGACGTCGCATCGTGACGCTGAACCACTGAAGGCGGAGCTTAGCCCCACTCGCTCGGCGAACGAGTTGAGGAGGAAAAGCATGGCTAGGGAGGAGGGTAGCTTCTAATATCTTGTAGCTCCATTAATACGTAACGCTTCACTTAAATTGTGGTGTGAATGTTCTACTTAAGCTGTACCCTACGCGTCTACAAAATTTGTCCGAACCGTTTCAGGGGCCCTTTAAGAATACTTATCTGCATGCATTTTTACAATTCACGACCACCTAGATAACAAATATAATGTGATGGTGCAAGCTTGCTGTAACTGGGATTCGGCGTTTTCGGTTTACACCAGAAAAAACTAAACGAAATAAGCGGTACTTCTTTTTCCAGAATTAAGTTTTCATCGAAAAGGGTCAGTGAAAGCATATTCAGCAGAACTAACACGGCAATTTGGCACATGGCTGCCAGCCCACGTATGCTATGATACAATGAGCCAGGCAATGTCAAGGTCACGTGCCAATCTGCCACAAAAGCAACATTTACTTCTTTTTCTTATTTGCCTCAATTTTACCTGTCACTGTGACAAAATGAGAAGTGAGGCAGGGGGGTGCATACAGAGTGGGCATTGAAGCTCTGGCTTGTGTCTTTGCAGTCTTTGCACTGCAGCCATTGCAGTGGATGAATTGGGAAAATTCACTTACGGTAATGCAGTATCACACCTACCTGGTCATATTTCTTTCTGTATTATGCGCTGAAGCTCTGTGCCTGCATAATGTTACAAATAAAGCCTCCTGAATCTTACATAATCCCATTGCCATACAGTCTTGTGCTCCTGCTGGACAGCTTCTCTAAAACTTCCTTATTCTGTCCATTTGATGCAACTGCAGCTATACAGCTTGTTTCAGTGTCACAAAAACTACTGAATAAGGCATTAAAAAAAAAAAAGAACTGGAAAACGGTGGTGAAAGTTCAGGGAAACACATATGCGGAGAAAAACAAATAGTTCTAATGGAACTAAGAGTGGAGAAAAGAATGCTGAATTTCACGAAAATAAAAACTGAAGAGAAGGGAAACGCAGTCGACTAGGTAGGGTGACGAAATTAAGAAATTCGCAGGCACAGCGCAGAGGTAATTGGAGATCGGAGAGAGGAGCCTTCGTCTTGCAGTGGACTTAACATAGGTTGATGACGACGATGACAATGAACCGTAGATATAAGGCATTAGTGAGGATGAATGTTTATGGAGCACCAGCACTGAGTAAAAAGCAAAATGTCCTTGCCACCTAGGGATGAGGCCTGAGGCAAAACAGCACTACTGTGCTGTTTTGTACTCACATGACAACACAAGCATGCACGAGTTGATTCTGTGCTGCTCTCCTAGGAAGCAAGGATATTCAGATTTATTTTTTTAACCACTGCTCACAAACTTTTGTACCCCACAGATCACTGTGACAAGTACTCTGAAATTTAGGCTTTGTGGCACCTGTTCTGTGCGTTTCTTTCTGCGTTGATTCTGTTTCTCTACGTGCTTGCTAATCACATCTAACAGGCAAGCCAGCCCAAATTAACCCTTTAACTCCCAAGCTATTTTGCAAAAGTGTACGAAATTCCCCCTTTTCTTCTATGCAAGCAAATTCTTCTGCATTACATTCACACTCGAGAAGTATACCAAATTCTGAATTTACCTGTTGTATTCACCCGAAATATAAATGAAACACCTGTTCAAGAAGAAGAGGCTTTCATTCAACACACATGTATCACTCAAGTGTAACTA
The DNA here is from genome assembly GCF_050947875.1 of Dermacentor variabilis. Classification (NCBI taxonomy): domain Eukaryota; kingdom Metazoa; phylum Arthropoda; class Arachnida; order Ixodida; family Ixodidae; genus Dermacentor; species Dermacentor variabilis. Next base: position 75,706,926 of record NC_134575.1, read on the forward strand.
CCTAAACAGATGACAGCAGAAGCAATCAAAGCATAGCAGAATATTTTAAAGCACCAAAGCTCAGATACACAGAAGGGACCTGGTAGACAAACGCGACTATGGCAAGCAAAGCAGAAGAAGCTGTGGCCTGGACAAGTACAGCTCGGGCTTGGCTATTAAAGGGTTAACCGATATGCCCAACCTCGCCGCAAGTGGTGCCTACAACAAAATTATATTTGGCGACTGCCAGTCAAAGTATGTTCCTAGGTTTATTGCTTTTGCAATTGCCCTTGCGCACACACATATACACACAGATCACAGAGTAAGGGCAAAATATCACCATAGCTTCCAAGCAGCCACCACATCCATTAACTGCTCCATCTCCGAACACTCCAGGCAGCCCACACACCAAGTCCGACACCTAGTCGAGGAGCTCCTATCAGTTTAGTTCGGAATGCCTCAATCTGTTATGCCCACATGCACATCAGACAGCTCTTCCAACCAGCCGTGAAATCACGTCAACAGCTGCCGACGCTACCATGTACGAGGAGCACCTCAGCTACCTGACAACAATAGCTTTGCAGTTTTACAACCCGAAGCAGCACCTGGGCTATGAGAGACTGAATAATGGAGGGCTCCAAGTTTACCAAGACTGCCTGTAGTTCTTTAGCAAGAAAATGAATGTTTGCGCAAGATCATTTCTGCACGTTGATACCATACATATGAAGTGCCAACCAGGGTATTTAGATGAACAAAAAAAAAAGTATCCAATCCAGACAACCGAGGTAAACAAGAAAGCAGCCAAGTCGCAAATAAATTATCCCGTCAACTACCTGATGCTCTGCACTAACGAAGAACTCCACTAACAACACATAAGTGGAAGTGTTACAGAGAGAGAGCGAAACATTTCATTCTGGCCCCCTGTCTGGGGCTACTGTTACAGAGGAACGCACTCAAAATAAAAACTTTAGAGAGAGTGGCCGACCGCACATCCAGAATTGTATGTTCATCAAATAACAACAGGAGGCCTTCCGGGCAAGAAAGGGCAGAAAAACAATTCAAATATGTATACATGTTGCAACACTGCCTCAAATTTCCATTGCCAGATTTCTGTGAACAGACAACAAAGGTGTGGAAACCATAGAAGAAATTAAGAGTTCCATATATTTTTAATGTGGAAACAATAAGAAAAAGGGAAATGAAAGTGGATAAAACTGAGTGCCGATTAAGCAGTAAATGTGAGGGAACAGGTCACACCTATTTGAGGTCCCGCCCGGATCCATGATCTAAACCACATTCACCGCATTGCAAAATGTTGTTCAGAAGCTCACTCAACACGCGTCCTGCCTTCTTGAGGAGCGAAGTGCAACTGACGGCGGTCAGTTGCACCGTTCAAATTGGCACAAGTGCCTGGCATTCAGCTTCCTTCATGGATGACACGCTTGGGAAAGGAGTGGCGCCCTAAATTCCTGTTGCAACCCTCGTGAGCACAACAAAAAGGAGATTTGGGCCACTCCCGTGGCCACAATTTCCCATGTGGTGCCCCAAATGCACCTACGGAGGTGGGGACCCCTTCGGGTTGGGGACAAACACCCCTTTCCAAAGGGAAAACAGCCTTGCTGAAGAGCATCCGCCACGGCTCTGGGAAGCAAGTGCTGCTGCTGGGGACCAACCGGTAAAAGATGCAGGCATGCTCCCAGCCTGGTGCTTGGCCATTATGGGGCCTCAATGCTTCGATAGGGGGTGTTTGTCCCCAACCTGAAGGCTTCCCCGCCTCAATAGGTGCATTTGGGGCACCACAAGGGAAATCATCGCCGTAGCAGCAGTCTAAACCTCCTCTTCCCCGGACACGGCTAAGCCGCGCACGGTTAAATGCGGGAGCATCCAACCCCCTTGTGCTTGGGTCCATGGTGTAGTAACGCACCAAACGCCTGCTGCTGCAGATGTTCCTGCCCATCCCTTCTCCTCCATATAATGCATGCAGTGTCCTACCATTCATCAATTGCAGTGGCCATCCTCCCACCAATTTTCTTGGGCAATTCTGCATGCATACCGGATATAGCCCTGGCAGTGTTAGCCAGCACCGCGCACGGCTAGGGCAACGGATGTGCAACGTCCTTTCGATCCCGGGCGCATGGAGCACACAGACGCATTGGTGTGTCCCTTCACATCATTTGCGCGTCTTTATGTCCCGTCTACTTGCACTGCGAAAATCGTTTTAAAGATTAGAAAAGGGGCCTCGACATGGATGTCAGACCATTCGGGGCGGCGTTTGGTTCATGGTATAGCTTTTAGTGATGGCCACATTACGACCAACCTGTGCAAAGCTTCCTGCCATACACTTTCCTGCTAAAATCACAAGAGGAAAACCTGGTTCTGCAGTTGTTCGGCCACAATGGGAACGGTGGGCAGTGCATAAATTTTACCACAACTCAGCATGGTTCATTAAGAAAGCTCCAACTTATTTTATTGTTATTTGTGGTACAGCTATGTTGTGAGACGATTGCACGTTTTTAGAGCAGTGGAGTGTTTTCTGTTGACAGCCACTTCATTCTGTTATACAATTTCAAATGCTTAAACTATATTAGGTATGAATACTTGAAAGATTTGGGTGACTTTTGGGCAGTGACACTCACCATGGGTTACTGCTTTAAATAGGTGAAAGAATTCTTTTTTACTTGTAATATTCTGAAACCAATACAATGGCAGTATTTAGAGAGCAAATAATGATCATTACCATAGAGCAAACTTGATATAACAATACTAGGTACAGAACAAGAAACAAGAAGGACGAAGATTAGACAAACAGATGTACTGCCTATGATTCCCAGGCTTGTTGAACAGCCATACTGACACAGCAGCTGCCCCAGTTTTCTTTCTAGCAGCATCATTATGAAATTTTATGCTTCCCAAATAGAGTAAGTAGTGCATGTTTCTTTACACCACTAGATTATGCAACCTGCCACAAGACTGGGGTAACTGGAGATCGCTGGGAGAGGTTTTTGTCCTGCGCTGAACATGAATAGGCTGATGATGACGATGATGAATGCTTTGTTCCACTCTCGGCACTCTCAATAATGTGTGAAATAGCTGAAAACTATTGCTTGCGTATTCTACACGATGGGCACTATTCTTCCAGGAAAATTCTTTAATGATCTTTCACTACGCTTAAATGTCATGTGACATACCCTCTTAGATTTTTTTCCCCCTGTGCATTTGTAACCAGGATACTTTGTGCACAACAAGATGGTGATTTTGGCTTGTTGGTCAATGTTCGAAGTGAAAGTCTTTCAAACAAAGCAACAGAAAATAGAGGGTTGAATATGCAAATAAAACTAAGCTTGATGGAACCAAGATAATATTCAAAATGTCCTGCTTTACCATGACCACTTCCTGCATCATGATATCCAAACACAGCAAAAACTAAACCGAAACTGACTGTAATAAAGCTATAATAATAAATTATTTAGGGCACTCTGAGATTTGCCAGTATATTTTCTAAGATTTAGAGGTACTGGACCCTCATTTAATCTAAAAAAAAATGAACAGTCTGAAATATTATGTGACTACGCCGTTAACAGATGTGAGTAGGTCCTTAAAAATTCGATTTTCAATAACACTTGTGCACATGACGTCATGGCTGCCATATCGCTCAGCTATGTAGTCAAGAGTTCGGTGGAGTGCCGTCTACTCAGGTACAACTATTATGAACAAAGCAGGTAAACAATATTTCAAGATCTGTATGGATCCATTGTACATAATACCTGTGATAGTGAATAGTGAATTTGATCAAATCTCAGTCATTTTTTTTTTTTTTTTACTATGGTCAGTGACCTACTTCATTCCTAACAATAAGGGAATCATTCATAGACTTTACACACTGCCAAAGATAAACCCAACAGGAGTGAGTCAATTAAATGTGCAACGTTTAACCATGCTAGTAATTCGCTAGCCCCGCAAGGACTTAAGTGCAAACAAACTACAGCAGTGTCATGCTGTGGGGTTGCTACTCGTTTGCCCATAATTGTTCACGGGGGTCTTCAATGCAAAGGTACAGTCTTTGTCAAATATCTTAAAGCCACTGTGCCTGTGACAGTACCTGCTGCACAGCCACCTAGCTGGGAGCTTCTGTGGAAGGAAAATTTTACTGCTACAAAGCTCTAATTTTCACGAACAGCCCACCTAACATTCTTCTAAAACACCAGGTGCACCGCTACAGAAGCCCTGCAGGGGGAACTGCTCACAGACCTCATTACTATTCAGAACTGTCCTTAAACTTTAAAAAAGACTGCACATGACTGCACTGCACATTTATCCCTTAATTCATTGCCCCAAATGTGGCACCACGAAATGCCCATTGCCTGCCCTTGAACTGCGCCACATACCAGAGAGAAGCACAAGAAGCACAGCACCACATCAAGGCCACATGTCAGAACCCACGAAAAAGTACTAAAGCTTAATTGTAACCAGCTCCTCCACCTTTCTAAACTTGGCAAGAAAGTATTCCACAGAGAAAGTGCAATTCATGGCAATATCAGCACTTGGACATGGCTAAGAAAAATGGAGATAATGCAGCACGTGCTGGAGGCTAGCGTTCTGTAGATCTCTTGGAAGATCATTAGCCCACTAACCTACATCATGGCATGCAGTGAGTAGAATTGAAGAATCAGAATGAAAAAAAAGGGCAGCATAGAACTCATAAGCTGCCCACCATCTGGAACCTGACTGCACAAAATCCAAACTAACTTAAGCAAAGCAAAAGTGAAGTGACTGTTCAGTTCCAAGAGTTGTAGCCCTCCATGTGTCAGTGAGACAGGCATCAATAGCGACATGGGGCCCTCGAGATACTTGGACGAGATTAAATATTTAACCCAATGCATCCTACAGCCATAATACATTTCGTTGCCTAATGTAAGCACTGCTTCAATATCAGTGGACATGGCTGGGTTAATTTCAGCAGACAGACAGTAAAGCTTGCCTCTTCTGTTTTTCAATGGAGAAAAATACACAAGCAGGCTTCCTTTTGTGATCATCTCCAGTATGTCGATCAACTCAGTTGAGTTGTACGCACTGAAATGTTCTTTGCTGACAACCAAACAAAGTACTAGTACATGCAATGCAGAGCGGCAAGCAGCAACGAACACAAGGTGGACAAGTGTCCCAAAGCGTCTTCCGCAATCTAAGCAAATGCATCTCAGCAGATAGCCAAACAAGCATACAAAGATGTTTCTATTACAGTCAAAGTAAAGATAGCAGGGTCATGAACAGACATACATGCGGTCCTCCATTGTGAAGAAGAAGGTATCCGTCGAGTCGTCGGGGTCCTCTTGGGGTACTAGCTGGTAGCCACACGCCACATCAGACATAGCATGCGCCTGCCGCGCCGCCACTATGTGCCAGCAAACAAGAGAAAAATAACAAAACAAAAGAGGGAGGGGGGACGGGTGGAGGGCAAGGATGCAAAAACATGTCCGTGCACATAACAAGAAAGCACACGCTTTACGTTACCCTCGAGGGGGCAGTCGGCAAAAACAAAGCGTAAACTGCAAAAGAATGGGATACAGGGCATGCGCTAGTGAACAAGAACAAGCAGGAGTATGTTGGTCAACCTTGGAGAGGCGAGAGATCTGTGCAGCACAGTCAAGTTGAGAGCCCGACCTTTCTTTGGAAAGCAAAGTGAGAAGTGAAAGAAGGCCCTTACTGGCCATGTTCGACAGAGTTTCACATGACAGCATGCTCCTTAAGCCAAAAATGGGCATGCAGTTGAGGCACACCCACAATACGTATAGACCTACATGCATTAAAGGTAAAAATTATATTTTTTACAGTTTCTTGGGAAGATTATAGCACACAATAGTATGTGCCAAATGGTGTATATGCTGCCACAGAAATGCGGTTAGTGAATTTGATGTGTAATGATTTTACGCCAAATGCCTCATCCATTGAATGTGAACCGCCCAACGACAAAAGTATGTTACAAACTTTGTAACGACAAGTCGCTGGCTTAATTTGCTGCCTTGCGATAAGCCATCAAAGCTCATCTGTCGTTAACCGTAGCTTGCCTGATGAAGTAAGCCTGTCAAATTATTCTTGCTCGATGCAGTTTGTAAACTAACAGCACAGTCGCACTGCTATGTCAACACAGTATGCTCATCGTTAAAGGTCCACTTCTACAGATGCAGTGGGATAACATAGCTAGCAGTATTATGCAGTCGCCTTCCCAGCAATACAAGCGAGTAGTGCGGGAAAGAAGTCTTTGGCTACCTACCCAAACGCATTTTTGATCCTCGATTTCTCACGTTTTTTCATGCCTAGTCCAAAAACTCAGTTATTTGAGACTCGGCATGTCATAAGTACGCACTTACAATGTGACGCGCAGTTCCTTTACTTCAGTTTCACAACGGGCAACAACAACCAACAAATGTGCTGTAGACTCATGTTCGAACGTGACTACTGCTCGCGAAGCAAGATTATATACTACCTGAGTGCGGGCCTTCCCGAGTCTATCAACCACGGTAGCCGCGTACGTAGACCGCAGCAAGCGAGGTGCCAACTCGACACATATACATCGCGTGTACGCGGCAGCAACGGCTCCAACACGCGCGCCTGACAGTGGCCACGGGTGTAGTATCACCGCCGACATCTGAACTTTGCGGGCGAGGCGGCCGAAGCAAAAAGCAAGAGCAACAAAACATCGCCAGCAGCAGCACATGAAACGCAGCCGCAGCTGCCTCGATGAGAAGGAGGCAGCTGTCCAAGCTCGACACGCCGCAAAGCGGAAACGTCACGAGTTGGGCTAGCATAAGGTGCCGCACTCGTTACGTACATTTTGTCCTCCTCGAAGTAGCAGTTTTCTTCGAGATCCAGCATGTTTGCGATGAGGTTCGACTCCGCGAACGAGCCGACAACGAGAAGAGAGAGTTTCAAGACAGCCGCACCATTCGCGCAGCAACCTTCGGCATGGAACACACCGCGCCGTACCTCCTTGCACCGCCAGCACCTACGTGCGCGTACGCAGCGCAAGTAGCGCAACACCGCTCGGGAAAGGAGGGCGTGAATTTTTTTTTTTAGTACATCTCTTTAGTGCAAAGCAGAATCGAAACTAACTTTTGTTTACTTTCGTTAGTTTTAAACTTCAACATGAATTGTTTAATAAAGTGCTTATCCGCCAATACCTTTTTATGTACAATTTTATTTTGGTAGTTTGATGAATATACTGTTGGCAATAATACTGAGAAAAGAATCAAATAGACATTTGTTGCGCATATTTGCATGCCAAGAAAGAAAGATCTGCTATTTACTTCATTTATAAATGTTGCTTTTTATGCTCTCTCACATGGAGGAAGGAAATGCTCTTTAATCCTAATTGCCCAATCAATTATCCAATCTTTAAATTGTCCACTGCTGTCCATTCATCCAGCTGGTCCGTCATTCGCATCTCTATAGTTCGTATCACGACCTACTGTATAAAGAGCGACCTGCGCATCCCGTGGTCGCCTACGGCAGCGCGCGGCCGAAGAAATACCACGTGATCATTGAGTAGGGACCAAGCGTGCCGGTAGAGGCCGCCAGTGCTCACCCTCACACCAACGCCCGAAACGCTCCGGCCCTGCCTTTAGGAGTACGGCGATGACGGTGAAAATTCGCAGAGGAGCTGCAGTAAACTCGGCATTTCACATTATTGACAGGGTGCGGCTAGAAAAATCCGCGTCGATACATGCGATACACGCCCCAGATATTTGGTATCTTCGCTGTGCAGTGCAATGAAATTTTAAACTACTTTGAAGGCGCGGCCGCGCGGCTGCTAGGATTGAAATAGTGTAATCCCTTAGAGCTTTTCTTTTCCCTCGTTGTCTGCTAAAATGTTGGTTAGTGCTGTGGTGCCAATAAGTTCTGGTGCGCACTTTCCGCGCTAGCCGAGGTCTGAGCGCGCCCGCACTTCATTCTCCCGTAGGTTTCGCTAGTCCCGAGCCGGACGCAATGAACGCACTACGTACCGCTTTGCAGGGCCCACGCGTTCCTTTGCTGCATTCGGCACGTTCACTGAAGTGACGTGCCGCTGAGAGCGCGACAGAACGTGAGTGGTTTTAATTGCAGTGCATGCCACAATCGTAAAAATGTGCTGTTATTGACGTATTTATTTACGCCACTTTACCAAATGATAACGAAAGTCTCGCTTGAAAAATTCCAAGGGCGCTTTATTGTGCCATCACACAGATAGTCACCACACTTTAAGCACTTTTCTGGAGTTGGGCTTTTGAAACGAAAAGCTTCGCTACGTTAGTCGACACCACGCTTCGCGCGAGCCGGCGTATGTCGGAATTGGCTCCGTAAGCGTGTTCGGAGTCGGCGCAGGTGGCCACTGCCGCGCGCTATGCGTCGTCGTTTGACATTCGCCGCAAGCGCGTGTTTATCGCGGAGGCCGACTATATAACCGCTTGCCAGAGAACAGGCGTGCGCATTCAACATGGAAGGAGAAGAGAGTGACACTACCGATACAGAGAGCTGTGTTTATTGCTGTACAGAAATCGCAAGACAACGTGCCCAACAACGATGAATAAAGATTAATAATCCTGCATAACTTATGGTATATATCATTCATAAGCAATTTGCATCACTACACAAGGCACACGTATAGCATAACCATAAGCTTACCAAAGCATATCCATAAGTGAAACCATAGGCTAAATCATAAAGCATAAGCTAAACCGTAAGCCATATCCCTAACTTAAACCATAAGCATATCCATAAGTTAAACCGTAAGCGTATCCATAGGCTAAATCATAAAGCATAACCATAAGCTGAACCGTAAGAATAATCATAGGCTCATAAAGCTTAACTATAACCATTGGTTTCTGATATCGGTCACGGGGAACTCATGAAATGAAATTCCTCTTGAAGCTCGGCCGCTTGACTTTCACAACGATATGCAGAAGTAAACCATCGTGCATGAAGAAGCCGCAAACGCGAAAGCCGGCGCCCACGGGGCTGAGAATCACAGTGTCACTGAAATAGAATCTGGTAATCAAGATCTAGCGACACCAACAGATCGCCAAGCACTCAGCTAACTGATTGTTTCGCGCGCGTGCGTTTGCGTACGTCCTTCCGTGCTCTCGCTGAAAATGCTTGCTGCCCGTGCGTGCGGCCGGCCACGGGGTTGGGGTAGGTGGGGGTGAGCACTAGCGCCACTGTTCGCGGCGGCGGTTTGGAAAACTAAAAAAAGCGACACAAGCAAAAGCAAATCAGCGGCGCTGGCGCAGCGCCGCACGCGCAGGTCGCCCCTTATACAGTAGGTCGTGGTTCGTATAATACTTTTGTCACGTGACCTCCAAGCAGTGAAAAGAATGGAAAAGATGGCAGCGAAAGCGGGCGCTTCGAAACAAACGTCGAAAGAGCCAGTAGGCGACGATCATGTTGAAGTGTTGGATGACAACGCTGAAATAGACTCCGATCCGCTAATCCCGCGGACGACAACGTTTAAAGTGGTAAGCCGTACCCGTTCTTCCAGCTTCGTTTGTTTATCCTTTCAAATGACTTGCAAAGGTTTGTGTGAGCCATTTCGACTTCCAAATTATAGAACGAGTACACATGCCATGTTCTTTAGATAGGTAGTGAATAACAACCTCATCGCTGACAGTGGATGTGCTACTGAAATACTGACGAGTTGTTTCCGTCATTGACGATTTGCGGTACAAAGACTGCCTTGCAAGTATCCGCTGTAAACCAAAACTCTTGCCCACAGGTTGACTTCATAAGTGCTTTTGAGCACTTATGAAGAAAGCTAATCAATTATAGTGTATTAATTTTTTATTGCCATTCAGTTCACTACGCTACATTTTAAAGTTAGCAGGCAATGCTAGGAAAGCTTTGGAGATTTCTTATCCAAACTCACATTTGCGACCGAAAAATTGTGTGTCGTAAATGAAAAGAAATGATGCTATGTGCACTACTCTCTTAAAGCAGTTCCACTCATTGGGGTGCATATTTGTCCCACAACAATAATCTTCATCTGCCTTGCTTATGTTTCCTTTCTTGAAAAGTCAGCACTCGCTACTTTCCTGTCGAGAACGACGTGTCACGCTAATAATGCACAAGCCGTTCATGACTTGGAAGTACTGGGCTCGCAGTGTTAAAGAAAGAAAATACGGGAAAGGCAGATGGCGATTATTGTTGTGGGACAAGATAAGCCCTAAAAGGGGTAAACTTTTTTTAACTGTGTACGGTGTGCGCCCATGCCGGACATGGCTGGGATGGATGGATGGAGGATGCATGTTATGAGCGTCCCCTTTGTAATGGGGCGGTGAGTTGTGCCACCAAGCTCTTGCTATTATACTGCCTAATGTCCTACCTAGGCTAAAAAAGAAAAAAAGAACGCACGATAAATTCCCATAACCAAATTTTCTTAAACCCTATTGCGAACTTTGTTTTTTTACGTCTCCGTTTTTTGTCGTTTCCCTACTTCCACCAATCTTCCAATCGCCTCTTACTAATTTCTACTGCGGACATGCTTACTTTCTCCCTGCTCTCGCTGAACCCAAGGGCTTCAAGGGGTCCACGGTGCCTAAGTCAACCGCTGGGCAGATACCTTCACATTCTAATTAAACATGCTCCATCGTCTCCCTAGCTTTATCGCAGCCAGCACATGCTTCTTCTTCCTTCTTATATCTCGCTTTATAGGTGCGTGTTGTAAGGCATCCAGATCTTGCTTCGAAAGGTAATGAGCTTCCCATTGAGTTATCATAATGTAATATGAGGACTTATTATAAGACACTAGGCACAGTCTAGTTGCACCGGCAGTACACAAATGCTGTTCGTGTGCACAGCGGACGCAAGAACGTTTTCTTCGTCCTCCTCTTCACTACAATGGCCCCTGGGAGAGAAGAGGAGCAATCCTGGTGACTTACAGCGTAGGTAGGATGAGGGGGTCATAGTACAGCTTAAGTCAGTTTACATGAACCGTGTAACGCCTGTGATGCCTAAGGTCGGGTGGTGTGAGATGTGAGATGACGTGCTTGATAATAGAAGCTAGACACATATCAACCTTTGGCTCTTCATGGGTCAGTAAACCTTCCTTTTCATTATCCTCAAAAGAGCTCAATTATTGTGATTTGCGCTGAACGTATACATGTCTGTGAATATGTGAGTCAAGAAACTGCTTACATGTGGTTCCCAGGTTAAATTTGTTCATTTTTTACCGAAGTTTTACACGTGATGTATGGCAGTTCGAGCGTGTATATATAGTGACGAGAACGGGAAATAAATCTGTTCTTGAAACTTAGCGCTGTGTGTGTCAGATATGCCTTTCTGCTGTCCTTGTTCAGGTTGCGCTACAACAAAATAAGAAGTTGGACGGTTGAGAGGGAAAGACGGGGGGGGGGGGGGGGGAGTGGATAAGCAGCTGTAGAGACGGCAGTAATAAATAGACTAAAAAAAAGGTCGCATAAGGATGCGTGAGGTAGACAAATGATGGTGGACTAAGCGGGGGAAAAAAGTACAAGATTTGGAAAAAGTCCCGAGCTGCACTGCCGCCGTAAAGAAAGATATAGCGAGCACTCCTCTATGTGGACGGTCAGCAGGTCGAAGGATGTGCACTCGGGTGGGAGGTATTTGAGTAACGGACCAACTGTCCAGTCCTTTCCTCTCTCTTTTACGTGGGAAGGCACTTGCTGTCTTACTTTCACAGGTGCATGGGGGAGAGGAAGAGCGGAAGCCCTGGCAAACAGAGTGTGTGAGCAGGCCTCGTTCGCGAGGCTGGAGCTTTTGGATGAACGTGTTGGTTGTCGGGCTTGTGGATTGTTACCAAAAGCCGCAGTTTTTGGCGACCTTGAGCAGCGGTTGTAAGGGTTCGCACGAGCTACCTACAGTCCTCGGTGTATTTGGCGGCTTCAGACACAGGCGTGCATTCGGAAGCGTTGGGTCGGTATGGGAGCAGTGTGTCCATAGTATACGAGGGCTCTTGTCCATACAGCAGAAAAAAAGGGCAAAAAGCCAGTGGTAGCTTGTGTGGCCGTATTATAGGCATACGTGATGAACGCCACAACAGTGACCCAGTTACAGTGGTCCGAGGCAGCGTACGTAGTCAACATGTCTCCGACTGTGCGGTTCAACCTCTCTGTCAAACCGTTTATCTGCGGGTGGTAGGCTGTAGACTTGCAGTGAACGATGCTGCATGCAGCGAGAAGTGCTTGGATTACTTCGGACAGGAAGACACGCCCCCCATCGCTGAGCAGTTCGCATGGTGCACCATGTCGAAGAACGAAGTTCCGCAAGATGAAAAACGCAACTTCACGCGCCTAGGCTGCTGGGAGTGTGGCAGTCTCGGCGTAGCGTGTCAAGTGGTCGACACCTACAATTATCCATCGGTCACCCAAGCAGCTGCAGGGAAGTGGCCTGTATAGGTCTATGCCGATGCGGTCGAAGGGCCGAGACGTGCAGGGCAGCGGCTGTAGCTCACCAGGAGGGCGCTGTGGAGTTTTACGCCGTTGGCACACCGTGCAAGTGCGTACGTACTGGCGCACGAAGTGATACATGCCATGCCAGTAGAAATGCTGCCTTAGCCGAGTACACGTTTTCAGAATGCCCACGTGGCCATTGTGAGGAGCAGCATGAAAATAAGCGCATATATGTCACAACGCATGTGTCGTAATATCACAAGAAGCCATTTGCGACCATCAGGCAAATAATTTCTGCGGTAAAGGACGTTGTCGCGTACAGCAAAGTGAGCAGCTTGGCGACGAAGTGTTTGAGAAGAGGGTGTGATGGATGGGTCGTGAAGGAAATTCATCATAGTTGAAAGTAGGGGATCCTTACGCTGCTCGTCCGGCATATCAACGATGTTGAAGGCTGATATGGATGCGAAGAGCGGAGACACTGAAGCCACATCAGAAGGTATCGGTGACCGGGAAAGCGCATCAGCGTCAGAGTGCTTTGTGCCCGATCGGTAGACAATGCGGATGTCATATTCTTGTAAGCGAAGTGTCCATCGGGCTAGGCAACCTGACGGATCCTTCAACGAGGACAGCCAGCAAAGGGAATGGTGGTCGGTGACAATGTCAAAAGGACGACCATATAGGTATGGACAAAATTTGATGAGAGCCCAAATAATGGCCAAACACTCCTTTTCTGTTACAGAGTAGTTGGCTTCTGCCTTTCTTAAAGTGTGGCTCGCATACGCAAGGACGTACTCGTCATAGCCGTCTTTCCATTGTGCGAGGACTGCACTAAGTCCGATGCCGCTGGCATCCGTGTGTACCTCTGTAGGCGCTGTGGGATTGTAGTGACGAAGCGAGTAGGCGACATATCGTTTTCTTCGTCCTCCTCTTCACTACAATAAATTGTTTCTTTCCTGATTCTGTCTTCCTGTGAGCGCCCAATGCGAGGCATCCCACTGTCCTTTGGTTGCCATCAAGTCCTGATTGTACCCCTGATTTCAAGCAAACGTCCGCATTTCCAAAAGTAAGTCCTGGAACCATTACACCTTTCCACATACCCCGGAGCACCCTGTACCTATTGTATCCCCATAGTGCTCTGTGCTTCGTTATTGCTGCATTTCTCTTCCCATTTACTGTTATTGGTTTTTCCTGTGTTTCCATATATCTATTGCCTTCGTTTATACATGTATCAAGATATTTATATTCTTTTACCCAAGGTATTTCCTGGCCCTGCATTTGCCACTGTCTGTTCACTGTTTTAATTGAATACCATAACCCCTGATTTTCTAATGCTAAATTTCAGACCTAAACTCTCGTCTTCCTGTCCACAGTATTAGCCAGACGTTGCAAATCACTTTGCTTGTTAGCTAGCAACACAATGTCATCCGCATAAAATAAACCTGCAAGCTGCTGCTCTACTACTGTACTCGTCTGTTTGTATGAGAGATTAAACCTGATATTACTTCCTTCTACTGCCCTCTCAATCTTCACCATGTACATCATAAACAGAAGTGGAGATATAGGGCACCCTGCCTCAGTCTCTTGTTGATATAAGCTTCCTCCTCACTCCTCATCCCTTCCCATTCAACAAAAATGGTATTTTCTAGGTAAATCTCTCTCAAAAGCTGTACACAATCGTCGCCTAAGCCTTCCCCTTTCTGAATATCCTATAAAATGTTGCGGTCTACATTGTCATACCCTCCTATAATGTCTAAAAAGGCCACATATAACAGTCTGCATTCTACTTTTGATATTTCAATACACTGAGCAAGAACAAATAAGTTATCATCAAACGCCTACCTATTCTGAAGCCATTCTGAAGTTCTCCCAAAATGCCACTATTCTCTGCCCATGCTTGAAGCTTTAATTTGATTGCCTGCATTGCTAGCCTGTACATTACCGATGTAATGGTCAACGGTCTATACGAGTGAATTCTATCTTTCTCCCCCTTACCTTTATAAATTAAATTTATTCTACTTTGTCACCAACTATCTGGTACTCGTCTATATTTTAAAGTTTTTTTCCACTGCTTTCACCAGAGCTTCCTTACTTTTAGGTCCTAGTTCATTTATCAGCCTAACGGGAACCTCGTCTATCCCTGTCGCGGTGCACTTAGGAATTTTCTCTTCGGCTTTCTTCCCCTTCCAGTTTGTTTCCGTCTTCGTCTAGGATATGTTGTTGACTTCCTGCCTAATAATTTTATGTGGTTCCAAAATATTCTAGGCGCGGCCTTGTTTTTCTCATGTATTTCTGACAACCAGCGTTCACTTTCACCTTCTATCTTTGCTTGCACCAGTATTTAAACCAGAGACTTTTTCTCCCGGTATATTTCCTATTTAGTGGCCACTTCATCCTGCGGTAACTGCGCCTTCTTTGCCGGCCTGTGCTTTTGGGGTGCTCTCTGTCGTTCGGCGATCGCTTCTCATATCTCCCTGTTCCACCAGCTTTCCGGTTTCTTTATTCCTTTCCAACAAACATGTTGTTTCTCTTTCCGTATTTCTGTCATCATTACACTTAGAAGCTCACTATGTGCACTCCTTACTTGGCCATTTGCGAAGTTCTTCCTCATTTTGCACTCATTTCTCTTTTTCCCAACTACATATCCCATTTTCAAAATGATGTGTTTATGGTCACTCCCTATGCTCCTATGCCCTTCCTCGTCAATGAGCATTTCTCTCAACTTATCATGAATTCCTTCTGTCATCAGACAGTAATCAATGGTCGATTGCCGGTTTTCCACTTCCCATGTGATCTTCACGACGATGCAGCACCATCTACAAAATGGCAATTCTCGCATTGGTGAAACTTACTATCTTTTTTTAACGCATGTGAGTATGGGTAAAATTGGTGCAAGTTTAGGTTAGGTTAAAAACAAGTTGTGTATATTTTGGCTTTAACAAAATATTATTGAAGCTCCCAGCTTGGGTGCTCGAATGCAAAGGTCTGAACTAGACTTAGTATTCCCGGCGAGTGTATGTTTCGATTGTCAAACTTCAGTGCAGCTGAAACAACAAGCCTTACACGCAGTGTGGCAGCATCGCTGTGCGGCAAGTCGTGCACGCAACCATTTGCGGCAGGAGTGCACTCCGTGGTGCACATGGCATCGTTCATGAAAGAATTATACAGTTGCATCGCGTAATGATATGTAGCATCATGTATTGAGGTTTTATGCCGCAACATATGATGTATTTATTACGTGGAAGGCATCTTAAACGTGATCACATTTATGACCGAGCAAATGCAGTGACACACATCTGCGACCAGCGGCTACAGTGCTCATGACCAAAACATAGTATGTCTCATACTGGAAGCACAAAAGTGTTCAAATAATGTGCACCTTTACATAGGCTTACGTCACGGAGTAAGACATTTAGGAGGTGAAACTCCCGTCAGCGCGAGCGAGCACGGGCGACCAGATAAGGTCACAATTGTTGTATGCGCCGACGGGGCCGTATACAGTGGCGGCGCCATGCGGCGCGTCGTAGAAGCCGCAGCGAAAAAAAAATGCAGCACTCGGGCTGGCGCGCGGCCCACTCTCAACAGCGGTAATTTCTTTCCAGGCCGCCAGGCGCTGCCACCACGATAACGGCTCCGCGGGCTTGTGACTTTTTCTGGTCGCCGCAAACAGCGGAGTTTCCACTCCTAAATGTTTCTTGCTCCGTGGCTTACGTCCACAAGTTGTAGTTGTGGTACAGCCAAACCCGAATAAAGTGCATTTTGAATATTGGACATGCGGAACTTACCACCCGATATTCGTGTAGATAACTTCTCCATGATGACGAACTGGACATTGGATGTATTGAACTGAGGGGTTGCTGTTAGGTGTGAAGAGCCACCCCTACCGACACTTCATGATCCACTTTTGCAATGGATGCGCTGTGCCAGTACTGTGGGGGCATTGGAAGTGAACAGGAGCAGATCTGTGCAATCTCTCGCATCAAGAATTCCATTCTTAGTGATACACAGAAACAAGGCTCAGGCAAAAATTGCTGCCTACTGTGCATACTTTTGTTTTTATTCTATGGATTCCTTCCTTACTTTTTTTTTTTTGCACTGGAGATAACAATTCCATATGTAATGAATGCATCACCAAAATTTGTGTAAGTTTGTTGTAGATGAGTTTGGACCTACTGAATGTCCTGATATATTGAAACTGTGTATAGTGCACAAGCCAGTTCGTTATAACAGGGTCTAACTGTATGTGAAGTAATTGTTCCATAAATAGCATTATAGATCAGAGACATTGGTACTGTGGAGCATGCATACTTACCAGGAACTAGGCTATTGGGCCAACTATCTTTATATTACTTTTACTATGTGTCAGTAAAGCTGTTTTTAACTTCAACTTGCATAGCTTACACATCATTGCTTGATAAGTATGAAACTGAGTGTAGGGCCGAGCAGACTCTTTACAGATATATGACGTTACTGAAAGTTCATGTTTTGCCCCCTTTCTGACTTGCTGAGACCTGCACTCATGGCAAGACTGTCATAACAAAAAGTGCGAGAGCTGTTAATCTATTAGGATAGGCTGTCTAAAAATTTCTCTGTCTTTCCATTAAAGGAATTCAGTAGCACAAAGGAAGAAAATATCACAATAATTGTATGCTGCCATTCAACAAAATCTCACTTTGCAGGATTCTTTTGCCGCTCTTTCCCAGAAAAAGTTCAAGTAGCATTGTCCTTTGATGGCCTCTGTGATCTCCCCTCCAACGTGTTACATCGGTGGCTTCCACTTGAGAATGTGCAGCATGTTAAATGCTCACATGTCTTTTGTACTTGCTGGTCAGTGCGCATGTCAGCCTAGTGTAGTGATCGCAGGGCGCACCATGACCATCTTACCAAAAGCAGAGGGTATACATAGTGGGATAATGAGGGAGAGAATGCAAAATAATGTGTGGAGGCCTCGAGTTTCATGAGAAGTGCCAGTAGATGACCAGCTTATCTCACCTTGAAGGCGGAGAAATGCAGAGTGGAGGTCTAGCTCCATGCCCACGACTGAAATGAGGGGATGACGCCATAGGTGGAGTTGCCGTTTAAGCTGTTTAGATAAAGGAAAAAGGTGATCACGTGAACGTGTTACTGCTTAAGATATTCTGAGGGCTTAATTATGATGATAATGATCATTAATGGCATCCCCTTTGATTTGAGGTGATGGCGCATAGTCACCTAGCTTGTGAGACCTAATTAGGTTTTACTATTTCTTTGAATTCAGCATTCTGCCAATCTCTGCATTAATTTGTAAAGTCACCTGCACCTGTGACAACCTACTTGAAGCGTGCTAGAATTACTGTATATGGCTACAGTAGAGCTTCTGGTTGAGCAACACCCTATCTGCATCACACAGGCTCACCTGGAGTAGAATAGCATGTCCTCAGAGATTGTTGGCAAATGCACTGCTCCTGTGATGCACCGACGACTTCGGAGACTATGGCCATCAAAGACAACACATGTGTTCAAATATTAACGAGCAATTTGTATTCAGCAAATGATGTACTTTGGTCATCAGTTAACAAACCTGGAAGCAAAAGAAAGACAACAATTTTGGGGCAAGCATTTCACTTTAGGCAAGCTTGATGTTTGCTTTTAATGTCCCCTTAAAACAAACTAATTTCTTGCCATATATGAATCCAATGCAGAAAACCATCCAAGAGCTGATGAAGCTAAACTTTGAAGATGACAAGTCAAGGAGTGAGTAGTACACAGATGTTGCCTAAATATGAAATTATTTCCTGCTTCTTTAGTTTTTGTTTGAATAATTTCAATAGTTGCTCTGACTGTGACTTCGGAGTTGTTGAGAACTTGCCTTTATTCTGTGGCAAAGCATATAGTATATATAGGGCAGGTGGAACACTGCTTGAAATGTCATTTTTAAAAAAATATTTTTGAAAAATTATATTATATTCTCACCTGTTAGGTCATTATCATTCATGTCATAGCATGTTGTCTTTTGACAGCACATTGCTAAAGACAAGGCATCATGTTCACCACTTGCCTGAAATAGCTGGAGCATAGGGGCTGTCCTAACTAAACGTCGCCAAGAAATAACAAAAATAACAGGGCTTATGCAAATGGGTCCTGCTGTACTTTGATATGCACAGTTCATGCCTGCCATGAGTATTAATTTTTTACTGTGTGTAAAAATTACTATTTAAGTTAGTTTAATTAGCTAACTTTTACTCAAATTACTTAATTGATGTGGTGTCAATGCAGAAGTTGTTGTTGAAGAATGTTCAGATATGTCTGACAACAGCATATAAAGCCCAGCACGTGACATTGCGTTCACACACCAGCAAAATCAGCATTATCAAACGTAAGCTCTGCGATACTTTTGGCAGCCCCATTTAGGGCCTTCTTGAACTTTGAGACAGAAAACCCTATCAATTATAATTTGGAACTTAGTAGCGCAATATTGCATCAATTAATCAATGATTCATAGTATCGCTCATGGTCCTTTCTATGCCACACAGCATTTCTGTTCACTCTATCAGAAACCAAGTCCTGCATTATGTGTTACTGTTGTTTCTCATTCCATCCTTGTAGTAAGTGCCGATGCAGTCAAGCTGCTTACAGAGTTCTTCCGGGTGTTTACAATGGGTGAGTCTCGCTTTCTTCACCATACACTTATAGCAGTAACCAGTTCTGGGCCCTTTCATCTCTCAATGTCTTTGCAAGTTGATCCATTGCCTGTACTTCAAAACTAGCCACCTTAATCACCTTCATAGTTGCATAAAATATATGCACACAGGATGTCAATGTTTCATAAATGCACTAATGCCTTCTAAGAAGCACCAGGAGTAGCAATAATTCTAAACCGTTAGCTTTTTGTTATAGCTAGAAATGTGCTCACTGTCAGTGCTTTTATGTTTGAACATTTTATTTCAAGATATAGTAGTCACAATGTATACTGCAATACATAAAGTTATGGCCTGATCGGTGCTGTTCTGAAAGGCTGTAAAGCAGTAATAATTACTCAGACAATTTTTGAGGATTCTTATGAGAAACTTCAAAGAACCACCTCAAAGAACATAGATGAAAGCAATAACTAGCTCTTTTTAGTGCAAGCACTATATAGACTCGTGTAAGGGCAGCACTTTTGTTTCTCAATTGTGACAAGGCATGGTCCTTGCATGGGACCGAACCTTTTGGTCAAAATTGTGCACACCCTAGATGCACCATTGCATTACAGGTCAATGTGCAACTCCGCCATCTAATAGCGGCATGTGGAAGTACGCAGTATGTGAAAATTCCCCGGTGCGCACACTCGGCATCGGGGCACCGAAGAAGATTGTTTCTGCATTGGAAATATTTTTTTCCAAATTTTGAGCTGCCAAGTTGGGTGTGTGGCCTTTACATGAATCTGTATGGTATACAGTTAATATATATACACTACTATATGGTATATAGTACTGTGTACTGTACTGTGCTCTGGCAAAGGCTGGTCCACCAGCCGAAAATGTTAGTAGATACGGCTTCCAAAAGGTTAGTCGTCTCTTTTCTGCATATGTATATAGTAGTATACATAGATATATATATACTGCGGCGAGGAAAGCATATGTCGCCTTGAAAAAGACAAGTCCACTTGTTGAAACTTTGGCTCCTGCTTTCACCTTGTTCTTGTTTTGCTGATCGTCGTGAATTTCCAACTCCCGCCTTCCCTCTGTTTTTATGGTATATGAAATTTGCACCTAGTTGCCAACTTTTGTAAGTCAGGTCGTGCAAAAAAAAATTATGACGATTTGTTGGCATCATTAAAGACAAATGCTCCCCGTAAAATGGGAGCTTACCCGTTTTGACAGATGTGGAGCTTTCTCCTTTCCTGTGTAGCATAGGCATCATTGTGATGCCCATGTTATGCAGGAAAGCAGAAAGCTTCACATTTGTGAAAACGGGTAAGCTCCTATTTTACAAAAAGCATTTGTTTTTACTCATTGCAGCAGGTACCTGGTTTGTTTTTTACTGCATTCTTTAGGCTCACAGTGCATTGGTTGTCAGGGAAGCATGCAGAAGCCTCCTGATGTTTGATTATTGCATTCAATTAGCTTCTCTGTGCATGCAAGGTGGTATAGTGCATATTCAACTGGCACTGGAGCATCCACATGCTTTGTTCAGTTTCTGTACAGTGCTGTATTATAATGTGATGTGCTGCACAGTATTGTAGAGTAATGAATAAGGGAACTTGCACATGATGCGTTGAAAGTGTAACAGATTAAACAGCTAGTCAAGCTTCGGTCGAAGGTCAGCCAAAAATCGACTGTGCTGCTCTTGCGTGAGTGAAAACCCCACACGACGTGAAGGATTGCGCGTAAGAATTTATACATGCGCTGCCGAAGCGCTGATGCATAAAAGCTACCTACGGTCGGAAAAGTAAAGTTGTACTTGATATTACTCTAAACCTGATTATCAAAATAACATGCACTCATGAGCATATACCTAGACAACACAATCACATCCGCAGGACATCCTCGGGACATACAATTGAGTATGTTTGGACGTCCTCAGAAGAGCATTCTAGAATCTTTTCAGTACGTTTGGAGGACATTCGCTGTGCCCAATAAAATTTGTGATCAGTAAATCTATAGGCATTCGCTGCGCCCAGTGAAAATCCGTGATTTTATTACATAAAGTAAGCTGTTTTCTATTCACTAAGTAAGAAATTCATGCTTAAAACTACAGCATGCACTTTCTGCTTGACAGAGCATACTTTTGAGCCCTGTTGCAGAGGGCCACACGAAATGAAAAGGTAGACCCATAGTGACGCACACAAAACCGTTTTGTTAATTTTACTTAATAACGGTTCATGTCACACTGACAAAAAAAGGGGAAAGAAGCGTGTCAAAGTCAGGGGAATTCTCCACTTGAAATGTCTTTATACAAAAACACTGAACTTGAGAGCCCATAGGAGTCACTGAAAGAAATAATAAACAGCACATTGTCAAAAACAACTCACATCCAAATACAGAGAAATGACAAACGAAAGAGTTTATGCCACATACATGGGAGCACTGAAGCACAAAATTACCTCTTGCATGAAGTACCAAATCAATTGACTACTGGTTATCGATTGTTGCTCTTTCTGGCAAAATCAATCCAGTCAATGTTTTTTTTTATTCATAATGAATGCTTTTCACCTTCTTAGCCGTGACATGATTTAGAAAAATATTGAGTACTGCATCTAGATTAGAGGCCGACACAGTGCGATATTTGCCGCTGGCCAGTGCTAAAACGTCGGACTGCTTGGACGTTCGCACCAGTGCTTTTGTTTGTAAAAACAGCGCAGAGAGGTTGAGAGTGCCGTTACAGCAGCGTTGAACCATGAATAAGTGATGGTCAGAAACGCTGAGATCGTCACAATGAAATTGTCCACTTTCGTGACTGGGCAGAAGATGTCACAAACCTGTGGAGAGCAACTTTGGTGATCTTATTCGACAGGCGAAACGGCACCGTAAGTTCCAGCACCGTTGCATCCGACAAAGAGCTCCATGGCAAAGTCGCGCGAAGCCGTCTGATTCACTATGTAATTGATGAAGGTTCTGTCTACACTGTTCGCTAATTAAAAACATGCGCTTATACGTCTATTTCTTCCCCGTACGAATCTGCGTTCCACTTTCTGCCACGCTGAAAAATATGAAAGGGACTTACTCGCTGTCCGCTGCCATGTTTTCCTTCTATGCTGCACATGGCTTGGACTAGCTTGGCTCGACTTTTCAAATCAAAAGTGCTAATGTGCCAGCCACGACGGTGCCAGCAAACAAAGAAAATGGGGTGGCTTGGTCACTGACATCGCAGGATACCTTGCTGGTTCACTTTCATTACCAAACACAAATGCTTTCGCCCGCAGGTACTCGAAACGATACAAGTTACAAAAAATGGTTTAATCAAAAACAGTGGTGACGTATCAAGAGCAGTTGATCAACGTTTACCTCAATGAAAAAAACAATCAAAATCAAGTTCCACGGTGTAGTAACGACGTCACATGAAGTACAGCACCTAATTTTTCATTCATCAGCCAAAACAATCTTAAAAAGTTCAATTTCAGAGTTTCTTCCAACATAAAACTAAATATTCTCAACATGTCCTGTAGTGGACGTTCCTTGGACAATCAGGCATCATTAATAAGTCCTGCAAAAGATGTTTTCACGATGAACCCGTGAATGTCGTCCCGAGGACGTACCAAGGACGTCGTAATGACTGTGAGGATGTTTGTACCATTTGAAGACGTCCTGAGGATGTCGAGTATTGTCTGGGTTATACTGTTGCTTAAGACATTGTTAAAACAGAGAAGCTTCTGTATCTTCACTGCTGTTGTCATTTAAAGATCATGTTGCCGAGTCGACCAGAGTGCAAATTTTGCTTCTTGCTAAAGTGCTAAGAGCACTGAAGCCAATTTCAATGGTACTACCTCCATTCAAAAGTTAAATTTTTCGGACTCTCCAGCCTGGCCAAGAATTGTCAAACCTGACATATAGTTAAAGTTCATTCATCATTTCAGGCAGTACACGATGTGGCTAGTAAAAGAATTCCAACAGAAATGTTTAACAACGCATATAAAGACAGTCGATAAAATTGGTTGATTTCTATTGGCGGCGAGGAGTTACGGAGTTGCCATCTGTCGGAAGCGCCTCCCTTGTGTAGTATGAGGGATCACGTGGCGCGCTCCTCATAGGTTTTGCTTACAGTGCTCAATAAGAACACCGCACAGCCCTCCTAGACATTTATGTAGGTACTCTCAAAATGAGTGGTTTTTGACTTTCAATATAATAATCTTGGGCAAACTGAAAGCACAGAATTATTTACAGACGCTATCTCTTTACCGAATACATAAAGTGAACGCCACTGAGCGCTGTCGCTGCAATGGAGTCTCCCAAACCGGCTTCTTGCGTGAAAGGTAGTCAAATGCTGAGAGTAAACTATGTTAAATATTTTTTAAAATTTATTTCGTACGGCCAACCTGTTCTAGAGGCCGTAGGCAAGAGTGGGATATACATAAAGTGTTTAACAACCTAATATAATGTGAAACACAAGAAAGAAAGACAGAAAGGTGGAAACAAGCAAAGCATCATCTTGTTGCAATGCAAAAAGGAAGAAACAACAATAAAAAGTAAGAAAAAAAAAGGAAGGAAGATATGAAAGAATTCTGGAATACAGCACATGTTTACACAATGGCTTATACAAAATAAAATGATGGTGCCCTTAACATGATATGATCTATATCACATAGTATGTGTGATATATGTTCTTATAGTGGACTGTCTGTATAACCAAATGGAGCACAACAGAATGAAGCCTCAGTGCAGCGATTGCACAGGTTCGCAGCGACCGACTGCGCATCTGCATGCATGTCCGCGCACAATGTTTTGCTTTCGCTGTAAGTGCGTTTTCGCACCATGCCGTGAGCTTTAGGCCGTAGCATATGAGCATTTGACACTACACTAGCAGCCATTGTTGTGTGGACGCTATCAGACCTATTAAAAAATAATTCCATTATAGAGACTTCGACGCCTAGCTACGGTGACTGTGATGTGCCGTTGTGACGATTCAATCTTTTTTTGTCTTCAAAATTTTTGGACATTTCACTATTATTTCTCAAGTTGCGTCGCACTATATGTTTATCGGTCTTCTCAGCGTGTGATTTCCCTCTGCGTGTTTTTCGTAATCCAGTAAGCAGTGCACCTCGGAAGCTAAATAATGAGTCTACAATACGTAAAAATACACGCATGTTCTTAGTCGCATCTAATTTAAGTAAGTACCAATGAGTGCGGCGGGCAGCTTTGTGTCGAAAACAGCAATGTATAGATGTCGATACTGCTCAGTGTCGTCGCTTCTCGCTTTTTGTGTGTACACTGTAGGAAATGAGGAATGGTTTATTGCAAATTTGTGTGGTCAAAACTAAACTACAGAAAATGTGTTTTTTTTTTTTTTCATCCTGTTGGCTTAATTAGCTTCATGTCAGTCACTCAGATTTGCGGTGTGCAGATATATAAACCACACGACTGTGACTTATAGGCAAGCTCGGCTGAACGCAATTGGCATCATCTTAAACTGTCTTTGTGGATGGCGAGGGCTGAAGTTCGTGCAGCCTACATCTACAGGGAACGCAACTTCTCGCTACAGCAACTTCTCACACCATGCACCAGCTCACATTTGTCGATTCCTCGATGCTCTCTTCACTGTTGTCTGCATAATCCCGGCATGCTCTGGATGGAACACTCCTGACATCGTACGCAGTGTAGCTTGTAACTGAGGGGGAAGCCAGGTAGGGTGCTCGAGGCAAATAATTAAATGCATTTGTAAAAAATCTGTGCAACTCTTTAACCTGCTTTTTTGAGGATGGGACAGAAGTATTCAGAGGAACGTATCCAGTGAATTTCACTGACATCCATTGACATTGAAAGATTGCTGGAGTTGCCCTTTAAGAGCAAGCGAAGGTGTTTGTTGCCTTCCTTCCAGCTGGCCTCATCAGTCCAGACAGCCATGTGACCTGGCCGCCTGCCTTACCTTGTTAATCAGCTGATGCTGGTCATCGGGGTCGAAGCTGGTGAACTGCGTGTGTGTTAAAAAAATATATGTTAAAAATGATGTTGTAAAGGGCCACCAAAGCAGCTTTTTGCTGCCGTTAACAGAGGGAGGCATTTCCTTGCATGGCATGATCTGGCTAAAGCTAAGCATATGATTACTGTATCAACAAAATAGTTTGAACACACAATACAAATGATAGCAGTGGGCCATAAAATGTCAGAAAAGCCTGCTTGGGAACAGCTATCAACAGTGGTATCGACGATCTGCCATAGTATACCTTCTCAAATGAATTTTATTGTGAACAATATAATTGACGCACACCCGACGACATCCAGATGTATGTACGTATTCAAACACTTTCTTGGAGCAATCGAAATTTATAAAAGTTCTCGTTATTTATACTGACGGTACTCAAATATTTTCCAGTACTAGTTGCTGTACAGAAGGTCAGTTATCACGTGAATTAAAAAGATAACCCAAGAACAATTTGATGGAGCAACATCCAAAGTTTGTATTTTTGCACAACAAAACTATTTATTCCTATAGATAATATAAATGTTTTATAATACTTTTTAGCATATCTATTGGCACCCATGTGAAGTACTTGGCAACTCAATTGTCTCTTTGCTCTTATTCATGCAGAAGCGGTAGAAAGGGCCACTGAGCAAGCAAAGGTACGAGCTTCAAACTTGCATATTGTGATACTCATTGGGTGCTGTGATTGTACGGTGACACTGCGTAACACTAGGGACGCCCTTGTAGGCTGTGTGTGTGTGCTTTCACTTTTCTTTTATCCTTTTCTCTCTCTCACCTATCGCATCCCTTTGTCCCTCCACCAGTACATAGTACCCAACCAGAGATGATCTCTGGTTAACCTCCCTGTCTTTCCTTCGCCTTTCTCTCTCTCTCTCTCTCTCTGTGCTTTTTGTCCCTCCGCATTGGTGTAGGTCTTCAGCTGGTCTCTGCATTAAGTAAAAGCACTAGAATGCCCTTCATTTATGCATATACCGAAGTCTAATTTTAGCAGTGGTTCGCTATTTGTTAGCCTTTTAACAACCCGCCGTGGTTGCTCAGTGGCTATGGTGTTGGGCTGCTGAGCACGAGGTCGCGGAATCGAATCCCGGCCATGGCAGCCGCATTTCGATAGGGGCGAAATGCGAAAACACCCGTGTGCTTAGATTTAGGTGCACATTGAAGAACCCCGGGTGGTCAAAATTTCTGGAGTCTTCCACTACGGCATGCCTCATAATCAGAAAGTGTTTTTGGCATGTAAAACCCCATAATTTAATTTTAAGCCTTTTAACAAAAACTGCTGCAGTTATGCACTGGAGATGTCTAGTGGCTTTGATTCGTAACTGTTCTGCATTACTGCAAATCCAGATACTTTTTTCCTAGCAGCCTTTCTGCCTTGGCTGACTTTGAACCATACATCCATGTCCAGGGTGCCCCATTATTTAATGATACAGTGGTCTGAACTTTCAATAGCCTGTTATTCTGTCTGTAGTGCTATAAGTACACTGTCTTGTATTTTGTACCCCTCTAATTGTGCTTGACTACACCAGTTTACCCTATTTGGCATTATTGTGTTTGTCCTCTGAATGCCTGATCTTAGTTTACTAAACTGTTGTATAACCCGTATTTTCGGCTGTTGTTACTACAACATGCATTGTTTATGCCAGCATTTTATGTGAATGGTGAATGGATGTTTACATATATTCTGCTGTAACCTCTTTTCTGCTATGA
This sequence comes from Dermacentor variabilis, assembly GCF_050947875.1. Lineage (NCBI taxonomy): Eukaryota > Metazoa > Arthropoda > Arachnida > Ixodida > Ixodidae > Dermacentor > Dermacentor variabilis. The sequence continues at coordinate 75,733,598 of NC_134575.1, forward strand.
TCTCTTTTGATATAAGCAGTATTCTTAAATGATTAGCAAAAAATACCTGCTGTGTCTTCAATGAAAAAGGGATTTTCTTAAAGGAGTGCTGGCCGAAAATTTTCATCTCATTTTTACTGCTTTATTGAATGTAAACCCACTGTGGAGCTAAAACACTATGGAACCTCAATTCGCTGATAGCATGAAGAATCATGAATTGCGTTACCTTTCAATGCGGCCAGTTCAAAACACATGCCCAGCACCAAAGGAGTCTCCAAAAGACTCCGAAAAGAGTCTCATCACGTCATCAAAATGTTGTGTGGCAGACTCATAGTATCGGATACCACTGACGCATGCATAGACAATATCACCATGTTGCTGAAAGCCGAGACCATTCGGCGCTTAGCAGGACATGAGGGGACAGTGCGCCGCTCTGCGTTTCCAAGACAATTGAACCGTTGGAAGGGCCAATTTCGCAGCTTTCAGTGACATGCTCGTTGCAAGGCTTTCAACCATGGCAACGGGTTGACTCGCATACCCTTTAGTTTACGATACCGCGCGACTGCCACATCTTGTTTTGGTGACATGGTGAGTCTCCTTTTCCATGTCTCAAGCCACGCTGTGCTTGACATACATATTGAACAGGTCGTGTAAAAGTTGGGTTGTAGTAGCTAAATGTTTGTGGTGCTCATAAGGAATTGAGGTTTCGTACAGTAATAATAGAGTCGGCAGCTATCTACAAAAGTAAGAAAATGTGAAACACAAAATTTTCATGTCAGTACTACTTTAAGAAAAGGGCAAGAGTGGAAGCTTTCCTGTGTACTTCGTACTAGTGGAGACTACACCTCTACACTAGGAAACCCCCATGGTGCTCCACTGTCGTGGTGTTCTACTGCCGAACACAATGTTTCAGGCTTGACTACCAGTTGTGGTGGCTGCATATATATATGGGGGTAAAATGTGAAAATCTTTGTTTAGCAATCTTTTAAATGCTAACGATTGACTTAGCCAGTTGAACTCAAACTGTAGCCATCTACACTGGCATCTATTGTAGTGCTGGCAGTGCTTTGTAATCCTGAACCCTCGTCAATTAAATAAGCGAATCAGCCGAGCCTCTTCACGGTTTCAGATTCAGTGCGACAATGTGGTTACAACGGAGCACCTAGAGAAAATTCTGCCGCAGTTGGTGAGTATCGTGCTTACACACACTTTACCACAATATGAATGGGGATGGCTTGGAGATCATTTATGAAATTAGCCTCAACCTGTTTCCAAGGAGGTCCAGAGTAGTTTTGTAGAATGGCAAAACTTGTCTAGCTAGTAACAGTTTGTTATTAGTGCATAGTAAACCACCAAAAATTGTAAAATGGGATCTGTTTTGATGTGGAGCACTGCATCTTATATTGATGTAGCAGTTCTGCGGGAACCCGCAAGGTAAAGAGAAGTAATGTGTAAAGGGAAAATCAGACATCCACCCATTTGTAGCAATTGCTACAAAGGAGACCTATACGGGTTCCTCGAAAAAAAAGCCTCATAGTTGAAGAAAAATTCGTCCTGGTCTGGGACTCGAATCCGGGACCACCACCTTTCCGGGCAGCCACTCTACCATCTGAGCAATTGCTACGAATGGGTGGATGTCTGATTTTCCCTTTATTCATTATTTCTCTCCACCTTGCGAGTTTCCACAGAACTACTACATCAGATGGTAAAGCGGCTGCCCCGGAAAGGCGGTGGTCCCGGGTTCGAGTCCCAGACCAGGACGAATTTTTCTTCAACTATGAGGCTTTTCTTTCGAGGAACCCGCATGGGTCTCCTTTGTAGCAATTGCTACGAACGGGTGGATGTCTGATTTTCTCTTTATTCATTACTGCTCTCCACCTTGTGGGTTTCCGCAGAACTATTACGTCAAACTTTGCTTCGTGTTGTCGACAAATTCGAATTCGCCGTGCCATCTGCTAGCCGCCTGGTTAGCTCAGATGGTAGAGCGGCTGCCCCGGAAAGGCGGTGGTCCCGGGTTCGAGTCCCGGACCAGGACGAATTTTTCTTCAACTGTGAGGCTTTTTTTCGAGGAAACCGTATGGGCCTCCTTTGTAGCAATTGCTACGAACGGGTGGATGTCTGATTTTCCCTTTATGCATCTTATATTGCTAGCACCTTAATCCAGATAGACTATTTTACAAATTGTGGAGCAAGTGGTTCGTGCTTCAGATTGCAGGATTCAAAGGAACCATAAATAGCTTGAAGTAAGGTCTCACACTTTCTCACAATTTTGTATGACTATGGATTCATGGACCAGCATTAGCATATCTCATGTTCTGGTAAATGCTCTAGCAGACTCTGAACCCACCAACCTGTTACAGTGCATTTTGTGTCCTGGGAAGCAAGACTTGGATTGAGCGTGGGCTGCAGTGGTAGCAACATCGAAAGCAAACCACCAAATTTACGAAATCCAGAAAGGGTTCAAAGTTAGCCTCAGCCATTTTCTAAAACAAGAGTAAATCACTTTGAGAGATTGGCAAGCTAGGTTAGCAGGTACACAGCTCAGTGAGTGAAAGCCGGCACTTGAAGCACACGGATACTCCCACTTCTTGCACTACCAGTGGCCGCTGGGGTGACCGAGCTCATACCTCATGCTATATGACGAACACCAGAGCCTTTGTGACACATTGTGACTGCGTTCCGTTCCCAGTGATCACCCAGTGCTTACTGGGGCTGTGAAAAGCACTGGCCACCACGCAGTCATATTGTCTGTCGCACTTGATTCGTTGAGCACTATACATACCTGCCTACTTTTACAATTTTATTGTATAGTGGCCTATCTTTAAAGCTTTATGATTGTTCTAATAATACCAGTAATCTTGCAATTCTTTATTTGCCTCCTGTTTTGGACAAAAAGATTTCAAGAGATTACAGATACAGTCACCAGCTGATTGTTCAGAAGCTGATTTATTGGATCTATTTGAAAGTTTCAACTTACATGCAGCACTGCCACCCACTCCAGATAAACAGTGTATAACAGCAACCAAAATTTCAGTTGCTGTTACATGAATATTTCATAAGCTTTGTGAATATTGCCGCTTGTCTGTGTGCAGATCAATCTATAGCTATAGGGCAGAGTGCCTGTTCACAGCACCTCTGCAGAACTGAGTCTGTGATTTTTACTGTGACGCTATTAGAGGGAGCTTCGCAACAGTTTGGTGTGTGGCAGTGAAGGCCGGCATGTGATGGCATGGTCATATCAAATGCAAATGCAACACATCTCAGAGTCCCGAATTTGCTTTGAAACATGTAATGATCAATGATTGTAAAAAATAAGTTACCTTGTGTGTATCTCATTCGAGTAGACCACAACTTATAGGTGCTGTTTTTTTTTAATCAGTTATTCGTAACTATTGTTTTTAAGTCGTGTTATACTGGTTTAACATTGGTGGTTAGCTAGGTATTTGTATGGCTCTGGCAGTGGCAGTTGACGCTGTAGGGCAACAGCAGCAACTACTGCAGCATTTGAGCGAGGCCGTGAGCCAGCAAATAGACCCCTAGTACTTCTAAAGGCTATGAAAACAGCCTTAGTACAGCTTAGCTAGCTAGCTTTGATGTGTAAGTTGTCAGATTGGCAGACTTCTGTGAAGTGTATCTTTTTTATATAATCTGTCAACATCTTGAATGAAAATATTAATAGTATTTGTCAGGAATATTTATTTTCAGCTTAGGCTGTGATAAACTGAATATCTTAAGTAAAGAAATTATACTATTCGTCAGGAAAACTTATTTTTCACTTGGATTGTGGTATATATAATGTTTGAGGGCTGGCAATGTCTGCATGTTAATACAGCGTAGTGAATATGAAGGCAAAGAAACAGTGATATTACTCCATGTTAGGCTAGAATGCAGATCATATTAAATGCTCAGTGACCTGAACATATGGGCACGTCGGAACACTGGGCACTGCCATTAAACAGATGAAACTTGCTGCTTTGTTGTATTGCCCATCTCCGTGCTTGATGTTTGCTGTCTAAGGTAGATTCTTGGGCAATACCTTGAATGTGGAGCAGTCTTTACTGAGTCTGCCATTGTATTCCATTCGAACATAACTAGCAGTTTCGTACAAGGCACTTACTTCTTCCTCCAGAATATGGCTTTCATTTTAAAAAAAGCCTTTAAATCCCTGAATATCTCTTCAAGTATTCTTTATTTGGCATACCCTCCTGTATGTGTTTCTCAATTAAAACATTAATTAAACAAGAGCCAAGTAAGCTACACTGGATGGCAGATCATAGTTCTTGATTCTCATCCTAATCGGGTGCTCCTCTTTAATTTAGAAACTCATGTTAAAGTATGAGGACTGTACATGTTCTAGCTTGAGTGCGTATGTTTGAGGGAAATCAATGATCTCTGACTTGTCTGTGATGCTTTATTTGTGATACGAACTTTATGCATTAGCTGTTGCAGTAACTGCAAGGTATTGCATTTTCTTTTTTGTCTTTTAGTTGCTTGACTTTCCTTGAAGATTGTGCCAAGCCAGTTCTGCTTCCACTTGCGCTGGACAGCCAGTGTTAACAATGTAGTTGAGGTTTCCAATGGTGGTGATGCAGCAATATCGAGTACAAGTCATCATTGTCATCATGTACATCTTTGTGTTCACAGTCTGAACTACTGAAATAAAATCCCTTTGTAACCGATCGTCTTGTAGTTCTTTTGTGTCTGATATATTAATTCTTATTGTGGATATGCTGTGCTAATTGTGACAATCTGCCCCATTTCATTAATGTTGCAAATGAGAGAAACTGTGCCAAGAGGAGCTGCAGTCAAGAAAGGTGGCAAGAGGATATGCGAGCATTGGGCCATCTTGTGCCATTCATAAGCTGAAGGGCCCTAACTGACATTTATAAGTGCTCTTCTTTACATACTGATTGATATTTAGTTGTCTGCCTTACTTCAGGGGACTAGTATATGTCGGATATTGCTGCCAGGGACTTTGTTCTTTAGCATTACATTTGTTGATTAACCTCTTAATTTGCTCAATTATCTTAGTATGTATTCTCTATTTCAGGCATAGCAGGCAGCGCAATGAAGGCTAGGTACTTTTTATATTGCTCACATTCACAACCAAAAATGTGTCATGCATGAAAGATTTGTCATGTAATTGGATATAATAAGTCTCATATTTGGAAAACATGATTTTAGAGGACTAAAAAGAAGTGTGCAAGTCAGAAACACACAATGCCTTAGTCATACATGGTGCTCTGTTTCTCCCTTGTGTGTGTTTATTTAGCGCCCTAAAGTTATGCTTGCCGGATCAAGCCAGCTTGCCCAAAAGGACTATTTATGAAGTCTCATGCTTTAGGTGGCCTAATGTAAATAATAAATGGCATGTGTCATACAACTGTATCTTTTACAACCATACAAAGTGACATATTTCTGCTACCAGCTGCCACAGCACACCTTTCATTCATGCTGAGCTTAGAAAAAAAAATCTCCCTGGTGGCTCTGCTGGAAGTCTAGTCCAGAGACCACTTTAACAGGAAGATTTAGGATGGTCTTCAAATGGTCCAGCATCCTGGTGGTGTTTACCAGCCTGGTCATGTCGCTCGTGTTGGCTTGTTAACGTGGCGCTGAATCTTGGCGCTGTCCTGCCTGGTGCTAGTACTCTTGACCAGTCCTTCGTAGCTCGGTTACATGATGTCCCAACCGGCATGAGTCTCAGGTGATGAAGCGACATTATGGAGTTCCTGAGCGCTCACGGCCTCTGTGCCTTTGCCCAGTCGTGTTTAACATCCATTAATGACTGCCAACTTTGTGCACACTAAAATGCAAAGCTAACAGCACTAGAATGCAAGATGCATAGTGTACTCATACAATTAGCCCAATTTAAACCCCGAGCGTTACTTAGGGTTTCTGCGTGAAAGTCGTATTTTCGCACAGTTATTGTGTGACGTCATAATAGAGGTTGTATTGTGTGTGTTTCTCCTTACTTATCCTGGGCCCATACATTGCATACTGGAAGCACTAAATTAGGGGGCACAAATACGTGATATATCCTAACCTTACATCCACAAAGTATAGTAGTTTGAATTGTAGTTCCAAGTAGTTACACTCTAGAAAGCGTAGCGCATCAAAAGCAACCGCACTAGCTGCAAAAAAAAGTTAGTGACGGAGACTTTTATGGCCGCACTAGTACTTGTGTAGCTTTCGCAGCGTTTCCTGCTAGGTACGAAACCTATAAAAGTGAGCACAGCGGCACCGCCGCCTATTAAGATCTATATAACCATATCTAAGAGTGAACGAAACTTCGAAATTAAGCCGTACAGTGTCGCTGGCGTTTTTGTGAAGTGACCCGAGCGTGTAATGGGGAAAAAATGGCTGCAATCATGAGCAGCGTCACTACATTAGTGTTAAGGCGAAAACAAGGTGTTAGAAGCGGAAAATCCAGCGGAGTTTCCAAATATGGTACAAAAAGTCATGTGGTCGCAGCAGATCAATGAGAGGTGCTTACCGCGTGGGCGCTGGGTTCCTTAAAGCACCACCATATCTCGCCTCTGTGGCGGCGCCGGCCGTGCGGGGGCAAGAAGTAAAAAGTCACAGTTTCGCCTGAAAGGCGAAGCATCGATTGCCATAGCAAATTAGTGGACAGCTTTAGGAAGTAAGGACAGTAGGTTTATCGTCCGTATAAACTTGTAAACGTGAAAATAGTAACGAAATTAACAAGCATGTTGTCACGTGCCCACAAGCAAACGTGAGGGCATATCTGATTTCATGGCCGCTGAAGCTCGCTGTGAAAACGCTGTAGCGAGGAAACGCTGCAGCAGCAACGAGCAAATTGACCTTCGTGTGTCGCTCGAATCAACGCAAACTTACCCGCGAAAACAGCGCAGCGCAGACTCTGTACCCATCTCAGATGGCTTTCCAGGTACAGCTGCCAAGCGTAGGTATATCTAAGTGCCCTTGATTTTACCCTTACACTTGTTCGTGCGGCACTTTCTTGGCTTTCATCACGGCTTTGGATACTGTGAAAGCAGTGAAAGTATGGTTTGTCGACTCGGTAATCGAAACTTTCGGTCGCCGAATACGTACAAAACAGGGCACGTTAGGCCTAGCAATGTAGAGCAAGCGCAACAAAAAAATATCGCAGGCTGGCATGGCGACGGACTAGCAATGAGTAGCGGGAGACTTAATGCTACTATATTTGCTATGGGGGGAAGAGCGCGCCCCACGGGAATGACTGGCGCTGCAGTCGGCCTGACGTGGCATGAGCGATCATGCGGGCGTGGGAAGCTAGCCGCCAGAATAACTATCTCAGGGACTGCTGCTGACGAGGGCGAAATACCTTCGTGTAATTATAATAACCCTAATAGGACTATTTTCGAAGGAAAAAAAAAGGAAACGGCCCAGAGGGCTATACTACGAGAGCTATGACTCATAATTATATATACCATAGTTGAGATGAATCCCATAGATTCATCTCATCTATGGGATCGCATGCGCGCGCTGTTGCTTTGTCTCTGTATGTAGTAGTTAAGAGAGCCAGTTTAAGGGCGGAGAAGAAGGAAGGAAAGGAAAGTCTCTGAAGCAAAATTGCAGCGCCGTGGTTTAAAGCGCACCCGGGGTAGAGAAACGTAAGGCAATATAAGCGTGCGTGGCCATGATACGCACACGACAAACTGCCTTAAAATATTTAGACATAAGGGAAAGCTTCGTTAACAAACGATAGCACAGCAATCAGCACTCGAATATAATTATAACCCTAATAATAATTGTAAATATTCATCTCATCTATGGGATCTAATGCGCGCGCTGTTGCTTTGGTTCTCCGTGTATTAGTTAAGAGAGCCAGTTTAAGGGCTGAGAAGAAGGAAGGAAAGAAAAGCAAAATTGCAACGCCGTGGTTTTAAAGCGCAGCTGTGGCAGAGAAACGAAAGGCGATATAAGCGTGCGTGGCCATGATACGCACAGGACAAACTGCCTTAAAATATTTAGACTTGAGGGAAAACTTTGTTAACAAACTATAACACGGCAATCAGCACTCGAATACGACGAGAGAAATTATTGAGACGTGGAAAACTCCCTTGAAATAAATATGGTTTGCGAGACAAATGCTTGTAAGTATTGAACCTCTTAAAAGATGAGGGGGAATAAGCGCTCACCGAGAGGGCATCGTCCGCGCGAGACCACCACCAGGCACCTTACTGAGACGGGGAGGACTCTGCGGCCGGAACAAAGCCTCCCTTCTCCGCCGGCCAAGAGGGGAAAACGCGTTTTCCGATCGCTCAAGGTTGCGCGGACCTAGTATAACTCTAGCGTCTAGGAAAAGCTTAAACAGGTGCGAGGGCGGCACGCATAGCGTGGGAAGCTAGCCGCCAGAATAACTATCTCAGGGACTGCTGCTGACGAGGGCGAAATACCTTCGTGTAATTATAATAACCCTAATAGGACTATTTTCGAAGAAAAAAAGGAAACGGCCCAGAGGGCTTTACTACGAGAGCTATGACTGATAATTATATATATATATATATATATTCTTCTCATCTATGGGATCGCATGCGCGAGCTGTTGCTTTGCTCTACATGTAGTAGTTAAGAGAGCCAGTTTAAGGGCGAAGAAGGAAGGAAAGGAAAGTCTCTGAAGCAAAATTGCAGCGCCGTGGTTTTAAAGCGCACCCGGAGTAGAGAAACGGAAGGCGATATAAGCGTGCGTGGCCATGATACACACACGACAAACTGCCTTAAAATACTTAGACATGAGGGAAAGCTTCGTTAACAAACGATAGCACAGCAATCAGCACTCGAATTATAACCCTAATAATAAATGTAAATATTCATCTAAACTATGGGATCTAATGCGCGCGCTGTTGCTTTGTCTCTGCGTGTAGTAGTGAAGAGAGCCAGTTTAAAGGCGGAGAAGGAAGGAAAGGAAAGCAAAATTGCAGCGCCGTGGTTTTAAAGCGCACCCGTGGTAGAGAAACGGAAGGCGATATAAGCGTGCGTGGCCATGATACGCACACGACAAACTGCCTTAAAATATTTAGACTTGAGGGAAAGCTTCGTTAACAAACGATAGCACAGCAATCAGCACTCGAATATAATTATAACCCTAATAATAATTGTAAATATTCATGTCATCTATGGAATCTAACGCGCGCGCTGTTGCTTTGTCTCTGCGTGTAGCAGTTAAGAGAGCCAGTTTAAGGGCTGAGAAGAAGGAAGGAAAGGAAAGCAAAATTGCAGCGCCGTGGTTTTAAAGCGGAACTGTGGCAGAGAAACGAAAGGCGATTTAAGCGTGCGTGGCCATGATACGCACAGGACAAACTGCCTTAAAATATTTAGACTTGAGGGAAAACATTGTTAACAAACTCTAACACGGCAGTCAGCACTCGAATACGACGAGAGAAATTATTGAGACGTGGAAAACTCCCTTGAAATAAATATGGTTTGCGAGACAAATGCTTGTAAGTATTGAACTTCTTAAAAGATGGGGGGTAATAAGCGCTCACCGAGAGGGCATCGTCCGCGCGAGACCACCACCAGGCACCTTACTGAGACGGGGAGGACTCTGCGGTCGGAACAAAGCCTTCCTTCTCCGCAGGCCAAGAGGGGAAAACGCTCTTCCCGATCGCTCAAGGTTGCGGGGACCTAGTATAACTCTAGCGTCTAGGAAAAGCTTAAACAGATGCGAGGGCGGTACGCATAGCGTGGGAAGCTAGCCGCCAGAATAACTATCTCAGGGACTGCTGCTGACGAGGGCGAAATACCTTCGTGTAATTATAATAACCCTAATAGGACTATTTTCGAAGAAAAAAAGGAAACGGCCCAGAGGGCTTTACTACGAGAGCTATGACTGATAATTTTCTCTCTCTCTCTCTCTCTCTCTCTCTCTCTCTCTATATATATATATATATATATATATATATATATATATATATATATATATATATATATATTCATCTCATCTATGGGATCGCATGCGCGCGCTGTTGCTTTGACTCTGAATGTAGTAGTCAATATAGTCAGTTTAAGGGCGGAGAAGAAGGAAGGAAAGGAAAGCAAAATTGCAGCGCCGTGGTTTTAATGCGCAACTGTGGCAGAGAAACGAAAGGCGATATAAGCGTGCGTGGCCATGATACGCACACGACAAACTGCCTTAAAATATTTAGACTTGAGGGAAAGCTTCGTTAACAAACGATAGCACAGCAATCAGCACTCGAATATTATTATAACCCTAATAATAATTGTAAATATTCATCTCATCTATGGGATCTAATGCGCGCGCTGTTGCTTTGTCTCTGCGTGTAGTAGTTAAGAAAGCCAGTTTAAGGGCTGAGAAGAAGGAAGGAAAGAAAAGCAAAATTGCAGCGCCGTGGTTTTAAAGCGCAACTGTGGCAGAGAAACGAAAGGCGATATAAGCGTGCGTGGCCATGATGCGCACAGGACAAACTGCCTTAAAATATTTAGACTTGAGGGAAAACTTTGTTAACAAACTATAACACGGCAGTCAGCACTCGAATACGACGAGAGAAATTATTGAGACGTGGAAAACTCCCTTGACATAAATATGGTTTGCGAGACAAATGCTTGTAAGTATTGAACCTCTTAAAAGATGAGAGGGAATAAGCGCTCACCGAGAGGGCATCGTCCGCGCGAGACCACCACCAGGCACCTTACTGAGACGGGGAGGACTCTGCGGCCGGAACAAAGCCTCCCTTCTCTGCCGGCCAAGAGGGGAAAACGCGCTTTCCGATCGCTCAAGGTTGCGCGGACCTAGTATAACTCTAGCGTCTAGGAAAAGCTTGGGATACCGTCGTGGTCGTTCAATTGTGATCATTGTAACATGGACATCTGACTCGTCATGGCGTCATACGTCGTCATGTCATGGTTGCCATGCCGTCGTCGTCATGCCACTTTCGTCGATCTATCGACGTCATTCCTTGTTGGTCATACTATTGTATTTATGCTGTCGTCATTCAATCGTGATCACGATGCTGTTCTCGTGCCGCCGTCGTCAGATATCATGGATACGGTGTCTTACCGCCGTCTTCATGCCATCTTGGTCGTGTGATTGTTGTCATTCCCGCTTTATTCGGTTGTCCTCATACCGTCGACGTCACGCCATCGTCGTCATCTTATTTCCGCGTGTTGTCGTCGTCACGTGGTCTTTGTTGTAGCATCGTAATTATTTAAGAATCGACGTCTTATTGTAATCATGCCGTCGTCATTACACACGTTTGTCGACCGATCGCTATATCAGTCCTTCTTTGTTGTTCCATCGTCACTGTGTTTGCATCATGAAGTCCTCGTTATGTCTCCATGCTCACGAGGACTACATGCCAAACTTATTTGCTGCTTTACTCATTTCTGTATCTGCTTGCTGCTAGAAAGCGAAAACCGAAAGGGGAAACAAATGCTAACCGAATGGAGACAACAAGTGATTTGGTTTTGGCGCTTGCTCCCGCACCTTCCCTGAGTCCCAAAATTTATATTTCCACACTGCGCATCCCCGGACCGATTAGTAGAACGATCTGCCTCGAGACCCTAGTAGCAACGCCCGAAGGCGCTCTATACAGCAAGGATGGGGCCACACACCCAATTTAGGATTTGGCAGTGGAACTGCAGGGGACTCCACCATAAAAGATGCACCCTGCTGCAGTTTGTTCACACTCACAAAAAAAATCTACATGTTATATTATTGCAAGAAACGATTACTTATCAGGCTTCACTCCAGGGATACAAAGCTCTTGCCCTCCGTGGGGACGGCAGAGGAATCTGCACATTAGTCAGTAGCAAGTTCACTTTCGTCGGACACGATCTAGGGGTCCGGCCTATAGCAAGACGAAGACCTCCCTAGCAGAAGTCATCCCAAGTCAATCCAACATCTCCAGCATTTCTATACTTAACGTACACAGCAGCCCGAGCTATCACAGACAACGTTTAAAAACCATCATCACTAGGGCAACAAAACTCGCCGGAAGCTCTCCAATGGTTGTGGCCGGCAATTTCAACACCCCCTTTCACGCGTAGAACTACACACACGACACGGTCAAGGGCAGAATCCTGTGGCGGGAGACGCGAGCCTCTTTCTATTGACGAACCCAGCCTTTCCCACCAGACGCGGCATCTCCTCGTCCAGGGACCCTATCCCGGGTCTTGCCTTTGTTAAAAACGTTGGCTCAGCCGTGTGGTCGAATCTGATCATAGACCTCCGTAGTGATCATTACATCACGGCCACCAGCTTACAAGTGGATGAGAAAAGAAAGAAGGCCTTCTCGGTCCCTGACTGGGACAAATTCCTTGAGGTTCGCAAGGCCCGCGCTGCCCGCGGAGAAAAGCCGGAGAGACCCGTCCAGTGGTCCGCACTAATTCTGCAATATGTCTGCTCCACCACCAAAACCATAGAGCCGGATCTACAGACATACAAAATGGATACAAAATACATACAAAATCGCAAGCTCAGAAAAAAAGATAGCCGAGATCAACAAGCAAATTGACGAGCATTGCCAAGCCCTGTATAGGCAGCAATGGGACAAAATTTGCAATTCAATCGACAGGCAAATGCGCACGGGAGGCAAGTTGAATGTTCTCAAACACTTGCTCGACGACTCCGGCACCAAGTAAAACCAAAGAAGTGTCCTCGCTAAAGTACTCCACGAAGCCAAGAAGTCGTCGGAGAGGACGTGCTGGAGATGCTAGCTAAGAAGTACCTGCCGCTGAAACAGTGGCTGATGAGGTGGCATACACTGTATACAAAGGGAAGCCAAACTCCGCGCTGGACGAGCCTTTCAAAGTCAGTGAAATCCGCCGCGCCCTACACGACCTCAATGGTAGGTCAGCACCCGGCCCGGATCACATTAGCAACAAGGCTCTCAGAAACCAAGAGGACACATCGATCGAGTTTCTCACAGATGAGATCATTCGGATTTGGGGGGAGGGAATTGTACCGGAGCAATGGAAGTTGACTAAGGTCATACTCATCCTAAAGCCCGGTAAACCGCCGAGCTTGGACAACCTCCGCACCATCTCACTCACGTCATGTGTGGGGAAGGTGGCCGAGCGCGCCATCCACAAAAGAATTGCCGAGTATATCGCGACCAACGACCTTTACCCTCAAAGCGTGATAGGTTTCAGGACAGGCCTCTCCACCTAGGACGCCATGAAGCTTATCAAAATCTAAATCCTGGAACCCTGCACTCGGGACACGAGAGCCATCCTTGATTTGGACCTGGAGAAGGCCTTTGATAACATTCGTCAGTAGTTCGTTCTCGACGCCATCTCCAAACTCTACCTATAGGCTCGTCCTTCCATGCCTTCGTCAGGTATTTCTTGAGCAAATGATGTGCCATCCTCAAGGCTGGAGATTTGGAATCATAGAAAATGGAGCTGAGCGGAAGAGGCACCCCCAGGGGTCATTTTTCTTACCGCTCCTCTTCAACATCGCAATGGTCGACCACTTGAGATACCTAGACAAGGTCCAGGGCATCGGTCACACGATCTACGCGGACGACATCATTGTCTGGTGCGCTGGTCGCGGTTGGCAGTGATGGACAAGTCGAAGCCACTCTCCAGAAAGCTTTCGACACTACAGAGCGCTTTCTAACAGATACGGGACTTCGGTGTTCCCCAAAGAAATCGGAGCTCCCTCTCTACAGCCCAACTAGAAAGGGCCGCAAGCCACAGAACTGGAAACACCCCACTGCAATCGACATTGATCTACACGAAGTGCGGAGATCCGACTCCCAAAGTCGCGTCCATTCAAATCTTGGGAATGACACTCGAAGGGGCGGGCACAAATAGCATCACCATTAACAAACTAGCAAAGAAGACGGATAGCGCCATCGGTCTAATCAAGCGGGTAGCTAACAGAAGGAGAGTCCTGAGCGAAGAGAATCTGATAAGGCTAGTCCACGCTTTCTTGTTACGCCATTTCACATACGTATAGCGGCCATGCACGTCTGGATGAGGGCCGAGCGAGACATGCTAAATGCCATGATAAGGAGGGGGATCAAGAGCGCGGTCGGACTACCAAACTACACACGCACCGACCGACTCCTGCAGTTGGGTATTTATAATACACTGGAAGAAATTGCAGAAGCTCAAGAAAAGGCACAGATTCTCAGACTCTCCGGCACCAGGGCGGGCAGGCGACTCCTAACAGAGATCGGCGTCCCCCCAGCCACTGCCGAAGACGCCTACCAGGGCCTTTCGAAAGAGCAGAAAGACATCATATCCCCAGCCCCGCGCAATATGTATCCCCAGCGCAACGTAGAAAGATGGAAGGCCAGGGCGGTGGCGCTCCTACGCCGCGCGACAGAACTCCCAGGCGGCTGCTGCTTCGTTGACGCGGCCCAGTATGGCAACAGCAACAATTTCACGGTAGTGTAGATCAACCACAGGGGTTCGACCGTTAACGCCGCTTCGGTGCGAAGCACGTCGTCGCGTGCGGCCGAGCAAGTGGTCGTTCCCTTGGCCCTCCTGGACGACAAACATGCCAATATCTTCAGCAACTCCAGGGCAGCTATCCGCGCCTTCAGCGTTGGCGCCGTTGTGTAAGGAAGCCTGTCGCATCCTCGACGGCAAAAGCATCGCCTCCCACTTTCTCACGTGGTCCCCCGCTCACATGGGATTCATCACGGGAGGCCCCACAAATCTCAACCAGCTGGCCCACTCCAAAGCGTGAGGTCTCGCTTTCCGCGACCATGGCGAACTCCACCGCCGGCCCGCAGTGGTGGAGAACAGAGATCAACCGACAACATACAATGAAATTACGCAGCACTCTTATCTCGGCAGGAGAGACATTCACCTTACTCACAAGAAGTTAAACACAGCGCAGGCATTGACCCTCATATTACTGCAAACAGGCTCGTATCCCAGCCCGGCTTTATTCCACAAGCTTTATCCCGACACTTATGCCACCAACTGCAATGACCTCGCTAGCCTAGATCCTATGCTTTGGCGTTGCCCCTCGTGACGAGGCACAGAACAAATCAGTGAGGACAAGTGGCTCTCCGCTGTCAAGAGCCCCGATACCGTGGCGCAACTATGGGCTGTCCAGAGGGCCCATGATGCGGCGGTCGGGCATGGCTTGACTGTCCCAACGTGGAAGCGGCCCGCAGCGCAATGAGTCGCGTACCTCACGGCCTTCATTAAAGTTTTGCATCCATCCATTTATCCACATTCGGCTGGTTCTGCTACCTCGTTCTTCTTTACTTCTGTGTAGTCGACATCTCCATACCCATTCGGGGGGTAGTGGCCAAGAATGCTCGCATACCCCAGTGGCTCAAGTTGTTCATAAGAGCAGACACCCAGGGCCAAATATCCAGTGGCCCAAGTTGTATATTCGGCAAGACAGCCGATTATGTCTCCGTCCCCACTTAACCAGGGGGTTCGGGGACGCAGACGAAGGTTCGCTTTTAAAATGATGTCCGAGGTCTCGTCACTCATAAAAAGGGTAATAACTAGATAAACAGCAAAGAATGGCACGCTACAAAGCGGACAAGTTTGTTATGATAATAACGTTCTTCTTTGCCGTATCCCCTCAGTGTAGGTATGCGCCGTCCATTAATGTAGCAGCAGCAGAAGAAGAAGCCTGGCGGTGCGGTCCACCGGCGTGCCCCGCTGAGTGGGGAGGAGGCGGTGCGCGTCGACCCACTGTGTTCATGGCGGACGCGTCAACCCGGCAGAGCGAGTCGGCCGCTTCGGGCAGCGTCACCCAACAGTTGGATCCTGACCAGGCGGCGCCCGCTGAGAAGCCGCTCAAGATCACCAAGAAGAAATCGAAACAAGGACTCAGACGGTAAGAAGTATTCTCTGGTCATATAGCCCTCGTGTATATTTACAATGCATGCAGTCCGTCGTCCCGAAATGAAGGAAGGCAAACAATGGGTCCGCATGACCGTGCCACTCCGGATCGTTTTACATGTGTGGCGCTGTTCAGGATGGGCCACCTCCTCCTCCTCCTCATATTGCAACTGCGACAGGCGTCATAGATGTCATCACTCCAACTCCGACTCATTAAAGGCTATCTGGAACGAAATTTTGGACTACCTAAGCCTATTTTAAGATAATGTCGATAACAAGAAGCCTCCATGCGATATTCGATGTTTGAGATACTAGCGGAAGGGCCACAAATAGTTCGCAAAAACAGCCTTATCGCCAAATTAGCCATATTTTATACCGGCATATTAAAAAAATGTCACCATTACCGCACGCCCGATGTGACGAGTGACTTTGAACGAACGACTTCTCGGCATGACTGGAGATAAGGCGGCTGCTGCGGCTATCGGTAGCGCTCTGAAAAATTTCGGAGGCGGCGAGCTAGGATTTACGTCATAGCGACAACCTGTAGATGCACGCGTCGTCTGCTTAGGTGCTGTTTGAAGGTTACAAGCAAGAAAATTGCAATTACAAGCCCTGTGGCTTTGTCAAGAATCCTTCAGCGGTATACACTATTAATTTATACCAAAC
Source organism: Dermacentor variabilis (assembly GCF_050947875.1). NCBI lineage: Eukaryota > Metazoa > Arthropoda > Arachnida > Ixodida > Ixodidae > Dermacentor > Dermacentor variabilis. The sequence continues at coordinate 75,750,025 of NC_134575.1, forward strand.
TTAGCGAAAGTGAAATTTCCTTGCAGTTGGGCCTTAAAGAGGAACTAAAGGTTAATGTAAAGTTAAAGCAGGATTCAATAATTTTCTGCTTGTCATTTCTTTTGTTCTTGCATTGAATGAAACTTCAAGCACTTCAGACCCTTAAAGTATACTGGCAAACATCAGATCAGCCCAAATCTTCATATTGATAACACGTTTATAGGAAATAGTTTCGCTTTAGTTGGAGTAGGCAAGCAAAGCAAGGTTACCTCATCCATCATGCGAAGAACAGCGCCAAAAGAGAAAGACGAGAAAGAAGGCGACGAAAACCGCTGACTTGCAAATGAAGTCTTATTTCGGAAACAAGCGGATTAATTAAGGAAAGCAGGAATTAAACAAATTTTAAAAAATGCGGCACGAAACCACCCTCGATGATTATTTGGACCAGTTCGAAGCATTTATTCCTTGCACGTGACGTACAGCATAAACGAAGTCAAGTCCTGCCGGAGAAACGTTCGCTACTTTCGCTGCTCGATACTATCGCTCGATACCGATTGTTGCATGTGAAAGTAGAGGCCAACGCGCAACAAAGTGCACCTAGCACGACCGAGCCACGTTTATTTGTGGCGCGTACACCCTTATCGGCGAGTGGAGGAAGGAGGCGCCAAGCTAGTAGCCGCATGCGAGTGCGCATCGACGACAACTGCGACCTTGGGCAGCCTCGCCTTCGACCTTGACTCTGAATGGGCATAGAAATGCTTCGAATTAAAAAAAAAATCTCTGATATGAGCCACCTCACACGTACTTTATAACAAGAGCGACATAGCTGCGATCACTTAATTCGATGCGAAGCGGACTAGCCAAAATGGAAATCTAAACACTTCCAGACATACGTCTCTTCCCCTTGCGATTAGGTGATCGATGCTTGACTGACACAATTTGTGCGTTCAACTGACGTGAAAAATGCGTCCAACATCGCTCTTGGGAGTTGGGCCTTATGTCGATGCAATATCTTAATCCAATCAGACAGGGAAGTACAACGACACATGTGACCATGAACCACCAAGTGCGACCCTGTTCCATTTCTGACCATGAGCTCATGCTCTTGAAGCATGCTTCTGATGCTTTTTCATCGGTGCCCTTGCAACTGGACTGATACGCAGGCACACAAAAATATTGAGCGTTGCCGCCGTCATGATGCATCGCTGTTACCCCACGGGGATATTCGTACAGTTCTAAAAATATTCAATGTCGATTTAGCGGTGAACGCGAGAGAAATGCGCTAGTACCACGTCTCATCTTCTCAAGGTACCGGATCCATGATTTAAACCGCGTTTACCACATTTTAAAGTTTTGTCCAGGAGCTCATTCGACACACGCCCTGCCTCTTTGAGGAGCAAATGCAGCTGACTGTGGTTTGGAACAGACCGCCGTAAGTCCAAAAATGAAAGCGATATATATATATATATATATATATATATATATATATATATATATATATATATATGCAGGCAAATAAATGCTCTTATAAGCTACCCGTGCCCTCTCTTCCCACGCAGACACACACGTGTCCACATGTCCGGCTCCTAACACTTCACACACATACGATTTTTCCCACTTTGGCACTGCTAGTGTCAACGCATTAAAACAAACTCGAACAGCAACGAACGCCTTCTGTGCGTAATCATATCGAATGCGACATGTAACCGCTCTGTAGCTGGTTTTTAGACATAGCGTACTATTTAGTGTACGTCTAGGAGTCGGGATTAACACGCTGTTGCAAGTTCAGGCGATCTAGAAACGAAATAGCGCATTGCAATAGTTTCGAAATTGATGGCGTTTCAATTTTTGGGCACTGAAAATAAACTTAACGACAAATAGCAGGTTGCGCCGACAATGTTCACGTGCTACTAATTGCACTCGACCCTTGCGCGGTAGGCGGCATACGCGGAACGCCTATGCCGACCGCCCGGCGTCAGCTCAGTTGTCCTCCAATCGGTGGCAGCGTCGCTGTGTGTCCACTGCGGGCGCTATATGGAACTGCTCCCATAGCATTACATGGAGCTTCATCAGCAAAATAACAGTATTGAAAAACCCTGGTTGGTAGTCTATTATGTCCATGCCCTATTACAAGGCAATCTGCTGCCAGTTCTTTTTGCTCGTGTGTTCCTGATTGCAATTGCGTTTCGTTAACATAATTTATACCTTCTCAGTAACGTTTTTTATGCTTTTTCCTTGGTGTGACCCAGTGTTCTGTTAACTAATGCTCCCCTGCGGCAATTAACTCGCATGCAGGGTTGTGTCCTGGACGACTGAGACCGTTGACAACGAGAACCTGAACCGTAAAAGTTCAAAGTGCTGCTGCATCTACGTCAAACCGACCAAGTTCGGGGAGGACTCGGAGGAAGACGACGAAGGGGATTGCGACAACTGCCGCGGCCACTTCCCCAAGGGCGGCAGATACCACAAAGATGTCCACAAAGACATTCAGCACGCTGGGAATGCAGACTCTGTCCAAGGGCAGCACCAAAATGCGCCATTCCCTGCAGGGTTGGGTCCGGAACATCCACCTCGGTAGCATCAGCTTCCTCCCCGCTCATTTGACTGCACACGACAAACCGCTATCCAGGTGCTTTGCCTAGTGGCGAGTGCGTCGGAGAGGTGCTGCGATGACTTCAAATTCTATATGCACAACCGCTATGAAATTGTGCTGCCTGGGCTTCAGAAGCAGCATCTTCCATAGTAAGAGCCACAGAGGTCGCCGCCACCAAGAAGCATTAGACGATGACTCTGGCAGACCAAAGCACGGCGAACTGGGCATTCAGGTGCAGTGATATTAGGCGAGCGTGGTGGGAGCCCTATGTAGTCTCCGTGAATTCGTGGCCTGATGCGATGAAATTGTCGCATCTGGCTATCTCTGGTGTGGGCACAAATAGACTACAAAGCAGCAGATCCAGGTCTTCTGCATACAAGTGCTTGTCCTGATTGAGTGCAACTGCATGGTGTTAAAGGGCAGCAACACTTGTAGGGTTACGTCGGTGGGCTCCATTCACTACGAGAATGAGCTCTTCTCGCGCTAAACGTCTAACACTGGGGACCACCAGGACAAATTTTCGGTCGGCTGCACAGGAATAAACGTGGCATCGCCAGGAGTCTGAGTGGTATGCTTTAGAAAATTTCATTTAGAACGTATGTAATTGACGTTCTATAATTATATGAGAATGCGTACCTGAAAGCATGCATTGTGGTTCCGTAAATGTTCAAGGCGTTGATCGAGTTCCTTTTAGAAATTGTGTCTTTATGTGACAGCATGTTTCTCTGCTTCTGATCGTGCAATGACAGTGACACTGCTTTTTGCTTAAGAAATTCATTAAAGTACTTGATTATGGGTTATGCAATTTGCACTGAATAAATAGTGTAGTGCGTTTGAAGAATGTTGACATGTGTGACTTTTTTGTGTAGGGTGACCGCAGATGATTGGGATTAAATGCGAAATACCTTTAAAGAGACGGTACATCAGCTTGCAGTTCTTGGTCACTTCAGCACATTTCAGTGCAGGCATTTACAGCGCCCTAACGGGTATACGCCTAGGAACGCTCACTTTGAAATTCATTAAGAAATTAACGTGTAGGAGGCACCCACGCACCAGCTTCGGATTAGAGGTGCTTACGGGTGGTAGCTGACCTAGAGAAACTGGGCGCGGATTTGGAGCCGCTCGTGCAGTGGTTCTGTTCCCCAAAGTTAACTTTGTAGGTAGTCTTTCACACTATGACATACGTTCGTCACGGCGTAGCACTTTGTTGTCTGAATTTCTCGCTCATTTGGGAATTCTGGAGACCAATATGGCGGTCTATGATAGTGCGCCTTTTTGTTGACTGGGACACCAGTGACGCCTACAATTTAACGCATGAGAGCACACGTGCACACTATAGACTGTTACAGGAAACTCGCTGTTGCAATGTATGGGCAAGTGGGACTGCGTAGTTGGGTGTAAAGATCAGAAATGTTGACCTGTGCTAGCGCACAACAGATCGCACCTAGTGCTGCGACACCAAGCTATCGCGTATTCCAGTGGCTAGGGCCGCTGAGCTCGAGGTCGCGGGTTTGACTCCGGCGTTGGCGGCCGCATTCCGATGAGCGTGGAATACGAAAGCGCTCGTGTACTCTGGTTTGGGTTCACGTTGAAGACACCTTGGTGGTCAAAATTAATTCGGATAACTCCCCTACAGCGCGCCTCATAATGAGATCGTTGTTTTAGGACGTAAAACTTCAGAACTTAATTGATTTTTTAAAATCGTGGGTTCAAAGCACGTATGTCCGACAACACGATTGGTTGGCATCAAATCTTACGATCAGCTTTAGCGCATCATCTTTGTGAATCAGGATTCAGGGCCTGCAATCACGAAGAAGCTATTGCTGTAATTTAGTTTGGAGGAAGTACCAAACAGGGAAAGCGAACATGCATATCGAAGGATGAAACTGCTTCTCCGAATTAAGGAACAATTTCGTAAATTCGGTCTCTTGTTTGTATGCTTAGGTACTCTGATAATCCCTCCATTCGTTGAACCACGAAGAGAGTGCGAATGTGCCAATACACATGCGTACGACGACAGCGAAGAAGCTATAGTACGACAAAAAGTACACTCCGCCATTTCACTGGCAAGACTGGACATGGTCATACACTGTAGCTGCGCCAATCAAAGCACGAGCCTGTTATTCCATTAAGATTATACCCTCGTGATTATATTATTCCTTGTGCTCAGAGGAAATAAGCGATGCGACAGAGTTTCGAGTCTTATGGTATGGATTAGCGTATTTAGCTACGCGCCCTTTGGAAGTTACATCTAAACGAATGCGTCGTCCACCAGTGTGTATTTGCAACAAATGGTACGCTGGACAAATGTATGACGCAAGTTCCTTTAATGCGAAGCTGCTAAGTGTCAGCGTAACGCAACATTAGCTTTTCCGGCGCTCCTACGCTGCGGGTCGTATACCATAGAAGGACGAGATTCCCGGGAAGGAAGTCGGCGTCACGGTGGCGACTGCCATAGGTGCTCTTCTGCTTGTTCTGGGACTGGCAAAGATGACCTGGAACTTGACGTGCCTGTTCGGCTGTGGCAATGATGTTTCCGGCGATTCCGACACAGAATCTTGAGCAATAGGCAGGATAGGGTCGAAAGGCAATATAAGTTTGCGGCTGTACAATGGATGCCTAACGTGCTGCGTCAGTGCGCGAGGAATTCTCTGTGAATGTGACAAAGGGGATAGCATTGTCTCAGCCACGGTGGTCATCAGTAACATATATTCAAATCATGTCCGTGATGGTGCGATTATTATGCTCAGTAAGGCCGCTCGTCTGCGGATGGTAGGTAGTAGTGAGCTTGTGCTTGGTGGCTCAAGAACGGAGTAGGTCGCCCACATTTGGAGAGGACATCTGGAGGTCGCCCACATCTGGTACGACCATGGTCCGTGAGTAGCTGTCGTGGGGCGCCATGCATTAAAATTATGCCGCACAGGAGGAAATCCGCAACGTCACTGATGTAGCTGGTTGAAAGAGCTCGGGTTATGGCGTAGAGCGCCTGCTTAATCCGTAGCCACAGCGATCCGCCCGTTGCCGGACTTGGACTCGTGGAAGAGGACCGAGAGGGTCTGAGCCCCACTCGAAAGAATGGCTCAGTTGGGGTGTCGACGGTTGAAGATACCCGGCAGGAAGCGTCACTGGATTTTGTTCGATGCTGACAGGGCTTGCACGCCGCAACGTATCGCCGTACCGAGCGAGCAGGGCCGGGCCAGCAGAAACGACGGCGCACACGGTCGTAGGTCCGAGTGACACTAAGATGGAGAACTCATGGAGAACGGCTGAGCGAATGTGCCGATGGACGACACAGAGAAGGGAAGGACCGTCGACGTGAATATTACGGCGGTACAAAGCACCGTTCTGAAGGACGGACCAGCGTAAGGATCGGCCAGTAGGTGCAGATTCCACTCGCTCAATGACGGTCCGTAAAGTGGCGTCATGGCGTTGCTCATTAGCCATGTCAAAAAGTTGGAGGCGGAGAGAACGCAGGCGGAAGCGTCTATGTTATTTATACATACGTAAGGTGGTTCTACGGAACGGGATGAGCAGTCGGCGTCGACAGTAGAAACGTAGTTAATTACCAGAATAATAATAATATTTGGGGTTTTACGTGCCAAAACCACTTTCTGATTATGAGGCACGCCGTAGTGGAGGACTCCGGAAATTTTGACCACCTGGGGTTCTTTAACGTGCACCTAAATCTAAGCACACGGGTGTTTTCGCATTTCGCCCCCATCGAAATGCGGCCGCCGTGGCCGGGATTCGATCCCGCGACCTCGTGCTCAGCAGCCCAACACCATAGCCACTGAGCAACCACGGCGGGTAATTACCAGAAGCCGAAATGCGCCATTCGCAATGTCTTTGCGGATATGTCCTACTTTGTCGGACCCTGTCATGGACGTGTCGATTTTGTGACAAACAGCGAGGACGTCTCGAATATAGGAGACGTATGGCTAGGTAGCACTTTAAGTGCGGGTATCGAGCTGCTTTTTGGCGGCTAGCTGCCGACCAGAGCGATTGCCAAAAAGGTCGGACAACTTCTGCTTGAACAAGTCCCAGTTAGTAAGTTCCTCTTCATACGTGTGTTTGGAACCAAAGGCGCGGAGTTTCGTCCAGACAGAAGTTGTCAATGACTAGCATTATGGTCAGGTTCAACCTGTTCCCCTTGCTGACACGTTCGTACATGCTGAGCCATTCTTCTGCGTCCATGCCATCGAGACCGGAGAATGTGCCTGGAATACGGATGTGGAAGAGCGACGTACTGGGTCCGGGTAGCCGACGGTGCCGGTGCAGGCGTAGACGACGTGTCGTCCCCAGCAGGCATTGTCACAAGCTGCATGTAACGTCCGCTGCGAAGCTCCGCTGGGAAGAAGACGGGTACCCGCACTTCCGCCGAATGTTACGCATTTAAAACTATTCACAATATATTTACAAAGAGCGAGCGTTCGCGGATACGGAAGAGAGCCCAGGCAGGCTGTGCCCACTTTCGTTGCCTTCAGGACCGTCGTCGTTTTCTTCTTCGCCTCATCGTCACAATATGTGCATAGCTCAAATGATGGTTGTCTGCTCCGGACCACCGTCAGTTACATTTCGTTCATCTAAAAGGCAGCTAATGTGCCGAGTGAGCTTCTGAACAACACTTTGCGATGTTGTGAACAGGCATTAAATCATGGATCCGGGACTGCAAACATGTGCTACGCCATGCTAACGTAGTTCTTCGAATTCAACTCTAATTTACTAGTGAAATTTGAAAAGCGAAACATCTCTTTGCCCAGTCGGAGCTCAGCTCAGACGCGAGGCCATCCAAGGTCACAGAGTTTGTCGGCGATGGGAGAATTCCTAGGCGCCTGCTCACACGCCGCTACTTGCTTGGGGTAGGAAGGAGAGAAATAACAAAATTAGTCCGAAAGGGAACAAAGCCTCAGTCCGGGCCTCCTGGTAGGCTCATGCCTACTGGCCAAGCACGTTCTTGACATGAGGCCCCAGAAGCTGCCACAAAAATTTTGCTAATCTTTCATGAGGGAGTGTTGCACTCCTCCAAGCTGCCGGAACGTTGGTCGAGATGGTAGTTTGGAAAATATTGTCTTTCCGAACATGGTCTTGGCTGGGCTTTCCCCCACGGTTTGGTCATTTGATGGATATGCCCGCAGTGTTCGCAAATGTTCGCAGTGTTAGTCTTGGTCACTCGTATGATGATTTGTGTATTGTGGTGTTAGTAATCTTTGTGCTTTTCATATGATTGAGGCGTCCTCTATCAAATTCTTGTGGGATTGTGTGTTGAGAAGTGTTGACGCTTTCCTCCGAGAAATCAAATATGTAGCCTTTCGTTCTGTTGCATTTCCGCTCTTTCCTGTGGTTGTGAGTGTCTTCGATAGGCCAAACGATGGGAGGGCTCGGATGTATTGCGCGGGAGAGCTGGTGTGCTCTAAAATTTCCTCGCAGTCCTTGATGGCCTGGAACTAATTGTGTATGTAGTATGTATGGAAGGGGGTGAGCATGTATGTACATGTGGAGTTTGCGCGTGTGTGTAAGGGCAGGTCGTCATTTTGAATGTCTCTGCAAGTACCGCGGCTGTCTGTTCGGATTGTAATCGTGTGAGATGTTTGTAATTTCCGTTATGCAAAGTGTCATAGCCTCCTTTTCTTGCTGCACTCGCCGTTACAGATTTGTGGTCCACAAACAGACGTGACTCGGTTGGTCTGTGTCACGTGAAGGCCTCTCTTTTCTTGCAGATACAACAATAGGCCCTCGAAATTATCAAGTGGATGAGGAGCGTAGTGCAAAGGCTCTGTAGAGACTACAGAGGTACGCGATGCATACCGAAGCAAAGAGGTAAGAGGCCAAGCGACAGGCCGACAAGATACGCGTGGCCATGGTGAGCGTGCAAGAAGAGATGCGACGCGCGGCCGAAGAGCAGTGACATGCCAAGTGAACGGCCGCTGAACAGTCCGCCGCAACGAAGCGGCGCTGAATGAATAATCCCCACTTGCGGGACCCAAGACGCATACCTTCAAAAGCCCTTTGTCGAATACGAATGTGGTGCGTCGTGTAGCATCTGCGACCGCCCCTGGTTCCAATCGTTCGTCGTCAGAGGTTCGAGGCTCGCGCATGTGATGGTCCTCGAGCGGGCGTTTGGCCGGGAGGACGTAAGTTCGTGCTCGCTTTGCACCACGTGCAGTGTAAAAATGCTTCGCATTGACTGACTTAATCTTCAAGGATGGTTTATGCGCAATTTTTTAGCGAAGCTTTCCATTGCGAAGCTCGGCGCATTTTGTGACCATAGGTGATGTGGCCATAGAGTTACTATACTGACTCTAGAGGACAAGCTACCCATAGGGCCCATGCATTGAAATCGCGAACCGCAAGAGCGCCGCCATGTTGCTACGCGCCGACGTTGCCAGCTCCTGAGGCGCTTGCTAGACTTGGTGACAGTAGTCAGTTTTAATCCGGCAACAGTAGCAGCGTAGCAGCATGGCGTCTCGCTTGTACTGTCGTGATGTGTGCATGCAGCCGTGTGTTTGGGCTTTATAAGTTGGTTCTTTATTCTATGTTGCGGGACGGTGCGGGTGTGGTCCATGTTGGCCGTACAGGTGGCAGTTATGCAACCGAGGGATGATCCTGTTGAAGTTTCCGGTGGTATGCGGTTTTCAGCGGTCACGCCTGTTGCAGGAGTGTCACTCGACGAGGTTACGAGCTCGAAGCTGTGGTCAGATTCCTCGTTGGCGTTCCGTAATTCTCTTCGCACGGGCGCGGTATGTTGCAAAAGCCGCTTTCGCGATCTATCGTCGCGACGATAGATCGGGCTTTTTTATTATTATAAGCACTGATCCAGTTGGGGTAGGGCATATGTAACCTACAAACGGAAGTCTCAGGAGAGCACCTGAGATTATAGTAAAGCAGGCGGCGCAGGAACTCCAGGGCACCCAAGGGACAGTGGGGGGATCAAAGCTCGAAGCAGAACGGTACGTAGGTTGGGGTCGCCGAGGCAGGTGTGTGCCAGGGAGTGTTCGCACGGACAGCTCCCCTGGCAGGCGCAGCAGCGCCTCGCAAGGTCGAGATACCTTAAAGGCACCTGCGCCCATGATCTTTCTTTTGCCTCGGTGCAGTGTGCACGATTAAAGAGAATAATATGGAGGGCATCCGGTGCAGTCGCGAATGCGTCATTGCAAATGTAGCTCGCGTCGCCTGGCGTGTGCAGTAATATCAGAGTTGGTTGTGTGAACTTTATGCATAATACGCTTTGTTACGGTACCTTAACACAATGGGTCTAGAGGACGGTGTTGCTACATTTTTTTCGTACCGCTCTAATCCTATACCCCCCCACTACAAAGACACACACATATCCCCTTTTTTTATGTATGCATACAATTCCTTGCCATGACGGATCATAGCCTCCTTTATTTTTGAAAAATAGAGGAGGCTATGGACCGATTGACCAGTTCAAGTTGTCAACTTGTCTGTAACCGTCATAGGAATCACTGTAATAAACACTATTCCACGATCGGATTGTTTACTTTCATTTTTTTGTTGTAACACTGAGGACTACATAGAACTTTATTTTGTATATGTGAGAGAAGTATGTGGATATCACGAGCTTAAGCCAATGTGCGATACATAGACAAAGCAGCTGCTACAACATGAACTGCATTGAGGGCCACACAACACGTACGTAATTAAAGGTGCAAAATATAGGGGGAAGCTTCAAAATACGCTCTGTAGCACTGCAAAGTATAACATATATTGTATGTGTACAATAAATGTTCAAAAGAACAATGCATCAATGTCCCATTTGCCTTCAAGTTTATTATCAAGTTCAAGTTTACTGAAGTTTATTATGAGCATATGTACAACAGGAATCTACTGACACACCCGCAGTCAAGGTGGCTGTTCGAGGTGTGCTGGCTGCCTCAGTGTAAGAAAAAGAAATTGGGTGAATGTCGACACCAGTGCCACTGCTTCTTGCCTCTGACCTGCACGTGCCTCCACGGCATCTTTGTGCACAGATGAGCTGGCGTGGCGAGGCGTAGGAGTCATCCGAGAGAAAGAGTATCGTTTACATGGAGAAGTGGCTGTTCACATCGCCTGTCGCTTTCCCTCAAATGTTTCCTTGGCGACTAGGGTGACACACCCGCAGTCAAGGTGGCTGTTCGAGGTGTGCTGGCTGCCTAAAAGAAAGAAATTAGATGAATGTCGATACCAGTGCTATTGCTTCTTGCCTCTTACCTGCATTTGCCTCCACGGCCTCTTGGCTTGCGGAGTCTGTATGAGGGAGCTGCTGTGACTAGGCGTAGGCATTGTCTAAGCAAAAAGAAAAGGCCATTCAAATGGGAAATTATTGAAATCAATGCAGTTATGTCTGCTTCTTGCACTCTTCTTGCCCAAAAATTTTCGAACATAGTGTCCAGTACACACCAGGACTTTGACTGCTTCTGCTTTTTACCTGCAGGTGTTGCTGCGAGATCCTTAGTATGGCTGCGTGCAGCATTGTAACACTTGGTGGAGGCATTTGAAGTGGTAGCCAAAAATATAAAGAATCATCCTTGTCTGCACGAATGCTTTCAATTTCTAAATGCAGTGGTAACTATCACTATTAGTGCAAGGCCCCCCACATCTATGCGGCAAGTTCCATAGCTCGAAACTGAATTTTTCCTTTAGTGTTTCACAAGGCGTCTGATATGTCCACATTAGATGTGATGTGTTTGTTTTTATTTATCCCAGTGTGGAGAGAGCATCATTAAATTGAGAGAGCATCATTAAATTGTTTTTTTTATTTTTGCTTGTCTTGTTTTTTTGGTTTATTTCTGAATTTATCAAGCACCAGTCTCATGATGCTAAAATGACTTATGTAATGGCAATCAGCTTTTGTTTTGCAGAAAAACAACGCATTTCCTGACCCATTGTTTGACATCCGCTCACTCGCATAATTTTGCAGAGTATTCTACCTATATTCACTTGCTTGACTTCCACTAAAGAGTCTTGCATTTTCAAATACGACTCTTTCCTTAAAATCATTCGACACTTCTCATAATTTCTGTACCTTGGGCTTCGATACTCTGCATTCACCATTTTTGCTTGTTTCTGACTAAAAATGTCTTTTTTAATTTAGAGCTTAAATTTTACCTTTGGAACACACGGAAGGGCTTGCCATATCTTTATGCATATTTTATGCATATCTGCATAAAAGGGAAACATGTTTCATTAAACATTTGCAAAATCCAATTGAAGATTGATGAATGCAGCTTGCAGTGTGATATGACTGAATGAGCCATAAAAGTAACTCATCTCACTTGGTAAATTAAAGCACATATTAGTGTGATGTGCAAGATACGTTACACTAATGTGGTGGGTTCTCTTGCTTATACAGCAAAATAATCGGTGCGCGAGAAAAAAATTATTTTTGCATACCCCTTGTACACACTGATTTAAGGAGAATGAGCTGGAGCTGTCCACATGATCTACTTATTTTACCAGCGAGTATGATCAACAAAAATGTGTCCCACCTGCTTAGTGGTACTCGGGATTATGTCAGTATTACATGTGTGCCTGTTGTCTAAAATAATTGAATTTTGAAAATGCTCGCAGGGATCTGATGTGCATATCTGCAGTTTTTGGATACATGTAAAATACTCAGCATCAAGTGCAAGTGAACGGTCCCACAGGCCCGGCTCGATCATGCAAATAGATTCGCTGCACAAATTTGTGACCAGAAAAGATATTCCACATGAAATGGCATGCAAGGAAGTGTTCAAAATATTCCACAGTTAATAAAACGCCTACACTATTAATATGTGGGTTGATGCACTCGTTATGCTAAACGGAGGTGAGGCGTGCAGACAGGACACAAGAGTAGAGTATTTACAAGCAAACAACACGAGCGCCACCCACTTCTCTACTCTTGTGTCCTGTCTGCACGCCTCACCTCTGTTTTGCATAATGAATCCTTACCAAGTAGCTGAGCTTTCTGCCGTTCTAAGTCTCGATGCACTCAATTTCGTCCGCATTAGGCACTCGCCTCTTGATTACTTCGTGGCACAGAAATACTCGGCATCAGGCTGTTTGTCTGCTGTGGCCTTTGTAGAAGCATGATTGTTCAAAGTGCAACAATTAAACAAATTCTTTGAGTTGCTTGCGGCTTCGCCAGTACAATTCCGGTGCGCTGGTCCGCCTGTCCAGCAATTTCCTACTGAAGGGAAACCTGCAAATAAAAACACCGCTCCGCATGCAGAAAAATGCTCTACTGTGACGCTTCTCAAACGATTGTGATGCACCACAAGAGCTGCCTACTCGCGTGATATTCTCAACAAGGAGATACATTTGTTTACTTACATGTGAAGGTATATGCCAGAGCACTTCGGGGCTTCGGTGGCACGCAAGGCACGAGTGTGTGTGCCATAGCGTCCGATGTCGACGCGCGATCGCATGTCAAACCTAAACTGTACGAAACCACTACGATGCATCCAAAAAAACAGATTCGAAACCGAAATTCGCGTCATCCTTTATAGCATGAATGCGTACATCGTGATTTACATAAGTCGCGGACTTAGCGATCGCTTTCTGTAAACTTAATATTAACGTACCACCTTCATAAAGCCATCAGGTATGCGTTTTTAGATGAGAAAGCATAAGGTGACCTGTACTTGCTTTCAGCTCTTTCAATAGTAATTACGCTGGCCACATTGACCAGTAGCAACAGGGCGGCGCCCTAGAGGTTCCCACTTTTCCGGCCCAGCTTTTCCTCTAGAGTTGTTCTACTAACTCTATGGATGTGGCCTTGTCGAATAGGCCAAACAGCCACAGCGGTGCAGGCGCGCCATGCGCGACGCCTTGTTGCTTGCACCACCAGAAGATGGCGCTCGCATCCGCGACGGCAGCGGCAGCGCCGGAAGCGCGGAAGAAAGAAAAAAAGTCACAGGTCTGCGCGGCATGCGCAGCACAGTCACTGCGTAAGCTGGAGTGGCGCTTCCATAGGAGCCAGTCATAAAATGATCATATACGGCAACCGCAAGTAATAAGTATGAGGGAAGTTGTGCTTTATATTTGCCCGCGTTTATTGAAACACAATCAGGTGCGCTTTATGACCGGAGAAGTTGGTCGCGAAGGGCATGGAGTGGGCCATTACGGGTACTTTGTTTTTTGTAAATATCAAGTCCAAACAAGACCAGATGTGCAAAGAGCACACAGTGCTCCGCTGCACCCAGATTCCAGCTCATTGGAACTGCTGGAGTTCTTGTCTTCCTTTCCTCATTTATTCTCTTGCTGTTTGGGTTTTGATTAACCTAATTAACAGCAGAGGATTGCATACTATTTTTTATTGATCGTTCATTTATTCGTAACTAAAGAACACCTGCTGTTCATGATCTGAGAATGCCTGCCAAACGTACCCCAGCCCATTCATATTCTTCTGATTATTTCCGTCTCATGATCCGGATCCGCCGCCACTACCTGCCCTAAGTAGATGTATTCCCTTACCACTTCTAGTGCTTCGCTACCTATTGTAAATTGCTGTTCTCTTCCGAGACTGTTAAACATTACTTTAGTTTTCTGCAGATTAATTTTTAGACCCACTCTTCTGCTTTGCCTCTCCAGGTCAGTGAGCATGCATTACAATTGGTCCCCGGAGTTACTAAGCAAGGCAATATCTTCAGCGAATCGCAAGTTACTAAGGTATTCTCCATTAACTTTCATCCCCAATTCTTCCCAATCCAGGTATCTGAATACCTCCTGTAAACACGCTGTGAATAGGATTGGAGATATCGTATCTGCCTGCCTGACGCCTTTCTTTATTGGGATTTTGTTACTTTCTTTGTGGAGGACTACGGTGGCTGTGGAGCCGCTATAGATATCTTCCAGTATTTTTACATATGGCTCATCTACACCCTGATTCCGTAATGCCTCCATGACTGCTGAGGTTTCGACTGAATCAAACGCCATTATCCCTGAATAGAAAAGTGTATAATAGCTGCGTCTTACCAGTACTCACCTACGGGGCAGAAACCTGGAGGCTTACGAAAAGGGTTCTACTTAAATTGAGGACTACGCAACGAGCTATGGAAAGAAGAATGGTAGGTGTAACGTTAAGGGATTAGAAAAGAGCAGATTGGGTGAGGGAACAAACGCGAGTTAATGATATCTTAGTTGAAATCAAGAAAAAGAAATGGGGCATGGGCAGGACATGTAATGAGGAGGGAAGATAACCGATGGTCATTAAGGGTTATAGACTGGATTCCAAGGGAAGGGAAGCGTAGCAGGGGGCGGCAGAAAGTTAGGTGGGCGGATGAGATTAAGAAGTTTGCAGGGACGACATGGCCACAATTAGTACATGACCGGGGTTGTTGGAGAAGTATGGGAGAGGCCTTTGCCCCGCAGTGGGCGTAACCAGGCTGATGATGATGATGATGATGATGATGATGAAAGAACACCATGGGACTCGCGATGGGGATCACTTGGCCGATAACAAAAAGAGATTCACACGCGCGCAGGCATTGACAGCTCAGTTTTCACCCTTTCTCTTGACGTCGGTTTACGGGCTCGGTTTTTCGGGCAGTACGGATGGCCGCAGAAAAGACTTTCACATGTAGCGCATACCGTTAGCCCGGCTGCTCGTAGAGAATATACGCACTCTGCATACGTCATGGACCTTGACCATCGCTTTGCGAGCGCGTTGTGACCGCGAGTGGGACCGCGAGTTCTGGTGTGACCGTGAGACGGTCGGCATAATCGGTTTCAGGTCGCTGCATTCCTCGAGCACAGATAAACGCGCGAAGTCGCTGGCACTACTCTAGGTTAGCCATTTTCTGATGTCATTTTAATCCAATAACCCGCATTACGTGCGACCTCTTTACACGATTAATTTCTTATGCGTGTTTCTGAATTAGGTCTTCGCTGCTTGAGTGCCCCTCATCTCATTGCCTTGATAAGTAGCTCACCCTTCGTCTCATAGTGGGTATCTTGCTCGATATCAGAAAAGAAGGACAACCTCCTTGTTCTAATTTTTTTTTGTGTGTGTGCAACGTCGACGGGTATTGAAAAAGTCACGAGCCTGCGTGGCACACGCAGCACAGTCACAGCGTAAACTGGAGCAGCGGCTGCATATGAGCTCCATTTTTGGCACCACGTAGTACAGCGTCTTCGCGGCGAAGTCTGTTCGCGTCATTTTCACGAGAACGATCTGAACTGTCCGCCCGGCGTTGACGGCGAGCTGCGGCTTGTCTCCTGCGCAGCACAGCGGTGCGCTGAGCCCGATGTTGCCTGGTTCCAGCCGCACGCGTAGCTCTACGAATCGCTTTTTCAGGTTCGTCCCTTGCGCGAAGGCGCCTTAACGTCTACCGAAGAGTAAACACAGGTATCCAGACTACGTGGCGCAAATGTCGTATAATCCCTTGGCCCGTGGCACCGTACGTTGCTGTTGATAATAATGGTGGCACCTTATTCGAAACGGGATGGCGACAAATAGTCACCTAGCCTGCTACATCCAGCGTCGGATACGTGCAGCATGCAGCAGCTATATGCAACTGCTACACGTTGGTAAACTTTTTGGAATATAACGAAACTGCAATGGAAAGTTTGCACGTATTGACGCTACGCTGCGCGCATATGAAATTGCACAATACGATTGTAATGATGGTCGTGCTGCTTTAATGACAGTCCCTTTGAACGAGGCGGCCAAAGAAAGTCACCTAGCCTGCCTGAATTAATTAGGTATGTCAAACATGTTTTTCATTACATCAATATTTATACATCTCCATAATCTTCTTTTCCTTCCTCGACACTTCTCTATGTACCTTACACCGCTACCTATGCAGCTGCTACATGGCGTGCAATCTGGTGAAATAATATGCAACCGCAATGCAAAGTGTGCACGTGTAGACGCTACGCGGCGCGAATCTCACATCGCAAGGCATGTGGCATGATGCGATGCTAATGATGATGATGATTTATTGGCATCCCGTCTTAAACGCGGCGGTGACATAGCCGCCTACCCAGCTTTATTTGATCAGGTACACAATGTGTATTTTTTCTAGCATTGTTGCATACATCTAAACGTCTTTTTCTTCGTGAAACCTTGTTGAACTGCCTTGTACCGCTACATTTGCATCTGCTAGCTGGCGTTCTACCGGGTGTGCACGTATCGACACTACGCAGCGCGCATGTCACATTGGTAGTCTCTTCGCACGCTGTAAGAGGTGCTTATGGGGCATTTTGCAGGAGCATGCTGGCAAAAGGGGGCGTGACTTAAGTTGTTATCCGGTCAGATCCGCGTACTTGTCAATGCAAATGATGAAGCTTCTTTTGTGCTGACAAGAAAAGTGTAGAGAATGCCCTTACCATGAGGCAACCGTTTTGCTCAGCTTCTGGTGCAGCAGTAAACTTTGAGTAGAGTTCAGCGTTTTGGTTCGGTCTATGCATGGTGTACGATGCGCACCCACTAAGCCGGTATACAGTGGAGGAATTACTTTAAGTATGTACGTGCAACTCTCTCTCAATATCGCAATAATAATAAATACTGGTCTGCGGAAGTTGCAGAAGTACAACGGAAGGTTAACTGGCAGGGACGGCAGTTGTCCATATTTAGCCGAGCTGAAGCTTGCAATGTGTTCCTAGCAGCTCGACTTATGTATGTCCTGCAGGCATTACACTGCTCGCAGCTTAGGTTGCAAGCTTTC
Source organism: Dermacentor variabilis (assembly GCF_050947875.1). NCBI lineage: Eukaryota > Metazoa > Arthropoda > Arachnida > Ixodida > Ixodidae > Dermacentor > Dermacentor variabilis. Next base: position 75,767,245 of record NC_134575.1, read on the forward strand.
CCATCGTGTGTTTGCTACCTATGTATGGAGCTCACCTGTTGATGCCATGCTATGCGATAACCTGTTTTTTTTTTCTCTTGAGAGTAGAGGATTTGGCCTAGTTCACCTTTCTGTTAGGTAGCTAGCCTCCATAATATCTTATTTTGGGACGTAAGCGGCCCATTTGTAAGAGATTAATCCATTACCTTCAAAAAATAGTTGTCTCGTCATCTGTCTGAGATGCACCACGGGCTTCTTGGGGCTTCGTGAAGGAGGTTGTCGAAAGCTTTCACTTTCTCAAGGCTCGCTTTAGTATGGATTACATTTTCACTGCCTCCCGCAAAGAAATTCTTGCTGCACTCATAGACACATTGTTTCCTCTTCCACATTATTGTGCACCTTATTTGTAATGTCATTATCAAGATTTACTTCAGTGTGCCCGTCGAATCATCATTCTTCTAGGTATTGAAACTTTTTTCTTTAAGTTCTATTCGAGAATCCTTTCTGTCAAAACCTGCTTAGAAAAAAAATCACTAACCCTTCCCCTACCGGGAACTGAGGCTAAGCGAAGATTGTCCTGCGAGCACCTGGCCTTCGTCACGGTTAAGTAACCCACAGGTAACGGTGCCGGATGGCTTCGGCCTCCCACTCCCTCAGCGCGAGATCTTCTTGTTGCTGTCGGATTGCCTGGGCTCAGGCGGCTCTAACGGCTGGATCAGTGCGCCGACGGTGAGCCTTTTCACGGGCGAGTTCTCAGCACTGCTCGTCGAACGCTGCCTGTTCCTCGGAGGAACGCAGAACTCGTGGGCGTCACCCCCGTTTTCCGAGACTAAAGGATACGAAGCCGCCGCAGCGAGCGCGAAACACTTTCCTGCCCTTTCCCTCCATGGTGGAAGCGAAACGGCTCTGACTGGCCGCGCGTGTGGCGTCAGCGCGCGCATATGGAGCTGGAATCTGCTAATGACTCATGCTCAGGCGCCGGCGCAGCTGTCAACTTATCAAACCGCCATTTAAGAGCCAATACAAACTTCGCTTGGAAAAGGGGCTGTTTTGTGCCTTGGTCGACAAACTACAGCTTGTGCCCACATGCTGAAGCGATTGATCGCGGTTTTGTTGATTGTAGGGATGCCGTGTTCTACTGGGACATTCCCCAAAGAACACTTAAAAAGGATTTAGATTTCACACCATACACAGTTCGCTTCCTACCCTTTAAAGATCCGTGTGACCCATCATATGGCATGTTCATGGTAATTGACCTACATTGCCTTTGGCGCAGTAGAATGTGGGACAGGCACGCTGAACCACCGCGATTCAGGAATCTGTTGCCTGTACATTCGTAGTGTGTACGCTGCACAAAAACTGAGCCGGGCTGGATGCCATTATTGGACGTTTGCACCTGTTTGCCTGACTTTTCGATGTGTTTTCAGCCAGCTTAAATTTCTGCAGCGCTTTTTTTGTTCTTATTTTGCTTAAGATTGTGCTCCCATGTAATAAATAAATAAAAATTTGTGGGCGTGGCTCAGTGGTAGAGTTACTGACTCCCACGCAGCGGGCCCGAGTTCCATCCCGGCGGGAAGAGGGTGTTCTTTTTTTTTTCTAGTTCCCGGCGATAGCTGCTACGGACACCGGGCACCAGCGGTGAAGGCGAACGCGAAGGCGGCGGACACCGTCTCCATCCGCAACGGTTGTTGGAATGAGTCCAAAAACGGGTTCCGCTGTAAAAGGCTTTGTTATGGGGAATAGGAAACTTGGCGTGGAAGCAACGGTTCAGAGAATCATTCTGTTCCATGCACAGGCGAATTGTTTTAGACACGAAAACATCTGCATGAAAATAGAGTACTGTACTATGTGTTTTTGTGGCCGTGTTTTCCAGCGGACACGAGAAACTGTGTAATAAATGCGGTTAGGTTTTCTTTTGTAAGTAAAACCAATCATCGTTTTAACAATAGAGAGTTTTAGAATTGGGGGCGCAAGGCTCTGGGTCCCCAAGCCGTGTTGCGTCGGTTGCTCTTGGGTTTAGATGAGCAGCAGAGTTTGAGGATTGGGTCGAACGCAGACAGCGTTGGGTTGAGCGCTTGGGGCGCCGCAGTGTGGAAAATAGAAACGTGCTTGAAAGAAAAAAAAAATGAATCTCTTTTCTTACAAGTGAAAACAAACAGAATGCATTTTTGAGCAAAAAGAACGAACAATAATGTGTAAAAAACTGTTAGTACCGGTTAGCATTACGAATTAAGTGTGCGATTCTAAGCCAAGCAAAGCCAATCGAAGCCAAGCGCTCTTAGTTGGTGTTTCCTTGTGACGCGCTGCAAAAAAACTGCGAGTTCACCCGCGTGAAATGGCGAAAATCAGTCGAAGTAAATAAAGTTTGCCCTGCGACCATCTGCTGTACGCCATCGCTGTCACCCGCGAGGGCGGCCCAAGACGGCTTGGGGGCCCACGCTAGTTTTCGATTCTTGGGTCTTGGGTTAACGCGAACGCAAGAACCCAAGACTGGCTTGGGTTCTGCTCATGCGCACTTGTGGCGCGCAATTTTCTTGGGTCCCCAAGCCGCTTGGGCCCCCAATTCTAAAACTCTCTAATATGTTTAGCACCTAAACAGCCGAAATGGCACGACGGCTTAATTCTGGCTGGTGTGTGGCCCAAGCACGTTCATTTAGTTGGATTTTTACTAAGTATGCAAGTGTCAATAGAGAGTTTTAGAATAGGGGACCCAAACGTTTTGGGGCACCAAAGAAATAGCGTCGAAGCCACTGCGCATGCGCAAGACGCAAACTCCGTTTGGGTTTTGCGTTGGGAACGCTATTTCACCGATTTAGCGGGAGCCCAAATAGCGGCCCCAAAAGCTTTGCGTCGGAAAACATGGCGGCACCCATCGAAGCGACGGCTCTAACCTAGCACAAAACTGGGTTCGATTCGCGGTAGCGCGTGAAGTTCGCAAGCTAGGAGAAGTGAGTGCGGTTATCGCTTTCTCTCAACTAGCGTGTGTTATGAAGATTGACTCATTAGACGCCGCTGATTTTGAATTCGATTGTGGATTTTATGGCTCGTAGGCCTAACACGGCTAAGCTTGGCTGGTGAAGGCTAGTAAAGTTGGTTTGCTCAAAAGTAAGCGCAATTGTTTGCTGCTTACAGAGAATGACCTCTAAATTGTAATTAAACGCGAATACACGCAAGTAAAAATTATTATTCCTATCATAAAATAATATTTTATTTAATTATTTCTAAATGTTTTCCTTTGACGCCATAGTGGCGCTGTCAGCGCAAGACGCTATCCGCAAACGTCAAACCCTATTCTAAAACTCTTCACTCCTACGTGCCCCAACGCCAACACCCGCAAAGCTATTTGGGGCCCCGAACTATAGGGGCCCCTATTCTAAAACTTCCTAATATATGCTTTCTCAAGATCAGTAACAGAATGCCTGCTGTTTGCGTTCTTTTGCCTCGCGAATCCAAAAGGTACCAGTAATGAGAAACATTAAATCAATTTAGACTAGCTGCAGACAATAATTTGAATACTACAACTGAAAATAAAGGTCCCAGTTGCTTTCTTCTTTGCATTTTGTAAAGAAACCTCCATCACAGATGTCAAATTATCTTGTGGCATTTGGGCAGCCTTGGGCTCAACAAAACTTCCTTATGTTTGCCATGTTCAGTTCTTGGCTCCTGTAGAACACAATGTAGTCAATGTTTTGTCGACAAAAAATTACTTAGGCGCAAGCAGGCGTCGCCATAATCCATGACGTGACGCCGAGCAAGTCAACGCACTTTATAAGGTGGTGTCACCATCTATCTTTCTTTCTTGCGCCATTTCTCTCTTACCAAGCGTATTCCTCCTGCAAGAGAGAGTTTTTGATAATCAATAAGCGTAATTTACTAATAGAGGTGAAATTGTTTCTTCTTTTGTGTCCCTCCAAGTGATGATTTTCTTAGAAAGTAGAAACGTCAATGCGCTTCTGTCACAAGTTTACGAGAACGAATAGGTGAGAAGTTGTGGCAGTTTGTGTTCCGCCTAAGTGGACGCGTACGCCCTATATTGATGGTCTTTATACTACACTGTAACAAAATTGGTGTACGTTGCCCGAACTTACCAGGCTGTGACTGTCAACATCGCTGAGCTGAGGCGTGGTTTACTGTACTTCGTAGAGGGACAAGAGCGCGCGGCTCAGGGGCGCTTCGAAAGGAAAATTATCTCGCTCATGAAGGCAAACTGGAAAGACAGTACAGCAGGTGCCGAACAAAATTTGCAGAGCTTGCCGGTGAGGTCAGGCAAGGAATGCCTGTGTGTGCGATTTACCTAGAAACAGAATGGTTAGTCGGCGACCTCGGGGACAAAGCAGCCACACTGTTTCTGTTGTAAAAGCCAAAGTGCGGCGCAACTACGAGTGTGTCCTGGAAACGCACAACTAGGTCGCCGGCGCTTAATCGGGAATGGTTGACCTTCCGCAGAGAAACCCGCTTCCAAATTTTCGCATGCCATTATTCGCACACTACAGTTTATAAACCTAACTACTTTCTAGGGTTCGGCGTGGCTTCTTTGTTGGGGGCTGCTGTAGGGTCTGTCGCTATGTCGTCGGATATTTTTGAGGCTATATGTACACAAATGTTAAATCAGCACCGATTGAACGTACTAGCAGACACGATAATCCAACTCTTGTATTCGGACTAAACATGCGCATCTGTGTTCTGCGTACCAAAAAATAACTTCCTACACAGAACCTCTGCATATGTCTGCATATGTTCTACATGTCTGACAACGCACCGCACTCCGCCGCTGCCGCGGCTTGGCGCATGCGCTCTCCGCAGCTTAGTCGACGCCTGCCCACGTGACTCACCATGCGCCTGGCTAAAAGGAGCGCCGCGCTTCCCTAGTCAGTGCGAGTTTGGCCATGGATGACATCGAGGCCGGGCCGCCTTCTGTGAGCGTTGCGCAGGAGCGGGAGGCTTTGAGCTGCCGTCGCCAAGCGGCATCTGACTAGCTGCTTCACTGGAGAAGGTCTGGAATGCAACAGGCGTCGCACCGTCGAGATCAATGCGGCGACCGCGTTCGCGCCCTGTCCGTTTGTGGTTCGACGCTGCGCATGTGCGCGGCGGCCCTTTGCATGTCTAGCACTTGCGCTATCCCTGTGGCACAACAGGCACTGCACCGTCGAACGATGCGTGTCTACCCAAGCCTAATCACAGTCATGTCTAGCCACCGACCTATAGGCACAGCCGTCATTCCTGGCTCAACGATGATTGTATACCTAAGTATAATAAACACAGCTAAATTAAAGGTTAACCATGTGAAACCAGGCTAAACGGAACTTTGGCTTTGCATATCCAGGGTTAGCTGAGCCCAGCCGCAGCCAATTTTTTTATTTACCGTATTTCAGTGGGTTTATTCATTCGGTATGTGTCAGTGGGGGATGTGCTAGTTCTTTGCCAATCCTCAAGGATGGATATGTCCCTCTTTGACACAAGAGGTAGTGAATCCTTATATGTTGCTTGATGCGTGTCGTATTTTTCTGTGGATACATCTGCCGGCACCATTCTTCCCTCAACACGCATCATACATTGCCTTCGTCCTTATGACATCGCTGTGTATACGTGTCACACCAGGCGTCTGCTGGATTCGGAGTATTTGAACACAGACCGCGGGGTGAGCGATCTAGCGCATAAAGATAAAAATTGCACTGCAATAAAGTTGTTATCTTTGTGGTGTACAAACGTAGCCATTCCATCATAATACACTTTGCATAGCGTAATGTTCACAAAATTGTGCGCATCGACGTTAGTTCAAAAGCACTTAAGCTCTTCACTAAAGCTTCGTTTCCCATAGTACCACATGTGTTTGGGATCTGAATATTTTTACAGAGAAGCTTATATAGCTAGGTGATTCGCCCGTCCGGCTGTCCGTCACCTGTACACTGACAACTCCAGCGCAATCCCATGCGCACGCTCGGAAAAAGAGAGAAAGAGAGGCGTGCGATTGGACAACACGACCTAGATAGCACAAGGCTTGTTTACTCCGAACCATGACGTCACGCTCCCTTGGCCGAAATTTCCATTGACAAGGCTGGCGTGATGAAAGCGGTGACGTCAAAATCACTGTTGCCTACTCGGGAGCATTCCCATTAGGTTCTAAGGCAGTCAGGCCAAGTAACATGGTGTCATGGGTGGAGTGAAAAGACCTCGTGCTATCTAGGTGGTACTGGATTAGCTGCTCCACTAGTGACCTCGTTGCTCTCCATGGTAGCCGAGCGCGCGTGCAGCAGTTTCTCTCTGGCTCTGAAATGGGTAGGCTACGCGTCATACGTACTCCTGAACAGCAGGCAACTTTCCATCAGGAACGCCGCGAGCAGAACCGGGAACGAGCTGTTCTACGCCGTGCCGGTGCTGCAGCGCGGGCACAAGAACAGGCTCGTGCAGCCGATCGCAAGCAGCAACTGCCTACCGAGGATCCGGCAGCCCACCAAGTCGTTGTATTTTACCGAACCGTTGGCATTAACTCAGTGATAAACACCGGGGCAGCAAGTTTCAGTTTATCTGTACAGAGTGCTTGGGTGGCGATATTTTTTATTGCGATATCAATTATATGACTGTTCCAAGCGTTTTTGTACCGCTACCGTCCCCATCACCATCATGTTCCGTATAAAGTCCAAGGGCCATAACGACATCGTTGCGCGCCGTATGTCGCATGTGCGAGTGAAAGAGTTCGAGGGTGAGCTGTCGATGGTGGTTCAATATCGCGTGCGCAAGAGAAGAAAGCGGGAAGGAAGCACGCCGTCTTTAGTCGCACGCAAGGCACTGAGGGGAGGGAAGGGAGCGTGACATTCTACTCCGGCGGCGGTTGCTTATGGCACGGCCGCGCGCACTCTATATTGAAAACGATCTGCAATGCATAGGAAAGAGTGCGTGGAGTGCTGATAAATTCACGTGTGCTGTATTTTGGCCGTTTAGTTTGCGTTGAAGTGAGAGGCAGCACAAGGGTGAATTCACTCGCTGCTGCTGCCGCGCTTTCTCACTCCAGCGTTTTGTCAGCGAGTGTGCGTGGTTACCGAGTGAGATGAGTCCGTGTTTGCTTGTGTGCGCGTGACACCATGCTTGTTAATTTGGTTAGCAAGCGAATGTTCGCAAGCTGATATGGTCAATAAAACGACTATCGTTGCTTCGTATAGCTATCCTATAATTTGCTGTAATCCTATAATTCGCATAGCTATCCTATAAATTGCGAAACTTCAACTTTTAGTTTTTTTGCTTTATCACCATTTCCAAGTATACTATTGTCCATATCCCTAGAAACAACATTAAATAAATAATTCGCTCATTGAATAATTCTACATACGTCGTGTTTGTATCTGTTTGCCTGACTATTGTAGCTGTGAATGATGTTTGAACTTATCTTTCCACCTCGTCAATCTTACATTTTGACATAGAATGGCATGAAATATCTACCACGTCGAGGTACTTTTCCTGTGTAATTTGCAGCTCTTAACCTATTGTGTAAATTTTTGCTGCTCTGAGTTCTTTTATTATGCTAAATACACTGTTTTATTTTTGCAACTCCCTCACCGGTCATACCTCAGGAAGGCCTGGTGTTATCTCGTTGCAGACACCAGTCGCAATCTGAAACCTTTCTCTTTGCACGTGAGCTGAAAGTATTTCTCACTTTATGCCGTCCATTTGTACGGTGTACAGTGGTAAACGCTCATCGGCAATATTAAGGTAAACAGAAATTGGTGCCTGTACGCGTTACAACAAGAAAGGTTAAAATATATATTGCAAGAGACACTTTATTCATAAACTTTACACAGCAAAGGTTGGTTTTCAGTAGTATGGCATTCTCAGGACGTGTTAAATGCTGCTGGATTTTGTGGTTGTCTTCAAGCACTGGGTGTTGTTAACTCGATGAGAGAGCCATGGATTGCAGTTCACAACGTAATATTGTAAGCAGCTGAATTGTAATGCTCTATCGTTATGTAAATCATAGCGATATAAAATAACGCAGTGACCTGTGAAGAAAGATGTATAACATTAAAATTTAGCGTGGTAGAATGAAAAGCGTTATCAAAAACTATGATAAACAAATGACAAATCTTTTACATGATATGCAAAGATTACTCGTCTTAAAGTTAGTAACTGCAGTTAAGGTGAGAATAGCAAATACTATAGCTATGAGGTAATCAAGAGCCTTCGGGATTGCTGGTAAAGATATTCAAGTGACGAAATCAGTTCCTGAATAACATTTTTCCAGCAAGAACTACAGTGTACAAAACATAGTTGCTGTATCATCAATATCTTATTCCTCAAAAATGACAAAAAACGCGCAATTTCACTTGTATAAATAGTCACTTGTAGAGTGAAGCAGGCACAAGCGATAACATGCAAGCATTATTCAGGAAAGAAGCCGGACCTCAACATTATCTTTTCCTGAAAAAAAAAATAACCTACTCCACCCCTGAAAAAATAGGAACTGCTGAGACGAGCCCGATTGGCGGAGAGTTGGGGTAGTCAGGAAACATGACGAGAGGAGAGGTGTGTCGGTAAAATTATAGCGCAGATAGCAGTAGGACGAGTGCCCATTGCAGGAAAGGAGAGAAAAAGTGGGAAATAGCCAAGCGCATAAGAACGTCCTTATTTATTGCCACGGACCTCTCAATGAAGGGCGCGCTTCGAGGAACTGAATAGCGCCTAGAAAATGAGGGGACTGAAGAGTGGGACGGCCTTAGTTACTCGGTGTACACCACAGTATGTATTTTGCAGTGGTTTATAAAAAGTGAGATGGCATTGAAGTGGTGTCAGGCAGTATGAGTTACCATTGTGGTTATCAGTAGAATAAAAAGAACAGAAAGAAATATAACATATAGCCAAGATTTCTCGGCCAGTGAAGGCCGCGAAGAAGCACATAGATGCTATCACGTTCCCCAAGCAGGTTGAAGACGCCTCGCAGCTAAAACGCCTAAGCGACTCGCTGCGCTCGTTCCTAAGCCCTCAAAGTAGCGAGCTGTAGGGACTTGAAAATATAGACGGCTAAAAAACGGTCGCGCAGTCTTAATGCGTGTATAATAGAATAAATTAGTGATGTTCGTACTTCGCAAGTTGTCTCTGGGTGTACCGGAGCCTGACTTTTGCCGCACTTTAGGGGATGGCAAAGGCAACAATCGGTGACCGCCCAAAATGATGCTTAAAAATGGTTTGTAAGTACAAATATTAAACACAACGACCAGGACCATATATTTCACTCGTGCAGCAGACTGTGTCCCCATTTGCTCCTTGACAGGTGCGCTAGATCTTCGGAGAACCCGGAATTATGAAGAAGTTATGCTGTGAAGTTTTCACCAGAGAAACTTCTGTCATGTAATGTAATATGTGGTCAATTTATCTTTGCATGGTGCAGCCTATCAATACTTTTCAAGCCTTATTTACTTAAATTGCGAGAGCTTCCGTATTGATTATCCGCATCAGGGATAGTGCGAGTATCTGTTATGATGTGCCATTATTGTCAGTTATGTACCATTACAGTAACACTTTTGGCAGTAAATTCATACTGGTACGGCCTTGAATTTTTATATATTAGTATAGGCTGGGAGGCGCGCAAAAAGGTGGATGAAAAAAGAAACACGGACAAGCAGTGGAGCAGAGTTCCAACTGTGGGTTGCCTAACAAAAAGTTATTCCATTCTGATTTTATTTCAATCTGCTGCCGCAAAATTTACGTAACGGCCTACGTAAGCAAGGGCGGCGGCCTACAAGGTTGTTCCAGCACACCAGTCAAACAGTCTCCTCGTGTAAAGTAGGTTGGTTTCGTTTGGGTTCAGATCCAATGGCATTAGCTACCAGCACAGATTTCCTTATCTAATTTGTTGACAAGATACGAGGAGCGTGCGCAAGAGGAAAGGGCTTCAGTGGGGTTGAGATGACACAGTTAAATGAGATAATTGGGTGAGAAGAGCGGCTCTAACGTCTGCGATTGGTCCACTTCCCCCTGCGGAGCTTACCGTGGATCGTCGGCAACTGCGGTGGCCCGCGATGGGGCATTAAACATGCCTCCGAAACCGATGCTCAGGGAAGACTTGGATCATAAATCTAGTACACGTGCTGAAAGGGCACAACAATCTTGTGCTGCCCCGGGAGATTTCCCATATAAGCAAACAAGTCAGCTCTCGCCGGCCACTTCGAGTAAACAACGCCGGAGCGGTCATTGGTCAGCCATCTTTCCATTCCTTTCGTAACGCCACTGACATCCTCCCCCCCCTCTTCTCGCTATTCAATGAAAGGTTTAGTTTTCCGCGGCATAATATTGCATGTTTAGTGCGTACACACCACTTTAATGTGTAAGTTTCAGTAGTTTTGCGACGTAGTGTGACGGAGAGGCCAGCTAGGCGTGGTCCGAAAACGTTTCCACCAGTCTCGGAAGGCTAATGGTGACAAAGGTGTAGATCCGGAAAGAAATGTTTTTCTTCCGTTCGGTCAAATCACGCCGCGTGATCAGTGCGTACATCTCATATTGAGATATGGGGTGCTATAACGTAAAACTATTTCAATATGTTTTATTCCAATCTCCTGACGTCAAATTTGCGTAACCGCCGACGCAAGCATTGGGCGGTAACCCGCAGGGTTTTCTGAACAGGCCAATAAAACACTCTCCTTTTTCGTAGGAGGTCACTTTTGTTTGCTTGAGAAACAAATAACATTGCCTGCACTAAACGGCTTCTCTCATCTAATTGGCTGACAAGAGGCGGGGAACACGCTTAAGTGGAAAGGGATTCGACGGGGCTAAGCCACTGCACTGAATATCGGATATAACCGGATGAAGAAGGTGGTGCCGGCGTCTGCGATTGGTCCGCTTTCCCTTACTTAGCTTGGGGTTTCTGGTCGAAAATCGCGGCGGTATGCAACGGAAGCTTAGGAGTGACACTAAAACGGATCCTCAGCAAAGAAGAGTTGACAGAATGTGGTCGTAAATGTTCCGAAAGTGTTCGGAAACGTTACGCGACCACGCAAAAAGTTTAATTATGCGCAAATAAACCCATGCTCTCCGGCAGGTGCGAGTGGCCAGTGCCTCAGCAATTGGTGGCAGCCATCTTTTATTCCTTCCGGAACGGGGTAGCCTGCGGCTATTGAGAAGAACATTCAGTTTTTTTTCGGCATATAATGCACCTTTAATGCGTACACGTCACTTTGACGAGGTGAGATTTTTGCGGTTTTGTGATGTCGCGTGACAGGCAGGTGAAGTGGGTCCAGTCCAAAAATGTTTCACCAATACTCGAGGGCAAATGACGAAAAGGCGTCGAATCAGAAATAACTATTTTTCATATGTTCTGTCGAATCATGCATAATCAGTGTGTACGCGACATATCAGATGGGAAGCTATCGCTGTTTTCGTGACGCCGCGTGACAGGCAGGGGAAGTGGGGTCGCCCCAAGAAGTTTTTACCAATCGCGGAGGGCCAATTGCAGGATTGGAATAAGAAAGTTTACATTATAGTTTTACAAGTTTTATCAATTATTATCAAGTATTATCAAGTATCAAGCACCAGTATTATCAAGTTTTACATTATAGCACCCTTGGAGTTTTTGATATTTTCGGGACGTCGTCTGTCGGACATACCAAGTGGCCATTGCGCCTGAGTTGTTTGACCAATTGCGTAGGGCTAACGTAGTTAGTGGAATAAGAGGAGAAACATATTATTATAGCTTTAGCTCATAGTGTCCTCTATTTTTGTAGTCAAACAAACGAAATACAATTTAACCATTCATTGACGAGTGCTGCTTACTGGTAACATGCCAGAAAACACTGCTAGTGTTGCTTCCTAAGTTTCAGTAATGCGTACGAAGTTTCTAGTCAACCCTGAATAACAGGAAGCAAGCTTGTTCGGATCAGGAAGACAGGACGAGGGAGAAGCCTAGCACTGGACTCTCTTTCTTTTAAAATCACAGACAAAGGAGACGGACCAGTGCAAGATCTCCGGCTGTAGAGGTGTCACACAAGTGATATAAACAAGTGAATTGCGCACCAGTGGTTGTACAAACGTCGAACGAAGCCTTAGGTGCTTTGGGTGAATCCCACTTCGTGTTTCGTGCCTGCGGTTTCATCTCTATTGATGAAAATGTTTGCAAAAAATTTTGTTCGTTTATTTATTATCATTGCAATAGCAATTATATGGGCACTCCTGGCGGATTACCGCCATTGTCGTCACAGTCGGTGTTGCCGTAAGGTTGCGTATGAAGTCCAAGTGCGATAATATCGCGGCCACCTGCCGTATGCTGTAGGTGAGCTAAAGCATGCGTGGGTGAACCGAGAAGGATGGTAGTTTGGTGCAGCGTGGAGGTCAGTGGGTGCAGCTTCGTATTCTCGCCCTCGCAAGTGAGAAAGGCGGGAAGTGCATGCGCCAAACTTTCGCGTACGAAAGGGCGGAAAGGGAGAGATGTGCTTGCGCTATTACAAGTACCCTGCCTTTTGTTTATAAATGAAAATTTATGTACATATGATTTATTTATGCTTTCTCGTATTGCCGTTGTGATTGTGAATAACAACTAGCATGGATCCCAACTAGACTTCAGCTAGGGATTGAGACGTCTTGTACAATATTTCATGTGCACTTTTCCTATTTGGAAATAAACTTTCCTTTCCTTTTCTTATGGCGAGCGGAGGGAGGGCGGCCGTATAGCTCGTGTCTCCGCTTCAACTGCAGTGCGTAGCGAGGCTGTTGTTTCCTCTTTGTTGTTGTTCCGCGCGCTTCCTGTTTTGTATGTAATTTGGGGTTGGTTCGAATGCTAGCCAAACCGAGTTGGCTGATGGCTTTATGTGCGCTGGGTTCTGGCGCGCCTGGTTCTCCTATAAGTGTGAGGCAGCACGAAGGGGAATTCGCTCGCCGCTGCTGCGGCTCTTCATTACGACAGCGATACTGCAGGGAGTGTGCACGGTCATCAACTGAGATGTGTTCATGTTTGTCCGTCAGCGTGTGGTGGCGTTTCTTGCTATTTTTCTAGTAAACCATCTACTACTGCATCTACTACAGCAGTAGATGCAGCTAATAGAACTAATACTCTTGCTGCCTATAGGTGTCTTCTAATTTGCTATCGCAATCAATGCATCGCCTTTGGGGTGAAAGTGCGAATAATTTATGTATTTATTTCGATAGCTTCAAAGCCCAAAGGTGTAATAGAAAGGAGTGGTGAAATAAACAAGAGTTACGTTTCACAAGCTGTGTTACATACAATCATCTTCAACGGCAGAATGCAAATGCGGATGGATGGAGAATGCTGACGACGGAGCTGGGCAGGTTAATCGATTGTTTGGATGTCTTCGGGATGAATGAACCAGAATACAAATTGTCCGAGAAGAAGGTAAGCCAACATTATGGGGGAAGGTAATAAGACGTGATAGATAATTTGGCTTACTAAGAAGCTCATTCTGGAGGTATGCATTTTGAAAAAAATGTGGAAAATTTATAAGCGCGACGTTTTCCTTCGCAGAAAGCGGTCGGTAAGCTGCAAAGCTAGTTCCATCAACGACGCACAAGAAAAGCGGGAATAGTCCTACAAGTTGAAACGCGCACTGATGTTTTGCACAGATTCTAGTTGATTGATATAAAACATTCTTGATTGTATTGGAATATTGAAGCTAACTCTTTACAAGTGTTTTATATAATGCTTATTTAGAAGACGGCATTGCCCTTGAAAACTTGCAGCGTAAATACCATAACGGGTGATTAGCACTATTATACCGTAAATAAGATGACTTTGCCAAGAAAGGTTAGCATTGATTTGAACTCGTAGGAAATTATAACAAGGTACTTCCTCTAACACAGAACCATCAACGTTATAAAGAGGAGGCTCACAGGTGGCCGATTTTCGAGAGATTCTCGGTATCTCACACTTTTCAGATCTGACTGAATTGATGTGTGATCATCATCAGAAGATACTATCCGACAAATTCAGCAGTCTTCAAGATGTGCATGGTCTAGTGGAAGATGGAACTACAGTAGCCAGGTCATTAAAATTATTTAAATAGATGGTAACCTAGAAAAGAAACCTGATCACACTCAAAGTGACTAGACATGAAGAGGAATCAAAATTGTTAGCTGCCACAAATTGCGTTCTCTCTGAAATAAAGCCATTAAACCAAGCAATATTATAGTGATCGATGCTTCTGGAACCCTCATAAGCAGTGCGACATTAACTCCATTGAGAGCATACAACGAAAATCTATTAGGTTCATATATCGTCGCTATGATCACTATTTTTCACCCTCTCGTGCCTTATCTACTTTGAACCTAACCCCTTTATCCATACGCCGTCACATTGAGTCATTGAAGTTTCCGCATGGCATCGTTAATTTTTCTTATCGTGTATCACAACCCATATATATTCCATCAGATATTCCTCGGTCAAGTAAGAGTCACCACAGCCTTAATATTAAGCCTTACTTTGCTCGATGTAATAAATTTACACAGAGCTTTTTCCCACGTACTATTGAATTCGGGAACCTAATTCCCTGAACAAGTAGGTCACTGCCATTAAAGGACTTCCCGTTAAAAGTTAACTACACCTGATTTTATGTATTTTCTTGTTGTTACAGTGTATTTATCCATTCTTGTTTTTGCACTGACTCTCAGTGTTGCTGTTATTTTGAGTTTTCTTTTTGTCATCTGCCTTATTTCTTGTGAATTTTAATTATGTTATTGTTTACTTGTTTTTTTTTGTTTGACTTCTTTTTGTCTAACCCACTCCTGCAATAGCCCCATAAAGGGGCTGCAGTATGTATGAATAAATAAAATAAAATTTGTTAGCTTTAGGCATAGTAGTGGGTGAGAGACAAGATGAAATGCTGTTTGAAAATCTAGGAATATGCAATCCATGCAACATCCATTGTCAAGAGTATCCATGAGTTGATTAGTAAAACATGTTAGCTGCGTTTCACATGAAAATAATTTACGAGACCCATGCTGTTTATGCATCAAAAATTCATTAGACTCTAGAAAGTTAACTAACCTTGAATAGATTATATGTATTAAGAGTGTGCAGAGAGTGCTGGCTAGTAATATAAGCATGTAGTGAAGAGAAGAATGAGCGTCACCAGATTTGAACACGGGTACCACCTTGCCCACCTTCCAGTCGCTGGACAATGGGCCAGATTCAATGGAGTGTAAAAAAAGTTACGTTATGTTATGAAACTATACATTTCAGTTTTTTTCAAAAATGTATAGTTAATAACATCAGTTCAGCAAGAGCAAGAGTATTTAAAGTTATTAATGAGGTCAACCATACCAAAGGAACCTATGAGGACAGGATCCATCGGCTGGTCATCTACTACACAATACTCAAGATGATGCTTATTCTCGATGTGTATTTGCACATTTAGATACAAAATAAGCATGTGTACTGGTATTTATCCGTGCCGTTATGAAAGGGTTATGGCAGAGAAGCACAAGCAGCCCTGCCTATGCCCACCACTGATGTGGGCTAGCAGCATCCATTTCTAAACGATGTGTTAGAGCAAATGCGCAGCCGGGCAGCAAATAAATTGCAGCTTTGAAAGCGAAGGAAATCAAATATATTGTCGCGAAATGCGCATCTTGAAGTGTCATTTCGTGACAGTATATCTTTAGCAGTCGCCTGAAGAAGCCTATAGATCATATTTTGTGTGTCATGTGTTTAAGGATGTGACGTTGATTGCGCATCTAAAATTCCTTGATTGACTTTGTAGCAACGATATGTACACTGTCAGTATGAAACATCAGATTAAGGTTTACCTCCTTTTATTCGTTTTTTGTCGAATAGAAAGCACACAAAATTTAAAACGATAGCCAACGCATCCCGCCACATAAGATCCGTACAGGTGGTGCTCCCAAATGTGTTCTTTTTTGTAATCACTGCATCCTGTTCAGTTTGACAAAGGAATGTCTCCGATAACGTTGTTCTTGATTTCACGGCAATATAGGCGCATATGTTAGAGAGCAGTTGTTATGTGTGACGTGTGGTAGAGGTTACGTGACTGGGGCATTTTTCCACTGGGCACAATGTCGAGTTTTCTTTTTTCTGACACCCTTGAAGAAGGGTTTCCACGGAAAATGATTTCCAAACGTTGCCTAGAATGAACTTCACAACACCCTAGGTGGTGGAAATGTATTCGGAGGCAGGAAAGGCGGAAGAAAATTAAGGTCAGAACTCACTGGGTTAAGTGATCTCTTTCTTTCGGTCACTTATCGTTCTTCTCAGCTGTCCTCAACTAGCTCTTATTTTTAGCAGAGAGAATAATTGTACTGCATATATTTAAAGACCACTCCTGCTAACATTGAACAGTATTTAAATGTGAGCTATTGTCCTTTAATTATGGTTCGACAGAAGACAGGATTCTGTCTTTACTGCGCTCATAGCGGAGAGTGTAGACAAGCTGTTGTAGCAATCCGCATAGCCTGTGTGCCTCGCTGACACAAAACAGTGCCCGTATCTGTTTACACACAAAGAAATGGCTGCGTATCTATACATCACACAGTGACCAGTGAAATAACCGAATGTTTCAATAATGAAAGTTTCGATCCGAAAGTTTTGATACTTATTTACCAGAGTTAAGTAACTAAATATTGCTGCAAACTTGTCCTTCGTAAAGCGCTTCTTGCCCTAAAAGCATCTCACCACATTCTCAGAATACTGACATACACGGTGTCCCAGCTAACGTTAGTCAAATTCTTCAACCAAATAAATAAGTAAGTAGGTAAATGAAGAAATAAATAAAACAGTGTGCAAAATACAATTTAACTGTTCTCTCTTCACAGATCCGACGACTAAAGAACTCAGGTCTTAGAATTACATCTTGCGCTGTGTTTTCTTAAAATCATTTTCGTTGTTGAATAGCGTGCATGGCTAACGTTAGGTGCGATAAACTGTTTAGTACTCTGTGACAAAAAAGTTGTGAATTACCTTTAGCGCCGTCCTTGTTTCCGTGTTCTTTAGCCACTCCTTTAGTCTTATTTTGTGGAACGCGCACCACCATGCAATCAGTTTGATTAGCAAAGAGAAGCAGGTAGGGATCGCCTGCGAGTATAACAAGCAAAAGTAGCGACGATCGCCCAGTCAAAAATTTTATGCATCGATGGAGTATATCTCACGTGTGGCTTTTTGTGGTAGAAATAATATTTTTGTCAATAATTCAGTAAAATAACGGCGACCGCTTTTTTGAAATTTCTTGCGGCGGGCAGGGGTGGGCAACATAAAACTCACCGCAAAATCTACCAGAGATACCTTTCTGATGGCTTCCTTGGAGCTAGTTAGTTATGACGTATTCTTTGAACGTCTGCTCGCGTTTAAAGACGTTCGAAATACCATAGGGAGGACTTTGTCAACGGGAAGTACTATTATGGGAATTCAGGAGGCATGGGAATGGCGAGGAGAAGATGGATTTGCCAAACGTCACACGTAAAGCAACCTTGTAAGGTTTCTTCCCACAAAAGAATGCTTTAGAAATGAAAAATTGTGTAATAAGATATGCACGCGTGCAAAAGGTTATTGTGGTCATACACTTTGAAAACCACAACTTTTTGAAAATTTGTAAAGATGAAGTTTAAAACACAACGCAATAAGAACGTCTGAAGCCAAAAGCATGAAGATTAAGCAAATCTGTGTACTGGGCATCATTTTCACGGTAGATCAACAACCAAACGGTTGAGTTAGCTTTGGGAACTTTAAGGACTCTGTTTGCTCTCTCTATTGCACAGTAAGTGCTGTTTCTGAGTACTTCAGAAGTTCGGGTATATCCGGACCTATTGTTGGTGTCTGGTAATTGTAAGACGTTGCGCAAGGCTGTGTTTCCTTAAGAGAATTACACCGCTGTACGCGTAGTCTTGTGGACAAAGGTAATGCGTTTTGTGTATGTTATTTTCATTTTCTGTTCATTTTGCTCCTTCTTTAATAGGTCGCAGGATGCCGCGCTCTCACCATCGCCGGTACCCGCCACTCGACCGGAGAGATAACGTCAGTATCCATAAACGAACCACGACACAGAGATCATTCTCGATCACTTCCAGTGCAGCACCGCAGCAGTCCTTGACTGATTAACACATTGCTCTTCGGTAACAATTATGAGTTACGCCTGCGCCTATGCCGAGACCAGCCCATCTTTGCAAGGTTTTTTCGTAACGGTTGCCGTGGAGACTAGAAGTATTACTGAATTAAAGTGAACAATTATTTTAGCGGTGGCACTGTCATCCGATTTCGCGAGTCGGGTGGGGTGTGACGAGGGGAGAATGTTGTGGAATACCCTGGATGCCATGAATAGCTAGCGACGATAATAAAACATGATTTGTTTGTTTGGTTCTGCCACAGCTGTTGCCGGAGTGAGAGCCATGCCAGATATCAGGTCTGTAGACACACTGTGTCATTACCATAGCGGCGTTTATATAAAAAACAGTCTCGTCTTCCCGGCCCTGCGAAAGTCGATGTCCAGAGAAGCTGGTGCATACCACCACAACTGCTGACGGGGTATGCTTCAGAGTAATGGTAATAATGATAATTTAGAGTAATGTAGTAATGGGAGAAATGGCAATTTTGGCAGCACGCCGCCGCTGGTGGTATTGCCGTTTCTTTTACCTTTGCCACTCCTCGTATTGACGCTGCTCCTCGGGAGTTCTAAACATCATACATACTCTTGCTAGAACCGCACATTCTACAATCTTGGGTTGGTGCGGCCCTTACATGAATCAGGCCGATGAGGGCCAGCTAAAGGTTCGTACTGTTTCCGAAACTATAGCAGAGAGTAAGAGAGGCGCCAGTTACATAACGCTGCAGTAAACGACTTCATATGCCGGCCTATCATCCTTTACCAGCGCTGACCCAAACAGGGCTCCTTTCTCTAGAGGCGCAACGAGACCAATGTGACTGGCGGCGTTGACGGTAAAGCAGCTAGCGTCATCTAGCGGCAACGGAACTAACTTCGCTTTCCAGCGGGACGTTTTGATTATTTATTCTAAAGTGTTTCCCTCCAAAGTAGGGGTGCAGCCCTTACACGCGTAAATACGGTATACGTTGCCTACACATAGCGGTGCTGGAACAATAATGAAATCATTTGCCAGGCTGGTTCTTTTGCCTAAGAAAGGCTAGTGATATCCCTCCGCACGTCGCAAGCTGCCGTTGCCGTGGCAGCTTGCGCAACAGTAACTTTTACTGGGAAACATATGCGGGGAGCGCTACGTGCTTCGCATTGTTACCAGGAGCGCCTTATTAATAAGGCGGTTTGGATGCTTGTTTCGTGCTTATTCTTTATTGAAAAGAATGCTTTGACGTATGTCGTATGCGTGATACCAAAGAATGTATGCACTTTTCACTTCAAATGCTGTTTTGTTTTTTCGCGAGGACGAGCCGCGAGAAATCCCGACCAACTACAGGATAACAGCTTCACTGTAATACTAAAAGTGGGGTGCCGTATGTTTAGCGCGTTGCACTCCACGCAAACGTCGGTAATACGCTATAAAACGTGGGTACTGCTGATGAGTAGAGAAGGCTATTCTAGACTGTGCAATTCGTTGCAAGTGATGCATATAGACGCTGACGTACGGCATCGAGAAGTGAAGCAACGGCCGACGCGGCCTCTACTACACCCATCGAAGAAACGCATTCGCCTGAAGCAAGCTGCGACTTACTTCAGACGAAGGATAATCCACCACTTGCAAGCGCTGCCACAAATTATTACTTTGGGGCGCAATGAAACGCGATACGCCACTGTCTATTCATGTAAACGTGGCTTATCGAGGCAGGAAACATCTGGATTTAAGCGGTTTTACGTACCTGCTGTGTTCAGCACTTCAAATTGCGGAGGTGCTGCGTTGCTTACATTTGCCGCGTTGCGTGCCGTGGAGTTGGTCGTCGAAAAGAAAACCATATCAGCGGTGCCATCTTGTCTATAATAAACGAATGAAAATGAGCACGAGTCAAACAGCTTGAATGCTCCTCCATGCTTTTATTGCTCAAGGCGAAAGTGATCACTAAAATTTTACGTCTGTGGTAGGGCTAAAATATAATTGTACAACAATCTTGATTTGTCTTAAACTTTATGAACTTAACCGGAAAGAGCGTTTAACTATATGTAAAGCTTGGCCCTGACAATGATTATCATCATCATCAGCCTGGTTACGCCCACTGCAGGGCAAAGGCCTCTCCCATACTTCTCCAACAACCCCAGTCATGTACTAATTGTGGCCATGCCATGCCTGCAAACTTCTTAATCTCATCTAACCTTAAGCCCACCTAACTTTCTGCCGCCCCCTGCTACGCTTCCCTTCCCTTGGGATCCAGTCCGTAACCCTTAATGACCATCGGTTATCTTCCCTCCTCATTACATCTCCTGCCCATGCCCATTTCTTTTTCTTGATTTCAACTAAGATGTCATTAACTTGCGTTTGTTCCCTCACCCAATCTGCTCTTTTCTTATCCCTTAACGTTACACCTATCATTCTTCTTTCCATAGCTCGTTGCGTCGTCCTCAATTTGAGTAGAACCCTTTTCGTAAGCCTCCAGGTTTCTGCCCCGTAGGTGAGTACTGGTAAGACACAGCTGTTATATACTTTTCTCTTGAGGGATAATGGCAACCTGCTGTTCATGATCTGAGAATGCCTGCCACACGCACCCCAGCCCATTCTTATTCTTCTGATTATTTCCGTCTCATGATCTGGATCCGCCGTCACTACCTGCCCTAAGTAGACGTATTCCCTTACGACTTCCAGTGCCTCGCTGCCTATTGTAAATTGCTGTTCTCTTCCGAGACTGTTAAGCATTACTTTAGTTTTCTGCAGATTAATTTTCAGACCCACTCTTCTGCTTTGCCTCTCCAGGTCAGTGAGCATGCATTGCAATTGCCAATGATTATACAGGGTGATTATTTTCAAGTTTTGTGGTAATTTTAAATATCACCTGTGGCAGATAGCGTAATTCCGGCGCATGAGCTGGTTTATTCCAAGAAGCGGACATTACTAGCACGAGAATTGGAAGCACATATTCAACTAATTAAAAAACATTCACTGATTAACTTCTTAATATTTACTTAACGGCCCACATTGCAATTTACGCATCGTACTCGTTGAGGTTACTGGACGTATTCACATGCAATAAATTTCCGGAATGACAGCGGTTGCCAGATATTATTTCCCAAAGTGTGAGACGAAAAACATGGGCGTTCCAGTTACTTTTGTGATTCATTGCATAAAACAGCGTTATGTTAAAACAGTAACTGGAACAACAATGCATTTTTACGGTGAATTTGATGACGCATATCTCCAAAATGATCTCATTCAGGAAAGTCATTCAAAGGTGGATACGCCTTGAAAATTCATCGGCTACAATTCGTAAATTAGAATATGTGCCGTTCACGAGATAAACAGTAACATTTTTATTAGTTCAATAGGTGCCTCGAATTCTCGAGCAACTAATGTCCGTCTCTCCGAATAATTCCGCTCAAGGACTGGAATTATGTTGTCTGCCGCAGACTATTCTTTAAAACACCGCAAAAGTTAAGAATAATCAGCCTCCATAAGGAAAACTGTGGAACATGCAAAAAGTAAGCTGGGCTGCTACGCCAGATTATTTTTTTTCCTGTGTAAAAAAAAATCTATAATTGTTTTCCTGAAGGAGACTAGGAAATCGGTGTCGCATTGTATGCATATTTTTGTTTAACAATTTATAGCTTTGCTGCTCATAGTTGATAAGTTCAGAGCACAGATTACAAAGTCCATTATGGTTTAACATAACGGCTTAATAAAAAAAATTCCACACAATTGTCCCTCTACAGGTGGTTTTCGAGGGCTCAGGGCGAGTGTCGACGCTGTATTTGAGCCACCACGGTCTTCATCACATTCTCCATCGAGAAAAAGTTTGCATTTTCGAATGCCTTGTCGTTTATCTATTGCAAAAAAGTAAATTATATTTTGCATTCGAAAGAGCCTGCTGTCCCTGCATTCTAGCTTAAACGCTTTACTCAAGTAATTTTACGCAACAACAACAACAAAAAAACGACACGGACGTAAGAAAAGAAGACAGACCAAGCGCAAACTTTCAACTAAGTTTGTTGTACCACTGAATCGGTTCCATACATGTGAATCAGTGTAGACTGCACATGCGCTTACATGATGAAAACGAACTGCGCATTCGTGTAACATAGTTACGAGTCATGTGGTGCCGCCTCCAAGAAACTTATTTCTTTTTTCTGTGAGAGCAAGTGAAGGGACACTAACACACTTATCACCCAATTTTGCAAGCATCTGCGCTGAAGGTATTTCACGGATGAGCTGCGCCCTGCCACGGGACACAATCGTGCATTTGTCCTCGATGGGTTTTCAGCCATGATCGCGACAATGAAGCGCCAAGAACCCACCGGTGCCATTTTTTACGTTGTTGCGGTCTTCGCGGAAAGTATCATTGAAGCAACGCCTAGTTCACCCGATATATTGCTTCCCACATGAAAGCGGGAGGTTGTAAACCACCCTGTGGAAAGGCTCGACGAAGTTTTTGCGGTGATGCTTTCTGCACTTATCGTACGGGACGGCATTTGGATCCACCAATATGCAAAGCTGGCCGAGCTTGTTGGGAGCAGAAAAGAACAACTCTACAATCGCCATTTGGGCCATCTTTTCAAATTATGGGATATACCGTGCATGTAAGGTATAACACTTACTTTGGGGCGTTTGCCGGGAGGGCCATCGACAACTGATTTCTGCGAGCTGGATCGCGCTTCTCTTAAAATGCGTTCCGCGAAAGACACTTGCACCTCCTTAGGATATCCAGCCAAAGACAAACGTCGAGTTTTCTGTTCAAAACTTTTTTGTTGCGCAATGTTACTTGAGTAGTAGATTTCCCACTTGCCCGGAATGCTGCTCTCATTATGTTCATTTCTAGTTCAGCGGGCCCTTTTCTAAATGTTCTTGGTGATCCCTGTGCCACTGTTTTCCTCAATGCAGCCATCGTTTGCAAAGCACGGACGCTCTCGTATTGTCTACGCACGAAGACCACTCCTCCGGACTTGGTTTACCTTTTCTTAGGCTTTCTTACTTCAGCGCGGCACTCCACCAGAGTTTGCAAGAGCGTACGTTCCGAGTGGAACCACCAAGCGCGACCAAGTACGGTGGGTTCTTGGGGATTCATTGTCGCGATCATGGCTGCAAACACATGGAGGACGAATGCACGACTGTGTCCCATGGCAGGACGCAGGTCATCCGTGAAATAACTGAAGCGCAGATGATTGCAAAATTGGGCGATAAGTGTGTTAGTATCCCTTTACTGGCTCTCACAGAAAAAAGAAATAAGTTTCTTGGAGGCAGCATCACGTGACTTTTAACTGTGTTACAAGAACGCGCAGTTCATTTCCGTGCAAGCACATGCGCAGTCTACACTGATTCACATGTATGGAAGCGATTCAGTGGTACAACAAACTTAGTTGAAAGTTTTTGCTTGGTGTTTCTTCTAAAGCAATTTAGACTGTGCAAGTATGTCTTGAAAGCTCTATATTGACTAAACCATGGTAATATATGCAGTGGCGTAGCAACAGGGGTGGCCGGGGGGCCGTGGGCCCCGGGTGCAAGGAGCCAGTTGGGGGGGGGGGGTGTCATATACGCCTGAAGACACCACTCTTTCCGCCGGCTTGACTGGACGCAAATTGCAAAGAATTCTCCGGTATCCAGTAGCCCGAGCTCATGCACCCGATGCGTTGCGCCGCAGAATTGTCGGCTACAGCTCTATCAACACCCCACGAAATAATTGCACGAATGTGCGGGCTAAAAAATTTAATTCGCGAAATGGTCTCTCATCTACTCGCCTTAGCGGAACGTTTCATGTGGGGTGCGCTCGTGCTGTGCGTTCATGCTGGGAGCAGGAGTCGCTAAACATACAGCGCGGCGTTGTAAGGCGTTGGGGCTCTTGGGTCCCTCTGTTCTGTTCCCAATCTTGCGGTGGTACCGCAGCTCGGATGCTATAGGGACGTTTGTCCGTATAGCAGCAAATGAAAACAAGGCTTTATTGATCAGAATGAAGAGAACTCGTAATTGTTATGGCATTGGCGCCCGCGCAGCGGGGAGGCAGGTAGCGTTTTCTAATAGGGTGGGGAAATCAGCGTCACTGACAAACAATTTAATTTTTGTTTTCGTTCAGGGCTACCGACAGACAAAATACTGCGTGCCATAGTATCTACGACGATTTTCGTGAAGTTGTTGTTGGGCGAGATATGAATGTCGGGCTTGAATTTTGCAAATGCAATATTGCCGCTAAAATTGGTAATTAAAACTTTATTATAAAGATATTTTTGTTACTTGTGACGTGAGTCGTATTTTCCACGATGCAGCATTTGTATTGGCTGCCAAGCCTTACAGTCTGACAGAAGATGTGCACATGGGCTTATCACACGTTATCAGTGCAGCACCCTGTGTTATTTGGCCCAGGAAAAACAGCGTGTATATTTGCTGCATTCGCGATCTCTGGGAAAGAAAGCGAAGGAGAGGGGGACCCGGGGAACGTGCGGTAATTGTTGAACCCGGAAATTGTCGATATCCTCGCCTTCCTCGACTACATAAGGGGAGGGGGGGGTGACAGAGGAACTATGGGCCCCGGGTGCCAGACGACCTAGCTACGCCACTGAATATGTGATATTAGAAGACAAAATGAAAGTAAAGAAAAAGTTATTCTCTGTAGTTAAGAAATTGACATAATTCAGCAATTTGAGAGATTGCCTTCTCAACATCAGTTAAACTTCGCCATGATATACCAGCATCCTTTAATGAGCAGCATTTATATAAAACAATATATTTTTTGAACAAGTCTCAATTAGCAGCGTTGAGAGCGTATTTTATTCAAATAAAATACGCGCTAACGGCCCCATAGATTGTGACTTCGCTGCTGCGTTATAGGACTGTTCTGGCCCTCAATGTCACCTGTGCTTGTGGGCGTTCAGTTTAGTTTGCCATCTTCTTTCGGAAAGCATGGTTTTGATCAAGTCATTGTATGCAGTGTCCCGTAAAATTTTGTGCCATCAACTACTGTCCTTCTGTTCGGCCACTCCCGTTTACCACTCCAAAATCATTTATTTTCCATGTCAATGTGTATGTCTAACGGTTTGTCAAATGCCTGTTCCTCCTCGCACTTAATCTTTATTCGATAAGAAACGGTGTGGGGTGCTGAAGAAAAAAAAAAGCGGCATTCTTGGGTTATAGGTGCGAAGACCGAGATATAATTATGAAGCATGCCGTATTGGGGCACTCTGGTGGAATTTTCACCTCCTGGGCTTCTTTACCGCGCACGCATCGGCGGCACGGTAAGCTGTACACTAGCGGTACACTGGCGTTCTCGCATTTCGCCCCCATCAAAATCCCACCGCCGACACCGGGATTTGTTCCCGCACCCCGGGCTTAGCCTCGCAATGCCAAAGCAACAACGTCGCCACGGCAGGTTATGTGCTATGAGGACGTGGAAAGGGGATAGACTGGGCTAGTCGGGATTACTATTATGCTGCGAGTACGCACGGATCGGGAAGCAGTAATACGAGGACGTCCGTGTGTCATCTGTCATCTTGTTCTTTTGTTTCGAGCTGTGCATCCAGGTAACCTACTGCGTAGGTGATCTCGGTATTTCTCTATTACATTTATTGGTCAGTTGCCACCTTTCTTTCCCTGCGCCTGGTTGCCCAAAGACCCTTCAGTAGTTTATAACCTTTTTTATCAGTTTGAAAAATTGCTAGCTTCGTCGCTTCGATATTTTCGCAGTAGTACTGGGGCCACTGCAACAAAGTCATAGTTTCACATGAAGTAGGTAGCGTCGACAGCGGTGGTTATTGAATAATTACATGGCAGCGCCGCCTACCTCGAAAACTGTGGTTTAGTTGCTGCGCTATTTCTTATTACGCAATAAGGAAAGTGATATTATTAATAACAATAATAAATGTAAGCGTCTTCGTTTGCTGCTCAACCATTATGCAGAACTTGCTCAAAAATTTACGTTGCCGCACTCTTAAGACAATGTTAAGGCTATGTAGAAGTTTTTGAAGATGATATAAAGGTTGTATATTTGATAATTATTCACAATACGTACGTAGTTCCGTTGTATGCGTACTCTACATGCAGTTTGCTGCCATTGGTGATGTTTTCACGCCAGAAGGAGGCGCACCAAAGATGTCTCTCATTCTGTTCAAGATGGAAATTCTGGAAACCCATGACGTATGTTGTGTTTGGTGCAAACGCCTGCAAAAGAATAGTTAATTTTCTGTAGACAACGATAGCGATAGCTGGGTGCTTTTAGAACTTACTTCGGAGGTTACCTAGCGAATATGTTGCCCCGCATGCATCATTTTAAAGATTTTTGGTCAGGACTTGCTTACAGGCATTATATAATGTCCTGATGTGGTCCATGTGATGCAATACCCACGTGCAGAAAGGAAAACATCGTGAAAACTCTCCCCGTTTGCCAGCGAGACAATCCTGGCTAATAAACTTGTATGTGTGGCGCCAATAAATAAGTGCATCATTGAGCTGACGCGACCACCAGTGAATGTTTCCGAAATGTGCGCAAGATCTGATTATGAGGCACGCTGGTCGTACGGGACTCCTGGAATTTTGACTACCTGGGGTTCCTTAACGTGCATCTAAATCTAAGTAAACGGGTGTTTTCGCATTTCGCCCCCACCGAAATGTGGCCGCTGTGGCCGGAATTTGATCCCCCTACCTCGTGCTTAGCAGCGCAACACCATAGCCACTAAGCAACCACGGCGTGTGTCCATTTTCCTCTTTGGCTTACGTTCGCAGAATAAACAGTTATTTTTCCCGTTTGCCGTACTTTCCTACCAGTTAAAAATAACTATCATTATCGGACTATCATTCAAAAATATCGTTATTGAACCTATGCACTCATTTTAGTGTAACAACTTCTTATTTATTACCTAAATCAAGCAGATATGAAGTGGTTAAGCATAGTGTTCTTCAAAGAGTACGGCTGTTTCTTCATCAGACGCCTGCCATAAATTTGAAAGTTTAGATATGTGAACTTTTTTTGCGCCACTTGCCTTTCCAATTTCAATATTTTAGCACAATATTGAGCCGCCTGCCGGATATCGGCACAGGTTAACACTCTTTACGCGCGCTGTGTCCCATGGCAACGCAGTGTTGCGGAAAGCATGCTTTATTACTGAAACATTGCGTTTATATCCCAGACTCATTTGGCTCAAATATTGGTGAGTTATTTAAGCACTAAAGAACATTTTACTTTGAAATACGATTTGAAACAAAAAAAGCTTTACTAAAGAATGGTGCGGCAGTTTTGGTGGCGGTGGCCTCAGATGGCGACTGGAAGTCCTTGGACTCGTGCGGCAGCTTTGGCTTGCCGGAAGGCCCAGAGCTGGTGTGCCAACTCTGAACTTTTAAGAGCCGCCTCTCAGCGGTGGCGGCGTCGATGGAGAGAAGGTCCCCGGCGGCTCCCGCATCCGGGGCGGCATCGGGAAGAAGCAAACTCGAGGCTTCCTGTACTCCGACAACGGCTGCGATTATGAACGCGTCGCGAACGGAGGTGGTTTCGGTACTGTTGTTGCCAGCACATTCCCAGAGCATGTGTCGCATCGTTGCGCTCTGTCCGCAAACTTTACGCGCATCTGTTGGATATAAAGCCGGGTAGCAGTGGTGCAACACAACGAGGCTAGGGTAGGTGTGTGTCTGGAACAAGCATAAGGTTACGGCCTCGTTCCTGTTTATAATTTATCGTGTGGGGGCAGGAATGTGCATCTATCGAGTCTGTAGTGTTGGGTGAGGTCTCTGAACGTGGTTAGGCGATCGCCCTACGCCTACTGTGATTCTTGTTGCTGCATTTCTTTCGTAGCGTTCCGATCCACCAGATCCGATGCCCCGCTCTCGGGGCGGAGGCGGCGGCCACATTATGTCCGGCGGCTCGGCGTGTGAGACCTCGAGCCGTGGCCTGTGCCGGCTCGTTGCCCGCGAGCGGGACATCGGTATGCCGGGGTCCAGAGGAGGAAATCCGTAGAATTTTGGGGTTGCAAGTTCGCGCTGCGCCACAGTGACGTCACGTAGAACGAGCAAGGCAACGACCGGCGACGGGGGTGGCGGGGGCGACGGCCGGGACGCCACCACCGCCACCGGCCCCGCGCTACCCGCAACGCGGGGTGTGGCCCGTCTCCTTTTTTGCCTTTTGTATGTCGCGATCGCGTCTATGGCATTGTAGCCAGCTAGTTTGGCCGGATGGTTTGTCTGCTGCAAAAGGATCACGTCCGGTTTCGTCTCGTTGCTGTGTGTGAATTGCTGGAGATTACCGCGCTTCCTCCTGTAGCCCCGGCAGTTTCACTGCCAGATTGTGTATTGTCGTTTCCTAGTGTTAGTGTGGTTGTTTGCTTGTGTAGCCGGGGTGATGCTTGTGTTTAATTTAACCCGTCGCCATCGAGGCGATTTCGTTGCTGCTGCGGTTGCGTCTCTACGTCTTTGAGCGTGTTTTGCTGCTGCTGATTCTGTTGTTGCTGTCTAGCGTACGGCTTGCTCATCGCTCTGATTGGGCTGCCCGCAGCTGGTGGCAGCCTCGCTTTTATGTCATCTTTGGGCGCCAAGTGTGCGGCGAACATTTGTGTCATTTGCCCAGAGAGCTTAGCTACCGCATTATTCAATATTACGTTCATATGTGCCGTCTGTGTCGCAAAACGTTCCTCGAGGCTCTTCTCGATGATGTCCACTCGTTTCTGTAGTCCCTCGTAACGGCCGCGTCGCTGTTTGGCGTGGGTCTTGCGGGATATAGTGCGATCCTTCTCGCGGTAACTGGACAATCCTCGCCTTCGTCCGCCGCCTCCACCGAGCTGCTGTCGTCGTCCGTGTCCATTCCGGCAGGCTCAGGCCGTGACGAAGTCAGCGATCGAGGCGCCGAAGACGGCGGCATCCTCGTTAGATGTTGCTGCGGTTGTCACGGTCGTGCAGCCTCGCCTTTCAACTTGAAATTTTCCACTCTAAAGAGCGCATTTTCGCGTTTAAGCTGGGCAATCATGGACTCTAATGGTTCTAAGCGTTGTTGTAGCACTCGCTCTATCGCTCGCTGTAGCTCGTTCCCACCGCCGCCGCCTCCGCCGGGCCGCCGAGTGTGGCTTGAGATTTTGTGGCGGATGGACGTGCTCCTTAGGGCTCCGTGGCGGCCATAAAATGATAACTTCTTGTGGATGCTTTGAGCTTGATTCTGTTTTTGATTTGCGATTTTTTAAGCTTTAAATAATTATTGGGTAGTATAATTTCTTTCTCTTTTTTTCTCTCAATTTTTTTCGTGTAAGCGACTGTGTTCCGTGTACATTTGGTTTTGCAAGACAATCAGAGCGTCCTTTCTCGCCACGTGCTTCAGCACGGACGTTGAGTCTTTATAGCCTTCAAATAGTAGCTTGGAAGTGGCAAGACTAATAGCTATTAGTGCTTTTACTGCGTGTGTGCTGGTAGGAAAGTCAAAGCGTGGCCGCGTGGTTAAACCCGTGCAAAAACATGTAATTCCTTAAGTCTCTGTGGCACTGATTGCTTTTAAACATTGGTGAGAATCACTTTGCGACATTTTAAGGATTTAGATCCTGTGCGTATCGGTTTTTGCCAAAAAGCACGTGCTCTGCATTATTATAGTATTATAGTATTTGCATTAGAAAGAGCCGTGCAATACATGACAAGAAAGCCGGGAAAGCGGGCAGTCTGCGGGGGGTCCCTCAAGGCAGCTGAGGGGACGGATGAGTATAAAGAGCGAATCGAGCCAATCGGCACACACTGTGACGTCGATGCTACGCTGAAGAAAATGGAGGCTTTCCACGAAGAGCCTGTCAATCAAGTGGAAGAGCTCAAAAATGAGCTAGATAGAGAGCGTGATGCATGGAAGGTAGTGGAAGAAGGACTGCAAGCAGCCGAGGAAAAGCTGAACAGGGCCGCCATTGTGAACGAGAATGGTCGTGACAGTGAAACGCAGTCCACCGACGTGACAGGAGAGGGAGTGCCAGCAAAGTATGTGGACTGCATGCAACGTGGTGAGGGGTTAGCTGGAAGAGCGGCACCTACCTCGAGGCCGCCACGCGGAAAAAGCAGGAGCGCAAGGGTAATGCCATTTGTCAAGTCCGAATCACGCGAAAAAGGACAAAGGGAAGCAGGGAAAGGTAGGAGAGAGTGAAATGAAGATTATCGCCGGCGGCTCAAACCTGGCTAGGTGCTCAGAAGCAATTGCGGAGCGGAGGAAATGCGATAAAAGAGTGGCGGTAAGGATATTTACGGGGTGGACGCTGGGTTCTGTCATACAGCCAGCAAAAGGAAAATGCCCACGTGGGTAACCTTGTCATAGTAGCAGGTGGGCGAAATG
This sequence comes from Dermacentor variabilis, assembly GCF_050947875.1. Classification (NCBI taxonomy): domain Eukaryota; kingdom Metazoa; phylum Arthropoda; class Arachnida; order Ixodida; family Ixodidae; genus Dermacentor; species Dermacentor variabilis. The sequence continues at coordinate 75,797,528 of NC_134575.1, forward strand.
ACGTCCTAAACAGGAAAGGGACAGGACTATCCGAGCGCTCGGCGAAGGGCGTGGATGGCTTGCGAAAGCTGTCCCCTCAGGTGGAGATCGTGGTGTGCACGGTGCCGTAGGTGCCTGTACGTGACAGTCACGTACAAAGAGCCGTAGTGGCTGCTAATGAGGCGATATGGAAAATGAGCCGAAAGAGAGGTTTCGAGGTTGTCAAAGTAAACAGGGAAGTGGGAAGGTGTGGTAGTTTTAAACGAGACGGGATCCACTTCAATTACAGGCTGGCACAAGAAGTGGGCTGGCGACTTGGTGATGATGATATGTGGGGTTTTATGGCGCAAGGGCCACTCATGGCCAAAGAGCGCCAGGCAATGTTTTAATGGAGTCAGTGATGCAAGTAATGATCAATGGCGTCGTGGTTGGCTATAACGATGGAACCTGGCTGTATAGGGGCCTTAAAACAATAGTAAATTAATATATATCTATTAAAATTGTCACAGTGACTTTTTAGATGTACTACGAATTTAAAAGATATGTTCTCATGGAGGGATGGAATAAAATATGTAAATGCCAATAGCACTATTGCCTCAGGAGGCCCTTAAGTGCAAGGGCCTGTAGGCACGTGCTCTACAAAATGTTATTATCGTAGCAGCAGCGTCTGGTAAGATGCTGTGCTACGAATCTGTTGGGCCTATAATTTGCAATGAATTAACTTCTTCCAGATAGTTAAAAACTGACTTTCTGTGAAAAAACGGGTCAGAACCAAGCAACATTGCCGGATGAAAAGGAATGCTTTGTCGGTAGGCTAGAGGGAAGTGTTTTTTCCTTTCAGTTTCCATTTCTCTACACTCCAGCAAGACATGGAGGACGGTTAGTGTCTCGCCACATCTACAGCATATGGGAGGTTCGCTACCGGTCAAGAGATAAGAGTGCGTGCCATACGTATGACCTATCCGAAGGCAGCAGAAAGTGACCTCGATTCGCCGTATTTTTGTTATCGGTGGGAAGTTTCGTAATTGTGGCTCGATCAAATGGAGTTTATTAGAGGTTTCGGTGTCCCACTTCTGTTGCCAATACCGCCTAAGTTTTTTGCGCAAAAATGGCTTTAAGTCTGAGGCAGGGGTACCTACGGAACAGTTGCCAGCTTTCGTTGCAATGGATGTGGCAATTTCATCTGCAAGCATGTTGCCCTTAATGCCTCTGTGCCCAGGTACCCAACATATTATGACGTGCTGATTAGATGTATATGCTGTGCACAGGAGCGAATATAGCTCATTGAGTACAGGACTGTTGCGTTTCTGGAGTGACACTAGAGATTTTACGACACTAAGGGAGTCTGTGAATATAATGGCCTTTTGCAATTTCATTTTCTTGATATGTTTAACAGCTGTCAGTACAGCATATGCCTCAGCAGTGAATATGCTTGTTTCTGGGTGCAGGACGTTGGAGTCTGAAAATGATGGACCGACGGCTGCATACGAAACGCCGGCAAGCGACTTTGAGGCATCTGTGTAAAATTCCTGGCAAGAGTACTTCGACTGAAGTTCAAGAAAGTGCATTTCAATGTGTACCTGGGGAGCGTTCTTCGTTATTTCAACGAACGAAGTATCACACTCAATGAGCTGCCATTGCCACGGCGGACATAGCATGACAGGAGCCATAAGAGGATTTTCAAAAAGTGGAACATCCATTTCTTGGCTGAGTTTCCGTACACGCAGTGAGAAGGGTTCTCTAACTGCTGGTCGATTATTAAATAAAGTTGCAGATGTCATGTTGTTTACACTTGGGTAGGAGGGATGCTCACGGTTTGCATTTACCTTCAGAAAATACATAAAGCTTGAGTACGACCTCTGAAGATGAAGCGACCACTCATTAGCTTCAACGTAAAGACTCTCCACAGGACTTGTCCTGAAGGCACCGGTCGCCAGGCGGATACCTTGGTGATGAACAGGATCCAGCATCTTCAATGCACTAGGGCTAGCCGAATGATAAACTATTGCCCCATAATCTAAGCGTGTTCGAATGAGGCTCTTGTAAAGGTTCAGGATGCATTTCTTATCACTACCCCACGTTGTGTGTGACAAAATTTTAAGAATGTTCATGGTTTTTAGGCATTTGTTTCTGAGGTACTTCAGGTGTGAAATAAAGGTTAATTTCGTGTCTAAAATAACACCTAAAAATTTGTGTTCTGTGCTCACAGGTATGTGCTGTCCCTGAAGTTCAAGTTCAGGATTTGCTATGAGACCTCTTTTTTGAGTGAAAAGAAGACAGGCACTCTTGTTGACATTGAGCGTAAAGCCATTTTCATCAGCCCACTTAGACACCTTGTTTAAACAAAGCTGTACTTGTCGCTCGCAGATAGCGAGATTACATGACTTAAATCCAATCTAAACGTCATCAACATATACTGAGTAAAATATACTACGCGGTATTGATGAGCGCAAGGAATTCATTTTTATGATAAAAAGTGTGCAGCTAAGCACGCCACCTTGCGGTACCCCAGTTTCCTGTAGAAATGGTCTCGAGAGAACATTACCAATTCTGACACGGAATGTGCGATTTGATAAATAGCTTTCGATTACATGAAGCATCTTTCCGCGGATGCCCAACTCTGCTAAGTCACGTAGAATTCCATACCGCCACGTGGTGTCGTAAGCCTTTTCCATGTCTAAGAATACAGAAAGAAAGAACTGTTTGTGTATGAAAGCGTCGCGAATATATGCTTCAATGCGAACGAGGTGGTCTGTCGTCGATCGGCCTTCCCTAAAACCACACTGATATGGGTCAAGGAGCTTGTTTGATTCAAGGAAGTGCAAGAGCCTGCGATTTATCATTTTCTCAAAGAGCTTACATAGACAACTTGTGAGTGCTATGGGCCGGTAGCTTGCCACAGAGGACGGATCTTTACCTTGTTTCAAGACAGGGACTACAATCGCCTCTTTCCATGCCAATGGAATGTCTCCTGTTTCCCAGATAGTGTTGAAAATAGACAACAGAGCCATCTGCGTGTCAGGGTGAAGATGTTTTATCATTATGTACATGATTCTGTCGGCTCCTGGCGCCGATTTCGTGCAGCCGTTCAAGGAAGCTTTGAACTCAGCAATGCTTAAAGGATGATTGTACGGTTCACTTCCACTAGCTTTACGGTTCAGTGCCTTACTTTCAGCTATCTGTTTACGTTGCTGGAATGACTGCGAGTAGTTCGCAGAGCTAGAAACTCGCTCGAAGTGTCCTCCCAGAGCGTTCGCCTGGTCTTGAAGGCTGTGGCCTTCATCATCAACCAAAGGAATGTTGTAGGTTTGTCGAGTAATTAATTTTCTTAGCCTGTTCCAGACTTTTCCTTCTTGTGTATAGGAATTTATGCTTGTGACGTATTTTCCCCAGCTTTCTCTTTTAGCGATACGACGCGTTCGTCTGCCTTTGGATTTCACGTGCTTAAAGTTGATGAGGTTTTCTGCCGTTGGAGATTGACGTAGTAAACGCCAGGCTTTGTTTTGCTCCTTACGCGCATTCTTGCATTGCTCATTCCACCACGGCACGCGCCTCTTTTTTGTAGTCCCCTTCGTTTGTGGAATGCACTCTATTGCAGCGTCAATTATAAAAGCGGTAAAATAAGCAATAGCATCGTTCACACTAAAATCTTTAAAAGTGTTTCGCTGCATCTGGGTGATTTCCTCAAATTTTTTCCAATCTGCGGATGCAACTTTCCATTGAGGGGGGTGTGGTAGGAATTCATTTTGTTCTAAAGCTTTGAGGCAGATGGGAAAATGATCACTCCCATATGGGTTTTTGACTACCTCCCATTCTAGGCAAGGTACAAGTGTAGCCGAGCAGATAGCTAAATCTATCGCAGAGTATGTGCCATGTGCTGTGCTATAGAATGTCGGCTCCTTTTTATTTAATATGCATGTACCTGAAGAAACAAGGAAATTTTCTATTAAGCGCCCTTTGACATCGCATCGAGAGTCTCCCCAGAGAGTATGGTGCGCGTTGAAATCCCCAACGAGTACGTAGGGCTCAGGCAGTTCATCGATTAGACTAAGAAATTCTGTTCTTTGGAGTCGATAATGGGGTGGTATATACACAGAAGAGATTGTAATGAGTTTACCTAACAGTAAAGCTCGAACCGCAACTGCCTCAAGAGGCGTTCGGAGTTCCAAGGCCTGGCATGCTACACGCTTATCAACTATAATCGCGACACCACCGGACGAAGCAAAAGCGTCGTCACGGTCCTTGCGAAAAATGTTAAATTGGGGTAGAAATCCTGTCTGTGTAAGTTTTAAATGGGTCTCTTGTACACACAGCACCTTTGGATTATATTTACGCAAGAGTTCCTTGACATCATCGAGGTTATGTAGGAGACCCCTGACGTTCCATTGTAATATTTGTGTCTCCATAGTTAATAGTGTGTGTGTGTGCTGTGTGTTAAGAGAGGAAATTTGATTTAGATTACAGGGCCTTCCCAGGCCCTGTAATGCGGAGTTTGTCTTTCTTGCCGCCGTCCTGAGACTGGCGGCGGTCCTTGGGCGCTTGCTGCGCCGTCTGGCTTGAAGTAGTGTCCATTGCCTCTTGAGAGGCACTGGACGTCCGCTCTTGTGAGCGGCGCGTTTGTCGTGAAGGCTTCACCTGAGCAGATGAGACCTTCGTGCCTACCAACCCTGAGGTCGATGGGCCCTCTTTCTGTGACGGCGAGGCAGCGTTGGCTGCTATCGCCGAGGGGGCTGGTGGCACAACCTCGGCCACACTCTTTGTGGGCCGGGCTGATGCCGGAGTCTGCTGCGGCGTTGCCCCCTTACGCGCCGCACCAACATAGCCTGCGGTATGAATGAATGAAACACGTTTCCGCGCTTCTTGAAACGATATATTCTCTTTAACTTTCAGTGTAATAATATCCTTTTCCTTTTTCCACGTCGGACATGATCGGGAATATGTGGCGTGATCACCGTCGCAATTCACACAGTGGAGTGCGCCAGTGCAGTTGTCGGAAGCGTGCTCTTGACCACATTTTGCGCAAGTGAGACGGCCTCGGCAACTTTGTGAGCCATGGCCAAATCTTTGACATTTGTAACATCTACGTGGATTTGGAATGTATGGTCTTACTCGTGTTTTTGTGTATCCTGTGTCGAGAGATTCTGGCAGAACACTTGTAGCAAACGTGAGAACGAGATGTTTTGTAGGAATTTCTTTGTTGTCGCGCTTGATCGTTATTCTTTGTACTTTGACAACTTCTTGTTCCTTCCATCCTTCGAGTAGTTCTTCTTCACTCAGGTTCAAAAGATCGGCGTCTGATACCACACCTCTGGATGTGTTCATAGATCGATGTGGCGTCACTGTGACTTCGACATCACCAAAAGCCAGAATATTTGAAATCTTTTCACGTTGGAGCTGGTCACGTACTTCAAGCAGTAAGTCGCCGCTAGCCATTTTAGTGATCTTGTATCCAGGACCAAGAACATCGGTGAGAACTTTCGCAACGGTGAATGGTGAAAGGGTTCTTACTGTCTTATCAGGGCACTGACTATGTATGACGTGGTAACGCGGGAAGGATTCCCTGCGTTGGGCCAAGAATTGAAAAGTTTCTTCGGTGCGCCCTCTTTTCGAAAGAGGGCGATCAGGAAGTCGGGGAAAGGTGCTTAAAGCCATCAATAACTTATTACATTTCGGCAGCTATGCCAGCCACCCACCATGGAGCCCAACAAGGGGACGCTGCGAGACTCGAAGGAAACACAGACGCCAGCTGTACATAGCTACTATAACCCAATATAATAGATCCAAGGTTGGATGAACTACACCAGGTTAACCCTTGCTGCCTGGAGAATTGGAAGTAAACGAAGTGAGAAGAAGACAGGAAAGGTGGAAAGTGAGAGAGAAAGACGAAGGTTTAAGAGAGAGAAAGATAGGAAAAGGCAACTACCGATTTCCCCCGGGTGGGTCAGTCCGGGGGTGCCGTCTATGTGAAGCAGAGGCCAAAGGGGTGTGTTGCCTCCGCCGAGGGGCCTTAAAGGTCCAAACACCCAACATCAGCTCAACCCCCAGGATCCCCCTTTCCCCAGACACGGCTAAGCCGCGCACGGCTACACGCGGGAGGGTCCAACCCTCGTGTGCTCGGGTCCGTGGTGTCGCAACACACCAAACGCCTGCTTGCGCAGACGCCCCTGCGGGGGGCGACTTGGTGATCGCGCTGTTGCTTCTTTAAGGGGCCCACGGGCGCTCAGGATTCCAGAGTAGATAGTAATGAAGACGGTCCCCTAGGGGAACCTCAGAAGAGCATCGCCGTCATTAACAGAAAAAGGAGGAAAACAAGAAAGAGAGCTCGCCATGCGATAGGGTACATAAATATGCAGGGCGGCAGAAGAAAGGAAAAGTGGGCAGAGATTGAGGAGCAGTTAAATCGAGAACAAATAGCGGTGTATGCGGTTACAGAAACGCACCTTAGAGACCCGGAAGAGCCGCCAGTTAATTATGTTTGGGAAGTGTGCAGCACAACTAAGTCTAAAAGAAAGGGAGGGGGAGTCGGAATGCTCATCCACCAGGGAGCCAAATGGAAAAGAGTAAATTCAAAATGTCAAGAGCATCTTTGGTTATCAGGTACAATGAGTGGGAAAAAACTTGGCTGGGCGTTGCACATTTTTATGGACCGGAAATAATTGCACAGAGAAAAATAAAGAGTTAGTGGAATGCATAAGTGCTGATATTGAGGGTTTCGGGAATGATGCTGATATTATCCTATTAGGTGACATGAATGCCGACATACAGAATTTAGATGGCTATACCGACAACAACGGGAAGTCAATGCTAGACCTTTGTGAGCAACATAGCCTCGTTATCGTGAATACAGGGCCTAAGTGTGAAATGAAGATCACGTAGGAAGTGGTAAACAGGCAATCAACCATTGATTACGGCCTGATGAAACAAGGAATTCATGATAAGTTGAAAGAAATGGTCATTGATGAGGAAGGGTATAGCAGCATAGGGAGTGGCCATAAACGCATCATATTGAAAATGGGATATGTAGTTGGGAAAGATAGCAAGTAGTGCAAAATGACCAGTCCCAATTAGGACGCTGAACAAATAACAAATATAGTCGCTAGAGTCGAGAAAGAACTTAGCAAATGGCCAAGTAAAGAGTGGGAATATAGTGATCTTTTAAGTGTAATAACGACAGAAATACGGAAAGCCAAACAATATCTTCGTTGGAAAGGAAAAAAGAAACCGAAAAGCTGGTGGAACAGGGAGATACGAGACGCGATCGCCGAAAGACAGAAAGCATCCGAGAGCAGAGGCAGGCAAAGAAGGCGCAGTTGCAGTAGGATGAAGTAGCCAGTGAATGGAAAATATACCGGGAGAAAACGTATATGGCTCAAATACTGGTGCAAGCAAAGATAAAAGGTGAAAGTAAATGTAGGTTGTCAGAAATACGTGAGAAAAAGAAGGCCGCACCTAGAATATTTGGGAATCCCATAAAATTATTAAGCAGGCAGTCGACAACTATACAACAACATATCCTAGACGAAGATGGCAACAAACTGGAAGGGGAAGCGGCAATATATTACATCCGAAAAATAACAGCCTAATCTTTCCAAGGCAAGGACGAAGTTATACTTGAAGAAAAAAAGAGCATGAAAGAGACCCAAGTGAAAATGAAGCTGGTTCTGACAAATTTCAACTGGAAGAAAGCCGCAGAAAAAATTCCTGAGCGCCCAGCCACAGGGCAAGACAAGGTTCCCGTTAGGCTGAATAATGAACTAGGACCAAAAAGTGAGGAAGCTTTGGCGAAAGCAGCGGAAAAAAACTTTAAAAGATAGACGAATATCAGACGGATGGTGACAAACTAGAATGAATTTAATTTGTAAAGGTAAAGAGGAGAAAGATAGAATTCACATGTATAGACCGTTGACCATTACATCGACAATATACACGCTAGCAGCGAGGCAATCAAATTAAAGCTGCAAGCGTGGGTAGAGAATAATGACATTTTGGGAGAACTTCAGAAGATCTTCGAAATAGGTGTGCGTTAGGATGATAACTTATTTGTTCTTACTCAGTCTATTGAAATATCAAAGGTAGAAAGCAGACCGTTATATGTGGCCCTTTTAGACATTACAGGAGCTTATGACAACGCAGATCGCAGCATCTTGTAGCATATTCTGGAAGGGGAGGGCTTAGGTGACGATTGTCTACAGCTTTTGAGAAGGATTTACCTAGAAAATACCGTTTGCATTGAATGGGTAGGGATGCGGAGCGAGGAGAAAGTTGATATCAACAAGGGACTGAGGCAGGGGTGTACTTTATCCCCGCTGTTGTTTAAGACGCACATGGTGAGGATGGAGAGGGCGCTGGAAGGAAGTAATATCGGGTTTAATCTCTCATACAAACACGCGGGTCCAGTAGTAGAGCAGCAGCTTCCAGGTCTATTTTATGCGGACGACATTGTGTTGGAAAGGAAGCGAACAAGGAAAGCGATTTGCAACATCTGGCTAATATCTGTGGACAAAAGGCAACAATTTAGGTTTGAAATTTAGTGTTAGGAAATCAGGTGCTATGGTTGCAATGAAAACAATGAACAGACAATGGCAATACAGGGCTAGGAAATACCTCGGGTAAGAGAATACAAACAGCTTGGTATATGGATAAACGAAGGCAACAGATATATGGAAAAACAGGAAAGAACAATAACGGTGAAGGGGAAGAGAAATGCAGCCATAAAGAAGCACAGAGCGCTATGGGGATACAATAGGTACGAGGTGCTCCGGGGTATGTGGAAAGGTGTAATGGTTCCAGGACTTACTTTTGGAAATGCGGTTGTTTCCTTTAGTTCAGGCGCACAATCAGGACTCGATGGGAACCAGAGGTCAGCGGGACGCCTCTCATTGACCACTCACGGGCAGATTACAAATGAAGCTGTGCAGCGTGATATGGGCTGGACTAGTTTTGAAATGAGAGTAGCTCACAGTAAAATTAATTATGAAGTATGACTGAGGAATATGGAAGAAAGTAAATGGGTTGGGAGAGTGTTGAGTTGTCTGTAGAGGAAAATCATTGGTTCACGTTGGAGGAAAAAAACTAGGAAGCTTACCAGCTAGTATGAGGCCTTTAGGCTGAGTAACACAGCAACAAAGAACGTCAAGCGGAAACTCAAAGAGGCTGAAATAATCTCGTGGGTGGCGGCAATGGAAAATAAGTCTGCCATGAGTAACTACTTATGAGGAAAAAACGAATCAGGAAATAAATAATTTATGACAACTCAAAGGGAAGCTCATTACTTTTCGAAGCGAGATCGGGATGCCTTAGAATTCGCACCTATAAAGCGAGATATAAGAAGGACGCAGAAACATGTACTTAATGCGGTAAAACTAGGGATACGATGAAGCCTGTTTTATTAGAATGTGAAGAGGTCTGCCCAGCAGTCGATTTAGTCACCACTGGCCTCCATGAAGCTCTTGGGTTCAGCGAGAGCAGTGCAAAGGTAAACATGTCCGCAATAGAGATTGTTAAGAGGCGAATGGAATACTGCTGGAAGAAAAGTAGGGAGAGGACAAAAAACGGAGACCTACAAAAGCAATGTTCGTAATAGGGGATCAGAAAATTTGGTTGTTGAAGTTCATAACATTTTTTTTTCTTTTTAACATAGGTAGGACATTAGGTAGTATAATAGCAAGAACTTGGTGGCGCAACCCACCGCCCCGTTCTAATGAGGACGCTCATAACAACCATCAGTCCATCCATCCAGCCGGCGGGAGAAGCGGCGACAGCCGCCCAGCTCACCTGTTGCCCAGTGCTCCTGTGACCTTGTAGCTGCCACGGCTGTTGCTGCTGCTGACTTTGTTGATTGATGTGGCTGACAGCTGGGGAACACGGACCGGTGCCAGCGCGCGCCATCGACATGCTTCTCGGACTCTGTGCCCGGTTGTGAGAGCGGGATCGGGATCGGAATTTTCTCACGCCGCCCTTCCCGCCGTGGCTAGCCGAGCGTCCTCTTCGGTTATCGGCGACTGAATGACGGTCTATCTCTGGATAATTGAGGTAGTAACCTCCGCTGCCATTACAGTCGCTGCTTCTATTGTAACAGCTGCAGTACGCTGCGGCCGCTTCTTGTTCTTCTTGTCTTTTTCGCTCTACTTGGCGAAGCTTGACTATGTATGGGGTCTATTATCTCGCCTTGCACCTGCGGTCTCATGTGAAGTTTCCCTTGCCGCAGAGTCGACACCGCGGCTCGCATCGATGGTCCTGCGACGGAGCGTTGCGTTCGCATCCGCGACAAATATTGTCATTGGCAATGGGGCACACGTCGGCGAGGTGTCCCAGCCTCCCGCACCCGTAGCAGACGTCGCCCTGCTTACTGTAGCAGGAGCACCTGACAAGCATGGGTCCGTAATATACGCATCTCGGTACGTGAAATGCGTCAAACAAAACGATTATGTTTCCGTGTTGCCATGCGCTTGGCGTGCTGCACTTCGGGGTTGCGCTGAGTCACTAGATTAATGATGAAGTCTGCCGGATGTGAAAGGATTTGAAAGCTTTATTTATTTTTTGTTGTGCAGTTTCATTACGGAGAGGTAGTGTGTTCATTATTTGGAATAAATGACTAACTTGATGTATCACAAACAATATTGCTCCAAGGTTTTCAACTCTGGCAGTAAAACAATGTGGAATGTAAACTGAATCAAAACACAAAAAGAAAGTCTAACATGTACACTGCTCCAAAAACGCACATTTTAACTGTGACGCAGAATGCTTGCTTAGTAGTACAATAACTCAGTGGCTCATTTTGTAACCTAATAAGCACATCATAGGAATACTAAGCTTGTGAGATTTTCGGCGAGACTATCGCATGGTTTAGACCCGTTGGCATCCGCTGCTCCGAGGCGCTTTACACGAGCACATCTCGCGCAGAAATTAATTCTTGGCGGTTTTAGTTTCTTGTATTTATATTGAAAGCTATGGCATATTATAATTAGGCAAATGAGGAACACCTTCACAACCTTAAACCTTCGCATACAATACAGCATTATGGAAGCAGCTTCTCCCTGCTTATATACGGTTTACGGGCTGATGAGATGTACAAGGGCGTTTCTACTGATTTTAGGGCCTTATGAGCCTGCTGCATGTGGCAAGGCAATGTAGAGCACCATGTGATCTGATTCTCGAACTATAATAGTCCAACAAATAAGGGCAAGATATCATTTATACTAAGATAACAGGAAACCTGTTCTCTCGAGAATCTTATCAGAGATCAGACAGAATGATTATGATTGTGAAAAGTGCGCAATGTTAAAATTGCTCATGAATTGGAAGCACGCATGATGAAAATATTATACCGTCTCGAAATCCGGTTGTTGCTTAGTGCTGCTGTGTTGGCCCATCACGGTGACCTGGTGCTTGCCTAGGGAAAGAAAGGACACCAGCAGCAAAGGTACTAGCTTCATACTGCCTCTTGGGACTGCGGAACCGCAATGAACGAAACGAAGGGCTGTAGTTTTTTATAGCGAGCCAAAATGTGGGCGTGAACAATAAAAGCAAGCCCAATTGGCCAATTCTAGCATGAATAATGTAACATTTTTCTCCGACTGCGAGTATTATCCTGACGTGTCGGGGATCTTGAAGCACGTGGTTACAATTGTGTAAAAGCGCTTGGTAACGCCTACCGTTTACTATGCCTACTAACGCCTACTATGTCCATTCGGACATAGCATAAGCGACGTTTCTCAAGGTACGTCTGACGTACACGTGAACAATGCTGTTTCTCGCCTTAAAGATACGGCAGAATGGCGGATCCGTAAGGAGAACGCACTTTCGCAACCGCATTCCGCGAAGCTTCGCGCTTTCTAAAAAGAACATTGCTTGGAATGCATACAATGCTACTCATCATACACGAACACATACCCGGAATGAAATGCACAAGTAAAAGCCTCAGCAAACTAGCGGGAGAATGTACCAGCCGTAGCACACTTCGACGGCAGTCAGCGCTGGCGTGGCGGAGGGCTCACTATTCTAATGAAAGAGGCGTTTAGAAGTGGATCTAGGCGTTAAATACGTTAAAAGGAATAATGGTCAGAGTAGAATGTACCCAAATTGCACAATAATAAGCCCTTCAAGACGCGAAAATGTACCAAAAATAATGCTTCAACAACTGGAATAATTTTGAGACGGTTCTTAATACAGCAACTAAAGGAGTAATACAAAAACAAAGAATAACCATCAAACTCGGCGGTGCCTTGGCGTTAGCATTTCCAGGTGGAATGTTGCCGACCCGGTTTCCATTTCCTTGTAGCACCATATATATTTTTTTTCACATATCTTTCTTTGTCTGTTTTTATCGCAGCAGCTTACTTAACGCGGCGAAACCCTTAGCGCCACTCAGATCTTTTGATGGCAAATGAGAGCAACCCGCCGTCGCTGCTTAGTGGCTACGGTGTTGGGCTGCTAAGCACGAGGTTGCGGGATCGAATCCCGGCCACGGCGGCCGCGTTTCGATGGGGGCGAAATGCGAAAACACCCGTGCACTTAGAATTTAGGTGCACGTTAAGCAACGCGAGGCGGTCGAAATTTCAGGAGTCCCCCACTACGGCGTGCCTCATAATCAGAGAGTGGTTTTGGCACGTAAAACCCCATAATTTAATTTAATTTAAATGAGAGCAACAGCGCGCACGCACTGCATTCGGCACCAGCTCTATCGCACCGTCTGGTCATGTGTACAAGTAGGGTGCATGTATTGCGTTTCTCGTACACTATGTTAATTCCGCCGTTTTTGCATGTTCTCTGCAAAACATGTGAGAAAGCGCAAAAAAACTTAAACGCGCGATCTTCCGTCCGATGCGTGTTGCTGTCCTACTTTCCGTGACTACGCTGCCCCGTGTGGCGGCGAGGCCCACCAACAAAGTACAGTCGTGAAGTCGAGAAGGTCAACGGGACACGTGGGAAGTGCGTGGGCGTTAGCGGCGGCGGCCACCTCAGGCACATCCTACGTCTTAAATTCACGCCCGTCTCCCCGAACGCTCCCATTCAGTGCGGACCGTCTTCCTTTTTGTTCCGAGCCAGGGTGCAGACTTGGCGGCTCCTCTACGGCGCAACTACTAAGCCGTACTTCTTTCCACGCGTCGAGTATTCCGCGTCCCCTCTTCGCGGAACGGACGGGCGTCCTTGGTTTCCGGTCATTGGCCGATACATCAGCGTGTGAAATCGCCGTGCGCATTACTATGCTCGCATAAACTGGGCAGCGCAACAACAGGAACCTCAACTCCATAACCTCAAACTGACTGATGCAGAAAAAAAAATCGCCAAAACACCATTTTATTTCTACACATAATTGCACCCCTTCACTTCATCGTTATGTAATTGGAAAACATAGAGCCACATATGAAAGAAGGTATTGAATTTCCCTTTGGCTATCAGTGCAATGGGAACGTTTTATTGCCAATACCGCAACTAGCGCGACTGTCCACCCACTGTCTGTAACCGCTCCGATGGAGCCCTGTATTCTACGTCCGTACAGGAGTGTGGCCGGAGGCGAAATGAGTCAGCCACTGTCGTTTCATCGACGCGCACTTTAACACTGGGTTTTATATTGCTACGAGGCGCTGCAGTAGCGAACGATGATGAGAGAAGTGACGATGACGACGATCGCCGATAGTAGTGCGCATGAGCTCCATCTTGTATGGCTGTCTTCTGCCCGTTGCATACATCTTGTAAATATATTGTCAAGCGTCTTTTCTCCCCATAACAATATGCATGGAGAAGTTGACGCAGCGCAAGGCGGGAGCCAATCACAGGCGTCCCCTCCCTGCGGAGGATACAAGGGGTACGATCATGTTGGCTCGCCTCGCGCCCACCGTTTCCCGCCAGTTCAGACCTGGCAGTCAGATGGGATGGCTGCGTTTGGTTCATTCTGCCGATGAGCAGGCTGCGTTTAACGAACGGTGGCGGGCCACGTGTCGTGCGTTCGGTTGAAGAACAGGTAGCGTTTCATGAACGCCGCCGGGAATTCGCTCGAGAATGGGCTCGTCGTCGTTGTGCCGACCTCGCCGCGAGCGAGCGTGAAACGGAGGCGTTACGACAACCATAGAGTTTCCTACAATAATTATTGTATGAAACTCTATGACGACAATGAAGAGCCGCGGATCCCCAGCTTCGCTTGCACGCCTCTTCGCAGTAGTGGAAGGGCGGTAAATATTTCTATTGGGTAGTTTGGTTATTTGACTCTGGCATGTCTGGCATTTGTGGGCCTGGCCATAGTCCTTTGGTTATTTGACTCTGGCATGTCTGGCATTTGTGGGCCTGGCCATAGTCCTTGATGGAGGTCTTCAGTCGTCTCTTTGCTGTAGCGAAGCGCCTTAGCGTGACAGCCTTCTGTTTCTTGGGGCAGCGTAGGCTGCGAGTGCCGTGCTGTCCCTCGCAGTTGAAGCTTGTGATTTCATACTCTCGCGTTGCTTGGTCGGGTCGTTAGTCGGGATGCAAGTGTTAACACCACGTCTCGCGAAGCGTCAGCCAAGGGACACACATTGACACGTTGGCCGATGTTGAAACAAGTGGTACATTGAGACGCACATGGGCATAAAGATTGTGTTTGTGAGCCACAGGCCCACCCTGACTTCGCTTAGCACAAGACACTTTTTCCGGTGAGGAGTATGGTCTGTGATCAGCGCAGTCTTCGTGTCGCGAGGAATTCTGCAATGCTATCCTGAGCTTAAATAAATAAATAAATAAATAAATAAATAAATAAGAACGCACAATCGCTATTCCGCCAGCTGCTATTCCGCCTCCGTCACATCGGCAAGTGTGTTGCGAAGATCAGTTTCGCACAATATGTTCCTTCATCATTCACCGCTATCGACCCACCGAAGCGGCGATAACGTAAACGAAGCCCCACTCAGAGAACTAAAGAAAAGTTTATAAAATATATTCGGATCGGAATGTTTTCGATATTTGAGCCCTGCGTGCATCAAGCGATGGAAAGACTTGAGGGGATTTTGTGAGGTAAGAGGTTTTTAATGACTGGGTGCTCCTTTCACAGGCCGCGCCACATATTCAGGTATTAGGAGCCGTTTTTCTCGAGAATGTCCCTTACTCGCTGAAAGTAGCGGGCGGCCCAGATTTGCTACTGATTCCACTGGCTCGTGAAAGAATGCAGTGAAGACAAAAAAAAATTTCTTTGCGGCTGCAGGATGGACGATAAGAAACGAAAGGCGAGGCCGATCACAGAAGCTTCAGCCGCAGCCGAATTGATTGTGGAGAAAAGGATGCTTCAAATAAGCTATGGCATTTGCAGATGTGGCGGGGATAATGAGTTGCAGCAGAACTGACAGTTGGGCGAGTTGGTACGAATTCATAGTAAAATATTTAGCGCGCACAATTGACGAGGGCACAGTGAAGGGGGACACACGAGCGCTTACTCACAACTATTTTATTTTCGGAAAGATAGAGAACATATATACCCCAGCTATCAGCGCTGAGCATGTGCAACAAGAGTCGCCAGTAAAAGAGAAACAGATTAAGAAGGTTCAACCAGTATTTAAAAAAAGCAAATTCATTTTCAGTGATTGCAAAAGATGGTTGGCTTATGCATCTTTCAGCGCACTTTTTGATATGAGACGCTTCTATGATTTCACGTGTTTGTTTTTATCTGAAAACAAAATGTCAGTGTCAAAAAATAGCGGATCACAATGACATAGATTACAGTGGTTCGACAAGTGCGAATAGTTTTCGTTATCGAGAGAACGTTCATGTTCTTTTAGAGGGGTGTTTATGCACCGAATGGTTTGTCCTATGTATATTTTGCCACAGGTTAACGGAAGCCGGTACACAACACCTATTCTGCATTTTGTGAACTTTTGATCTTCTTTTAGACCGCAGCTGCATTCTGCATTCTGCATATGTTCTGTAACTATCCGAAAATAATATAGCTGGGAGTAAGCAAGCGCTCGTGTGTTCCCCTTCACTGTGTCCTTGGCAAGTGTGCGTGCTAAATAGTTTACTATGAGAACAGGTAATTAATGTTTTCATTGTGGTCGGTGGGCATCTTTCACTGTGTCGTCCTGGTGAGGTATTTCGCTCACTTAGCAGTGCTGGAAATCTAAGACGGCATCTCGAGCCATTCGAAGAAGGCTGCATCCTTTGTCTTAGTAATGCGGACCCTGTTTTGAGTGCGATATGCGCTAGTTTTGCGCAACGCGTGTTCAGTGGCAGTCTGAAACTTAGGTGTTATAGTCATCTACGATAACCTCGAATGCAGCTTTTAGCGAACGACCATAATAACGGCTGTTCGTTGCCCTGTACTTCCCAACAGGCTCGGCTTGATAATTTCTTCACAATGACATGGGTTGGTCGTATAACAGTTCCCGAGTTCCAATAAACTGCAGCCGTTATTCGTACCGTCTCTGTAATATATGCAGCGTTCCGGGAAATTTGGAAGGCGTGAAATAATCTATGAATTAAGCAGGTCTTGTCTGAAAACTTGAGAAATAGTAAAAACTATGTTATCATTTCATGTAATAACCAAATAAACATAACGATCGACAACTGTGCTTGCAAGGCCATTCTTGGAAAAAATTATGCGAGACTTTCACATGAAATAACATAAAACATAATTCTTTTTTTTATATTCCAGAAGATTCTGGGGGGGGGGTAGCTTTCAACATTCTAATTTATTGACCAATGTAAGCTAAACTCTTATTCTTTTAAGAACGGAGGCTGGAGAATATTAGTTTTTCATAATGCGGTTGCAGTGGGCTTGCCACTTAGTCAGTGAAATGTTGCGGACGCAACATGCTAAGAAGTAGGTCAAAATATGGCCACTTTTAGACGCGAGGAATGCTCGGAACGAAGCACCCATTAGCTACATACTTTTTCGCGATGCCATTAAAACCACCTTACAATGATACAATTTTCTTTCGAAAGCTATTTTGTTTTTTTCTATGAAAAGTAGCGAATATTTGACTAATAGCAGGACAATATCTAATAGTTCGCGTAGGCGTGACGTCACGAATTTTATTTTTTACGTATCTTGCCCTGTTTGGCATCAGGTAAATTCTCATGCCTTATTAGGTTCAGCCCCCCCCCCTCCGGTTCTTTGAAAACGCAATATAGACCTACGTTCAAGAAACAAACAATTTATTTTATGCCCATGCGAAACTTCTCGAAATTCATGACGACTTGACAAACCACTGCAAGGGACTTCAGGGCAGCGTCGCCAGCCGTGTTTCATTTTTCAATCTCTCTTACAGTGCAGCTGTTAGAACCTCGCTGGGTTTCTCTTGACGTGCATAGGTTCGCCGATCTGGAGGAGAGAGAGTGAAATCAGAGTATAAAAATAGCATCGCGCAGCACAGCGACCCGGCGAGGGTGGTGGAGCCTAGGAAGGCAGAAGGAGTGGTGCGCACGCGAGCGAGGAACGCGGCCCGGATCCGTGCCCTCTCTTGTGGACCGCGAGGCAGGAGGGTAGGGGAGGGAGGAGGGGCGTTCTTTTCCGGCAGCTGCTAGTGTTAAAGCCCCTGAAACTTCGTAAAGTAGTGCCACTCTCCTCCTCCGCCTTCACTCCTCCTCGTTTCTCCTCTCTTTCACGCTCCCTCCTCGACCATGGCGCCGCCTACGATGCTCGAGCGCAGCAGACGACCTTTCGCAGAGTGAATGCACGCATAGCAAGGCAGTGCTCTTTAGGCGTTCACGTTGGCTTTCCAGCTCCGCGTAGCTCGTGTACAGCATAGAATTTCTAGTCGGATGCTTGTACAAATTCGGTAACGGCAGCTTTTGTTTATTTTTTGATAACTATTTCTTAAAAAAGTATCTGAACGAGTGTTAACGCTGTGTGTTGACGACTGCGAATGTATAGCCTGCCCTACAATTAGGTACGCAACATTTGTCAAGGGCGTGTCGTAAGATCTGGTTGCGAATGGTTGTAAATACCACGTTTACCATCGAATGACAACCTCTTGGCTTCCAGCAAGCCCTCAGCCTAAAGAATCCGCGCCGCCCTTACCATGTGAATTCGCAGCGCGTATGAGCTATGACGTACAAAGGCTGACGGAGATCACTGCTCTGGAGGTTCGAAAGTGTATTACAAGCTACAGTGCCACCAACGTGCGTGCTTGCCAATCTAAGCGCGCGCAAAGCCTCAGAGGTGGGCGCTGGTGCTATTATGTTTCTCGTGTCTCAACGCCGACAGAAATACCGCGGCCGATCATCGAGTCGGGCCTGTGCGTACACAAGAAAATAAAATGAGTTTTTAGCATTCGTGCGCGAAGCGGGAGCGCGATAACAATGCTTGACTCAAACAAGACCACTGTGGCCTTCAGTAATTTTTTCAGGTTAATGACTTATCACGAATAACACTTCATCGTGCGTTGGTTCGTCCGTTTACTAAGTGACGTACTTGTCGCGAACCGAGTTGCACTGAGGTGCATGCATTCAGGACGGTTGCACTCCCTTCGAAGTAACATTTGCGAGACATGACTTTATTAGTGAAGTCATGATCCCGCAAAGAATCCCCCCGCCATGACGCGGCCGAAATTGCGGCAAGTGAAATTATTTTTATCCATAGGTTAAAATGATATGAAACGGCATTCGAGTTACAAGTTAACAGTTTATTTTCACATAGATGCATTACAGATTTGCCTTTGCAGTTACAAGTCCGTGTGCACCATTTATTGTCTCATTTCGTAAATAAACGCACCAGCCTAAGAGTCCTACAGCAAGCGCGTCTCAATTAGGCATAATGACTGCAGAAACTAATAGTAACATAGACGAGCAAGCGAACGACTATATGAGCGCGCGAACTAAACGAGCGAGCAAACGACTAAGCACGAACGACGACTAAACCAGCCAGGGAACGGGCGGGCGACTGCACGTTTTCTTTGCGAGTGCTCCACCACCGCATCTTAAGCTTCGCACACTTTAAAGCTCACGCGAATGAGCACATACGTCTCGATTACCTATGATGCGGTCGCTCGACGACGAACGCACCGCGTAACATGGTTTCGGGAGAGCACGCACGCTTTTCATCGGTGCCTCTGTATCGCAAATCCACCGGGCGACCGCCAACGAGGAACACGAACAAATGTGGCAAACAAAGCTAGTCTATCTAAAGAAGGCTAGTAAGTAACCACAAAAGGCAGAGAGTTGCTCTCCTGAGGCGCTTTCATGATCGAGACTGAAATTTTATCAAAAGGACTGCGCTGAATCTTAAAAATTTCGTAATCACGTTATCGCAAGCAACCTCGCGTGCCCGCCAACTCAAGCCGGTTGGCGTTCAAAACGATTAAGCGCACCAAATATGACCAACACGACCACTTAGTGCGCAAATAAGCAAAGCAGACGTTGCGTAAAAATCATGTTAAAGCGTGCGTACAAATGACAACATGCACAGTGAACTGTGCAATATCTACTACGTTATTGCCCGCAGCACAATACGCAAGCCTGGCACATACAATACTCTGAGAGAGCCACAACTTACATCACATAGTCGCGCGGAGGAAGTTGGTCGGAAGTTCTCCCTCCCGATTCGGTGAAGCCATGTCTTTCTTCTTAACGCGTTGCGCTTACCGGACGGTATCGCGAACATATTCTTGCCTTTGCTAAAACTATATTGGCATCCAAACGTGCAGCAGGTCATGGTAAGTGAATATGACGTGAAGCGACGTCGCACTTGCCACAAAACATCCTTCAAGGCGTTCACAAGATCAAAACAACACAGAATAGGAACGGAAGGAATGCCGTCAACAAGCGCCGCTTCTCGAGTAAAGATGGCACTGAAGCGCGACTGTAAACAAACGAAGCCGGCGCAAGGGGCCACGTGATGCCATTAGGCCAATAGCGACGCGGCGTCGGCTTCGGCCAGAGCGCTGAAGGAGGAGGCGGCGTTCTTCAAAGCGTGGCACTACTTTACGAAGTTTAAGTGGCTTTAGCTAGTGTGTCTCCTTCTCCTGTCCTCCTCGCCCACCGCTCCGTCATAGGCTCCGTACAGAGAATCGACGACCACGGCTTCTACTACGGCGTTGCCCCGATAGGATGCCGTAGAGAAGCGTTGCCGGTGCTCGTGTGTCTTGCGTGCGGTTTGGCACTACTTTACTGGCCTTCCACCAGCTCCACCGATCTCTGGTGTTTGCGACAGCAGAGTCACGCATAATTTTTGTTTTACCAGGACTCCTCCTGACAACAAAAGGTGACTTTTTTGCCATTTGTGAAGTGTAATACACCAATAATGAGAAATTTAGCAGTTTTCCTGCAAATTGTAGCACTCTTCATGCAAAAGATGTAAATTGTCCTCATGACATCGAAGTTAATGTATGAAAGTATTTTTGAGAAGGATCACGCTCAAATTCTTGACCAAAAAGCCGTCAGTTCGAATTTGCTTAGCCAGATAGCCCGACACTCTGAAAGATGAAAGCATGAAGGCTTGAGTTAAAATTGAGAATACAGTCACAGAAGCAACTTTTGTGGAGGCTTTTCTAGTTAGACAGACAAAAAGCCAAAGCAGGCTGCTCTTTGGTTGAGCACACCTACTCGTGCAGCATTTTCTAAGAAATAAAAGGGCCGCGTAAGCGAGCCGATGCGCTTTTGTGGCACCATGGTGAAAACTCATATGGAAATACTACAGAACGGTAACTTTGTTTGACTCCAAGAAACGCAAGTAGCGTAGTGCCTACGCAATAAACTTGCATTGAGCAGCCAATTTTTTTTTGCGCATGTGAACGTTACATAAGACTGACGGAATAGTGACACAAACATTTAGTGACATGACTTTCGTGCTTTGTTTAGAAAGCTGCCGGTACAATACAGCACCTTTTATGCGACCCATTCTAAGTGTCCTCCAAATAAAACGCGCTTTGGAGGGGATGTAAAAAAAGGTTCTATTTGTGTGGCTAAAAATGTCGGTGGCGGTCGTGAAGAAAGAAAAATGGGAGTGCCAGTCAGCCTGGTGTGGCGACTTAAGCCTATACGCTGACTGTGGCAAGGAAAGCTTTCTTATGAGAACTCGCTCTCATCTATTCTCATATCTCATCATCTATTGACGCTCCATGAAGCTATACTTGTGTTGAGAGCTATCCGATGAAAAAACAGGACAGATGCTTCCAGTCAGCACTCTCATAAAAGATCGAGAGTTTGCGTATCGAGCCAGATGTCCATGGACAGACAAGGCATGACACCTGAGAGGCCTTCAAACTCAGTTTTTCTGGATAATTGTTATGGAGAGCGCCACCTTGACTGTCCTACATGTCATTTTTTTATCCGTAAAAGGTTGGGTTCTGTGTCTCGCTATAAATGAGGCGTGAAACAAACGATGGAAATGCAGCTCAGAACTACAGTCACAAGTGGGACACGGACTGGATGAAATGACATGTCGCCTGAGAGTTCATAATAAGAAACTTGAAAGTAATATGACTTTGGATAAAGTTTGTCAATGCTGTTCGTATTAGCGAGTAAATTTCGACTCGTCGTTCAGCTTTTTAGAATTTGAAAGAAATGGAAACATTTACTTCAAAATTTCTTTTTTCTGAGCCCTCACATGTCTAGGTGCAGGCAGTAAGGTTTCGGTTTTAATTTATTGCAAGTGAATTGAATTTTGTTTCTTGCATACCATGTACAGTAAAATATGTGAACAAATGCGTTTGCATCCCTAGCTCCAGGTAAGCTGGAATCCATTAGAAATCTATGTAGAGGAAGCAGAGTAATACAGATAGCAGAGCCACAATAAGAAGCAATAAGCATGCTCACTGACCTGGAGAGGCAAAGCCGAAAGGTGGGTCTAAAGATCAATCTGCAGAAGACTAAAGTAATGTTTAACAGTCTCGGAAGAGAACAGCTGTGTACGATAGGTAGTGAGGCACTGGGAGTGGTAAGGGAATATATCTGCTTAGGACAAGTAGTGACTGCGGATCCGGATCATGAGACTGAAATAATCAGAAGAATAAGAATGGGCTAGGGTGCGTTTGGCAGGCATTCTCAGATCATGAACAGCAGATTACCATTATCCCTCAAGAGAAAAGCTTATAACAGCTGTGTCTTACCAGTACTCACGTACGGTACAGAAACCTGCAGGCTTACAAAAAGGGTTCTACTTAAACTGAGGACGACGCAACGAGCTATGGAAAGAAGAATGATAGGTGTAACATTAAAGGATAAGAAAAGGGCAGATTGGGTGAGGGAACAAACGCTAGTTAATGATATCTTAGTTGAAATCAAGAAAAAGAAATGGACATGGGCAGGACATGTAATGAGGAGGGAAGATAACCGATGGTCATTAAGGGTTGCGGACTGGATTCCAAGAGAAGGGAGGCGTAGCAGCGGTGGCAGAAAGTTAGGCGGGCGGATGAGATTAAAAATTTGCAGGGACAACATGGCCACAATTAGCTCATGACTGGGGTAGTTGGAGCAGTATGGGAGAAGCCTTTGCCCTGCAGTGGGCGTAACCAGGCTGATGATGATGAAGCACTTTGCATCAAGCAAACTAGACAATACAACAGAAGGAATCTTGAAAGTGCAAATGATATGAAGGAACATTTACGAGTGAAGGAAAGTGCACCTGTAAAGAAAGCAAGCCGTGAATGTAACAATAAACACAATGAAGAAGCTCATGAAACTACAGTTTTAGTGGCCTCTGGAAATTTGTTGCCTATTGAATTTGGGTGGGTAGAACGTTCTGCTCGACTACTTCAACTGATGTTCTCTTTTTACCATACAGATTGAGGACCTTTGGAACCAGAAAATTTCGTTTTAGTGCACTGTGTGCAGACTCCTGATTTGGCAAAGTTGGTAAGGGTGCCAGAATTAGGCTTTAAAGGAGCTTTACAATTGATTGAGAAAAACGGTCCGATGTGTAGTTGTTGAAGGAAAAGCGTTGTCCTAGCATTGCAAAGTCAAGAAATCACAAAGCAGACATTCCTGTTAAGGTTCTGTAAATTGCTCAATTTATGAACTATATGCATGGCAACAAGATGTAATACAGTACGAGAGATGTCTGTAGAACTATTGAAATAAATCATAAGAAAGGTTTCTGCATCAAAATAATGTCGGAATTCTAATAAAATATAACAGGCCTTGCTCAGTTTTTTTAAAGCTTGAGAACGTGAGGTTTCCAGTAAAGCGACTTATCTAATGTAACCTCCAGTTATTCTACAGCGCTTACGCGTTGGAGTGCGTTGCAATTGTTATCTGGTGTATGTGGAACCTCCATCAGTAGCTTTCAAGTGGATTTCAAGACTATACATTATGCACATTTTGCGTTGAGAGGAAGTTTATTTGTCAAGAGAGTGGCTAATGAGAGTAAGTTTATTATTGGCCATGTGGGCCGCGTCAGATGGGGAGTCGTGTGTACAGAGAACGGTGTCATCTGCATACATTATGGCAGAGAGAATAAATATTACTTCTGGCAGGTCTTTCAAATAGAGGGAAAAAGTACTGGCCATGTTACGGTTCACTTTTTGTGGCAGTGCCGCACAAAGGTGTCAAACACCTGGGACGCGGCGTGCCTAATCGCCACTTTAATCAACATGAAAGGTCTTGTCCGTCGGGTGTGTGCGACGGGATTATGCGCGGAATGGGCAAATCCTGCTCTCCTCAGTCGTACGTTCAACCCCTCTACGCCAAGGATGGTTTCCCTCCCATGACCCTCTGTGCAGGTTAAACCGATGTGGCCCACGTTCAACCTCTCTACGCCAAGGAGTGGTATCCCTCCCATAACCCTCTACCTAGGCTTACCCGACGTGTCCTGCCAAGGCCCCCTACCAAGAATCAAGAGGAAATTAGGCTGCCTGAGTGGTCGAGGGTATAAGTCAGCGGTTGACGACGTCTGGTCACATTTTCTCTGCCATTGCGTGCACCTGCACGCGCGCTGAACGTTTCCCTATTTTTTCTTGGAGCGCACCGTCCACCCGTAATGATGCAATAAACTTCTGTAATTCGTTTTTACATAACCTCATTCTCCCTGCCGAAACCTCTGCGGTGTTAAACCGAGTTCGAGCTCCAAGCAGACACCGTTGAAGATCACAAAACTTCGTCTACATAATAACCTCTACACTGAGACCTGGGCTGTACCTGTGGTTATGTCAGCGAGAGAAGATCAAGCATTGCATAATGTATCTAGCTGTTTCGCACCGCCCACGAGCTGTCTGAACTTCCCGTGATACATGCGGGCTAGGATGACGGGCGCGTACTCGAGTTTAGTAAAGTGGAATGGTGGCTTCCGACTCCTTCGTGGCTCGTTGCGCGCTGCCTTCCCGCACGCTCATTGTTGCAAGTATAGTTGGCCAAATTGTCAGGTGACTTTTGTAATCGTGGTATAGTTAACAGTGCGAGGCGAGTGGCAGCATAGATCGTTTGCGCATGAAAACACATGCGCACCCTCAGCTGCTGGTGCTTGTCATAACGCCAGCATTGTAATCGCGAGTGCTCACGGTTATCAAGTGGACCCTGCACACCAGTTTCCTTGAGCGCGTGTCACTAGGCTTCTTTAGTTAGTTGGCGAGTGCCTAAAGAAATGTGAAGTGCAGTTACAATTTCGAGCCTTACGTCGCGCAATACTGTAATGTTTTGATGTTGCCGTCACTGCAACGTTTGACAGTCTTGATATGATGGCTTATTCGTACGATAGAATTGTGAGGGCACACGCACTATATATATATATATATATATATATATATATATATATATATATATATATATATGTATATATATATATATAATAAGATTCAGCCGTAGCAATTTTTCTTCACTAGCCTACTTTCTTGAAAATTTTATCTCGGCCCAACAACAGTCACTTTATCAGAGCAATCTCCGTCGGATGTCGGGACCACCAAAAATTCCATCCGCCAGTGATATGATCAATTGTTGAGGTTGAACAAGTGACTACTACCCGACACGTTTAATTAAAAGACTGCTTGAGGCTTTACCCGCCGCTGTTTTATTAAATGTCGCCGTACCTTCGCTACATTTTTCATCCCGTGCAGTGACCTGCCATTTCTACTAAGAATTCTTGAACAAAGTGTTTTGTATTTTATTTCATTATTTTGCTTATACATTGCAAATATGTTAAGGATTCAGTGCAGATTGATAAACACACCATGGCAAGTGTATTGTTCACTTGGCATGTTTGCTTGCTTGCTGAACAACAAAAAAAAAACATGAGTTATACGTAGCTCGCCAACGTAGAAGCAGCTGCTTGGAATATCTGAGTGATTCTACCACGTGAAGACAACGATGTAAACAGTACGATCAAGCGATGAGGGCAAAGAAAATTGTTCCTGTGTAAATAAGCAGATGGCTACATGTGGCATCTCCGCCGCCTCTTTTATTTACTTTGCTCATCTTCTTTCTCGCTCAGTGATCAGCCCACGAAACACCTTCATGTTGCTTGGGATATGCCCGACTGCGAATACTACGAGGCATTGGACAGAGGAAAGCTTTTTCTCTCAGCACGATGAACCTTTTCTTTCTTGCATTATGCATACACCACGGAAAAGTTCTAGGTTGAAATAGCAGAAAAGCTGGCAAGCGACAGCAAGACGGTGTTCATTACTACAGAAGAAGGCTCCAATCGTAGTAAATGAGTTTAGAGCCGAAAGAATCGCTTGTCTGCCGTATTTTTTTTTATTGTAGCAGAAATATTTTGGGCGCTCGAGGCACATTTTCGACGTCAGTGCCCCCACCTAACCCGAAGTGCGGGTGGCACGCACGCACTGAAGGCGCGGCGCTGCATGCCGAACTTGGCCTCGCGCCGTCCGCTCGAGGTGGCACGCTTGCTGTCGCTGCCGCGGAAAGCACGGCATGGTACACCGAGAAGGCTCGTGCCTTGATAGGCGTCGTCTTCCCGCGAGCGAAATGTCAGAGTTCAGCTGATGGTGGCCGTGTTTCCGACAAGCCGCGTTTGAACGTCCCTTGATATGCGTGGGCCTGAACGACAGGCGAGTATTCAAGGGTTAGCTCAGTGGGCTGGCAGTTTCCAACTCCTTTGTGCCTTAATGCGCGCTGCCTTCCCTGAAGCTCATCGTATTCAAGTTGGTGGATTTGTCCAGTGAGTTTTGGAATCGAAGAACAGCTAGAATAGTGCAGCGAATGGGAGCATGAAAAGTTCGCGTATGAAATAACGTGCGCACTCTTTGCTGCCGGTGCCTGTCATCACTCAAGCGTTGTAATGGCGAGTGCACAATGGCACAAAATAGACCTAACGCACGAGTTTCTTAGGATGCGTAGTACCAGGCTTATTCAGTTAGCAGGCGGATGTCTAATTAAATTGTTACTGCCATTAAGTATATGAGCGTTATTTCAAGTAAATATCTGAGGCTGTTCTCTTGCTATGGCCGCAAATTTTTGCGGTGTTGATAGTGTTACCAGAGATGTTTATTTATAGAGTGAAACTAGGTCCAGGAGGAAGCCACAGGGAAGGCCTAGCCGGCGCAGAGTAGAGCCGAGCCAACGCGCGCACATCCTACTTTATTTCGCTGCCTCGGTCACGCAGTGCAGCTACAATGTGATCGCGTTCTGATAGATTGGAAGTGTAAAGGGGTCATGCACTATATATATGAAATAATATGCAGCCTTTACAATTTCTCTTCTCTAGACTTAATGCCTGGAATGGTTTTTTCATACCAACAATAGTAAACTTCTCTCGGGTATCTCAGGAGAGTATTGGAACAACCAAACAATTCTATCCGAATGTCATATTGGGTGCGAGGAGTTACAGAGTCGCCATCTGTCGGAAGCGCCTCCCTTGCGTAGTTTGAGGGATCACGTGGCGCGCTCCTCGTAGGTTTCGGTTACGGCGCTCAATAAAAACACCACGCGGACGCCCTCACGGACATTTATGTAGGGACTCTCAAAATGAGGGAAGTTTTTGACTGTCGATATAATAATCTTGGCCAAACTGAAAGCACAGAATCGTTTACAGATGCTATCTCTTTACCCAATACGCACAGTGAACGCCACTGCGCGCGGTCGCCGCGATGGAGTCTTCCGAACCGGCTTCTTGCGTGAAAGGTAGCCAAAGGCTGAGAGTAAACTATGTGAAATATGTTCTTATAGTGGGCTGTCTGTATAACCAAATGTAGCATAACAGAATGAAGCCTCAATGCAGCGATCGCACGAGTTCGCAGCGACCTACTGCGCGTATGCATGCATGTCCGCGCACTGTGTTTTGCTTTTGCTGTGAGCTAGTTTTCGCACCGTGTCGTGAGCTTTAGACCGCAGCATAAGAGCATTTGACAGTACACTATCAACCACTGTTGCAAGGTCGCTGTCAGAACTGTTCAAAAATAGTTTCGTCATATAGACTCCGACGCCTACGGCGACTGTGATGTGCCGTCGCTACGATTCAATATTTTTTGTCTTTTAAATTCTTGTACGTTTCAGTATTATTTCTCAAGTTACGTCGCACTGTATGTTTATCGGTCTTCTCAGCGTACAATTTCCCCTCCGCTTTCTTTTCGCAATTCAGTGCATTATTTCATAACACAAACATGACCACATGTCATGCCTTTGTTTAATGTGCATCTAACCACTCCCTTTCCGTTCCAGTGAACTTGCCAGTATCTTGCATCAACAAGTTCATGGAACAAACCGTCATGACATTAGCCGGGCAGCGGGCGCAGGCGAGCGTCTCAGTGTGCGTTTTCTGCTATTCACCCAAGATCGCGCAGTCCCGGCGCCGTAGCGGAAATCTTCCTCGCGTCTGTGCTTGCTGCATATCCGAGTTCTAGACGATGGCTGTCTGCCGGTTCTAACTTTCGCGAGCCAAGCTTCATGCAGCTCCTTGTCCTGCGGCTACGTGTGAATAAGGCTGACACCGCGCTGCGTTGCGTACGTCCGGCACTGCGGCACCGAGCATTAGCCTACCGTGCTGCACTCCTCCAAAGGCAGCCACTACCTATTATAGTACTTTCAAATGTTGCCAAGCAGACACCCAAGGCGGTAAAGCCTCACCACCTAATCGGAACTGAGGCGCAGGCGGGACTTTAAGCTTTCGTTTTCAGCTCGCTTTGGCGCTTCCAAAGCAGACGACGCGGCCGCTGTGTCCACGTGATCCCTCATGCCACGTCACGCCGACGGCGGCGCCAGCTTTTCCAGTGGTGGAGCTCACTCCCAAGGGTACTTTGTTGCGGTTGAAAAAGACACTACTACTCGACAAGTATAATTAAAACATTGCTTCAGGCGATACCGGCCGCAGCTGTATTATCAGTCACCGCAAGTTCGCTGTAAATTCCTTCCCGGGGAGTGACCTGCCATTGTTACTAGGAATTTTCGGAGAAGGTTTTATGTATTTGATTTCATTTTTTTTGCTTACAATGCGAAAACGGTTTAAGAATTCTGCCCACATCGATCAACATTACACTTGGCATGTTCGCTTGCTTGCAGAATAAAAAAAGAATCGCGGGTTGTACATACGTCGCCAACGGAGAAACAGCTGCTTCGAATATTTTTGTGATTTTAGTGCCTAACGACAGCGATGTGAAGGGTACCATCAAGCAACGAGAGCAAAGAAAATCGTTCCTGTGTAAATAAACAGACGGATGTTGTCCCTCCGACGTACTGAGTCTTCAACCCGCATCTTGCTTCAAATCTGCCCGACGGCGAACACACGAGTCATTAGACCGAGGGAAGCATTTTCACTCAGCAGGATGAATTTTTTTTCTCTGCATTGTACATGCACGACGGAAGTGTTCCAATTGGTATCTGCTAGGTTAAATTATCAGAGCACACCGATACCCTACGTGCTGCCGGCAAAGCGTTCGGTTCTGTCGGCCAGCCTCGCACACTTCTCATGCAGTGAGGCCAGTGGGCACGTCACTTTTACTCCGTATACTACGCCAGCGAAAGTTGAAGATGAAGGTTGCTTCACCTGTGTTCCCAACATAACACTAACAAATTTCAGCTATGACTAACTGGTCGCTTGAGGCGTCTTCAGTGCGGCATAGAGCGACCTTCAAGAGTGGGTTCAATTATTAGCTGGCGCATGTGATGTGGGCGCTCAGGGGGGTGCACAGCAAGGAAAATGTGCATTTTCGTTCGTCGCAAAAAAAAAAAGAAGCTCGTGTGTCATTTGTTATATGAGTTATCGGAGTTATAAAGGGCAATCATGTTGTTAAAGGTTAAAAATAAAAAAGTGCCAGTAGCGCAAAATCTTAAGTTATCTGCCAGGAAAATATGATGTTTCCCCAACGCAAATTTTCCAATATGTGGAACGCATCTGTAAAGCAGAAAAACAAAATGATATCACACTGTTCATCATCTGCGAGGCGATTTTGCAGATGTTGGGAACATAAAAGGTACGAATAGAAAAAGAAATTTGTAGCCAACAGGATTACATCATATACATCGCGTACAAATTGTTCTTAAGAAGATTAAAAAGTTTAATGAATTTCGGGATTTTTTATGCCAAAATGAATATGAATATTAGGTACGTAGTAGTGGAGGACACCGGGGTAATTTTTTCCCCAAATGGTGCTCTTCAACGTGCACCCAATACACGTGCGGTAACCGGCAGTTTTTCATTTCTAGTAGACCCCAGCGAAATGTAACCACCGCGGTCAGGATTTGATACCGTTCCCTCGGCTTAGCAGCGCAATGCCAAATCTACCATGGTAGGATTTCTTCACAGGTGTGCGAGGAGCTTGTGTGTAATTCTTCGTTCTATAGCTCGTCAAAGTAGCGTCGGTGGCACAGAAGGGCCAAACCTGACAATGAGGATGACGACCCTCAAACATGGTGCACAACCCCGTAAACGATGCACAAAAGTTGGGGAGTTGGTAGAAAATGACATGAAAACCGTAAGCAACGCAATTGCTTGCAGTGACCCCGCTGCGACGCCGCTCAGTTCTTACACAGCAACCCAAAGATTTCACAATCATTAAGTGTACGTAGTAGCACTGCTAACACACCGGGAGAATGAAATTGTTAGAATTTCGTAGGGGCCATTTAGTAATTTTTATTCTCATAAAAGTTGTAGTAGATTCTTCCTCAGAGCTAACTAATCCCTATGTGGAACCTTCAGAATAAGTCATCCAGCCTAAAAGCAAGAAGCATTTCTGCCCAGCAACCGCTCGGCCTAAATATTGTTTTGCACAATGATTACATTTAAATATGCCATAAGGAGACTTCAGATTTGAAGGTAATGTCAAATTTCACGCGTCAGCTACGTCCTACCGGTAGGCGGCCGGACGTTTACCTGCTGAACGATTGAAAATTAAAAAGATAATTTGAATGTTTTCGAGCGGTTATCGAAACTCGCTCCCCTGACCACAATGCCAATTCAACTTGGGAATGCACTTAAAAAACCAAACCCAAATCAACATGCACCAAAATTATCAAATAAAAGAAAACGAAATAGAAAATTCTCGGACTACTCCTAACAAAAAAAAATTACCGACGATTACGTTACTTCCTAATGCGAAATTTGAGCGCAGCAAATAAGCTGTTTCACCTTTTGGATAGATTGAGGCAAAGAAATCGAGCAACACATGTATGCGCTATCACAGAATTTTTTTTTTATTTTTCACACGTATTCCTTTAACAAAGACTCCACTAACAGTTCTTGACAGTCATGAAGGGAGCTTTGTGGTCGGAGAAATAGACTGATATATGTTCGACTTGGTACACCAATGCTTGATTCTCAAAGATGAGATGTATACATGTATACAAGTGCCTCGCGAGGTTGTCACAGCCGTGGGGGAAGCAGGGGCTAAGCGCCGCCGCCGAGAAGACCCTGCCGTTCGCGCCGCCGAAGCGGAGGCTCATTGCCGCCGTCGAGAGCAACCAGCAGTAAGCGAGGCTGAAGCAGAAGCTCATCGCCGCCGCCGAGAAGACCCTGCAGTTCGCGCCGCCGAAGCGGAGGCTCATCGCCGCCGTCGAGAGCAACCAGCAGTAAGCGGAAGCGGAGGGGGGCGGCGTGTACACCCAGCGGCAAACGATGGGGGCAGAAGCGCGCGCAGCAAGCGGACAACACGATAAAGGGAGGAGGGAAGAGATAGCAGCGACTGACTGATGCCTTTGACTGATACTCTTTCTGCATGGCGGCGACGGTGTTCTATGCAGTCACGTTATCTTGACTCTCTAGCGGCGTCAGCGGCATCCAGCGGTATCAGTCGGTCGCTGCTAGCGCTGGGGGGATGAAAGGGGGGCGGAGCTGGTTACGAGGCCGACGCCGACGACAACGCCGACGACGACGCGAAACCCAGGAACGGACGCCAAAGAGCTGCGCTCTAAAACATAAATCAAATATAAGTTTTGGCCAAAGAGCTGAAAATGAAAGGTGCCGTCAAGCCTGTGTATAATGACACGTGTGTTGTTTGTCTTTGTTGAGCGACACGTTTCACCGCTTAACAAATGTTATCGTACAGCGCGGGACGCGCCTGCATGTATCCGAAGTTTCTGGAATGTTATCGATGCTTCTATCCGCTGTCTGTTGTCGCCGAACCTTGTGTTATCTGATTTCATCGCCTGACGCGAATGGTGTAGAACTTTGTGAGAGACACGCGGGTCCCACATTCACACCGAAAGCGGAGCGTCTAAGCGGACAAGCGGATTTTCAAAGCGGCGAGGCGGCGAGCGCCCGCACCTGTTCAGACCGGCCGCGTTGTCTGGCTATCCTCGCCGCCGGGAAGGCGGGGCATCTCACAATTTCTTCAGCAATTTCAGGGACGTGCCGCCATCTCGCGGCACTTTGGGTTTGTGCGCGCACTTTCGATATTTTTTTCTTCGTGGGTCAGCGCGCTCCCGTCCGCTATCTACTTCTGCAAAATGATGAGCTCAGACGAAGAAGACGAGATCGTTGGCATTTTACTCGCCACTTGTCTAGCCGATTTTCAAGATTTGTTACAGCGCAACACAAGACAAGGACAAAAGAAGGTATAAAGCGACGACACGGCGCCGTGTCGTCGTTTTATACCTTCTTTTGTCCCTGTCTTGTGTTGCGCTGTAACAAACCTTACTATGAATCCCAACCAACTGGCCCAACTTGCCGTTTTGACGCTTTTGAATAACAGAAGCGAAAAGCCCAGAGAAAGACATTCGTTTACTTTCCTTCACTAGCGCTTCCGCAGTGTCAGGTTCTGATTGGCTGCGGCTAAAGCGGCCAACTTATCCGCGCGGGAAAAATCGGTCCGGGCGCGATCCGGCCAAGCGGCCGCGTATTTTCCGCAAAGCGGAAAATCCGCGGCCGCTTGGCCGGATCCGCTTGTCCGCTTGTCCGCTCCGCCTTCGGTGTGAACGTGTGGTACATTCGACGACTTTCGACGATCGCCAACCGTGTT
Organism: Dermacentor variabilis; assembly: GCF_050947875.1. Taxonomy (NCBI): domain Eukaryota; kingdom Metazoa; phylum Arthropoda; class Arachnida; order Ixodida; family Ixodidae; genus Dermacentor; species Dermacentor variabilis. The sequence goes on from NC_134575.1 coordinate 75,829,744, forward strand.
CGCCGCTATCGTTGTGCTATGATCGTAGCCTGTTTTGCGGGCACAGGTTCGCCCAATAAAAGTTAGTTTTGTCGTTCACAGTATTGCTAGTGCGTTCTTCAACGTCACCACCAAGTGACAATACATTTTAACTAAATAAGTATATGCGTGGTAATACGGAGGGATAGGAGGACCGCAGCATGCTAAACTCTGTCCACGCGTTTAGTTCTTGTTTCGCAACATGCATCCATACGTCATAAATAACGGCAGTTTGTAACATTACGAAGACGAAAAGGTAAGTACGTATTAATATATTCCACGTTATTCTTTATTCATCTTGCAAAAATGATATAGTTACATTTTAAACCATGAAGCGCAATTTTTTTTTCAAATTTCTTCTTGAAGTTATTACGTTTTAATGACAATGCACCTTTACAATGTCGCCCTATAGATGTATTGTTTTCGTCCAGTTGCTCATAACGAATGAGAAGAATTATTTCGAGAAAAAGCAGGCAAGCTACAGCAAGAAGGTGGTCATTACTGTGGAAGAAGGCTCCAGTCGCAGTAAATGAGTTTAGAGCCGAAGAAATCGCTTGTCTGCCACGTTTTTTTTTTATTGTGATAGAAATATTTTGCACGCTGGAGGCACACTTTCGACGTCAGTGCCCCCGTGCTATACCGAAGTGCGGGTGGCTTGCATGCCACGCGTGGCGCTGCATGCCGAACTTGGCCTCGAGCCGTGCGCTGGAGGTGGCACGGTGGCTGAGGCTGATACGGAAAGCACGACAGGGTACACCGAGTATGCTGGTCACTCTATGGGCGCCGTCTTCCCGCGAGCGCAGTGTCAGAGTTCAGCTGAACGCGGTCGTACTCCCCACGCACTGCCCACGACCTGCCTTTGAACGTCCCCTGTTATGCGCGCGCCTGGACGACAGCCGAGTATTCATGGGTAAACTCAGTAGGCTGGCTGTTTCCAACTCCTTTGTGGTTTGATTCACGCTGCCTTCCCTGACGCTCATCGTTGCTATTAAGGCTGGTGAAGCTGTCCACTGAGTTTTGGGATAGAAGAAAAGCTAGTATGGGGGGGGGGGGAGGAAATGGGAGCATGAAAAGTTGGCGTATGACTTAACATGGCGCACTCTTAGCTTCCGGTGCGTGTTCTCGCTCGAGCGTTGTAACGGCGAGTGCGCAAGGTCACAAAGTAGACCTAGCGCGCGAGTTTCTTAGGATGCGTAGTACCAGGCATATTCAGTTAGCAGACGGAGGTCAAATTGAATCTGTACTGCCTCTAGTCCGAGAGCGTTATTTGATGTAATAATCTAAGGCTTTGCTTTTGCTATGGTCGCAAATTATGGCGGTGTTGATAGCGTTACGGGAGATGTTTATTTATAGAGTGAAACTAGGTCCAGGAGGAAGCCACAGGGAAGGCGCACAGTAGAGCCGAGCCAACACGCGCAGATCCTACTTTATTTCGCTGCCTCCGTCACGCAGTGCAGCTACAATGTGATCGCGTTCTGATACATGCGAGTTGTAGAAGACTCACCTACTATATATATATATATATATATATATATATATATATATATATATATATATGAAAGAAGATGCACCTTTTACAATTTCGCTTCTGTAGCTTTAGTTCCTGCAAAGTTTATCTCGGCCCAAGAACAGTCAACTTCTCCGAGGCTTCTCTGGTGAGTATTGGGACAAGCAAACAATTCCATCCGAATGTGATATGGTCATTTGCTGCGGTTGAACAAGGGACTACTAATCGACAAGTACGATTAAAACGCTGCTTCAGGCGGTACTCGCAGCAGTTGCATTATCAGTCACCGCAAGTTCACTGTAATTTACATCCCGGGAAGTGCCCGGCGATTTCTACTAAGAATTTTTGAACAACGTTTTATGTACTTGATTTTATTATTTTGCTCACAATTTGCAAATGGCTTAAAAATTTTGCGCACCTTGATCAATAATACGGTTAGCGTGTTTGTTTTGCTTGCAGAATAATAAAAAACATGAGTTGTACGTACGTGGCGAAGGGAGGCTTGGATATACCAAGCAGCTGCTTGGTATATCCAAGTGATTAGACTGCCTGACGACAACGATGTTAAGAGTACGATCAAACAATGAGGGAAAAAATTATTCTTGTGTAAATAAACAAACGTCTGTTCTCCCTCCGACGTACTCAATCTTCAAACCAGGAGACACCTTCATCTTCCTTGAAATCTGCCCGACCGCGAACACTACAAGACGTTAGACCGAGTGATGCTTTTTCACGCATCAGGACTAACCCCTTTTCCCCTTGTATTATACATGTACAACGGAAGTGTTGCATATGATCTCTGCTAGGGTGAATCAGGAAGGCACACTGACACGCTACGTGCTGTTGGCAAAGCATTCGGTTCTATGGTCGGCCCCCCTACACTTCTCATGCAGTGAGGCCAGTGTGCACGTCAATTTTACTCGGTGTTATACGCCCGTGAATGTCGAAGACGAAGTTTGTTTTAGCTGTGCTCCCTACACAACGATGTCTGACAAACTGCAGCCATGACTTTAACTGCTCGCTTGAGGCGTCTTCAATGCGACAAAGAGTGGCCTTCAAGTCTGGCTTCAATTTATCAGCAACTATCAGCTGGGCCTTGTCAAGCGGGCACTCAGGGGAGTGCACATGAAGGAAAACATTTATTTTCCTCGCGCAGAAGGGAAGCTCCAGTGAACTTATTATATCAGTTATCGCGGTCATAAAATGCAATCATGATGGTAAATGTTAAAAATAAGAAAGCGCCACTAGGCGCCAAATCTTGTCGTAACAATTTGTCGGGATGTAATCATCTTCCTTCTGTGCATATTTTACAATATGTGGGAAGTGCAGGTCTTATGAAGCAGTAAAAGATGATATTAAACTGCTCAGCATTTTCAAGGCGTTTTGCAGACCTTAGGAATTGAAAGGTACGAATCCAAACAAATTATGTAGCCGAGAGGGATTGCATCATGTACATCGCGTCGAAATTGTTCTTAAAAAGCTTAAAAATTATAATCCGGGGTTTTATGTGCAAAAAAAATTCACGAACAATAACAATACTTGCTAACGCGAATTTTGAGAGCAGTTGGATAGGTGTGTTGAATTAGCGATGTAGTATGGGAAAGAATTTGGTTCTCAACGAAATGGTGCTCTCGGTGGCGGTGCAAAGCTTGTGCTCAGCAGCTCGTTTATCATATAGGTATATGCAGCTATCTGCCAGGCCATGCTATTATGACATGCGGTATATGCGGGTTATGCTGACGCGCCATTCTATCCCTAAAGGTCCTCATACCAAGTGTTACATTCCTGACTGACTTATTCCTTAGAGTTTTGAGAATCGTAGCCCACAAACGAAAGTCTTGAAACGAGACAGAGCGCATGCCTGTTATCTTAAATCTACCGTGACCTAAATATCGAAGGTGTGAAAGAATAACAGAGCTCAAACCTGAGAATTATGTAGTTTTATTTGCACGGCGGCACAGAACCTCCGGCATCGGTCCAGGAAAGATGTTTAAAACATAACCGATAGAGAATAGTGGTGCTAAAGTTCATAAGAAAGACGTTGTCTAAATGAAATTGACCGATAGCAAAACTGAAACACAGGAGCCCTAGCACAATGACTGGTTTTACTTAGCTTACGTCCACTTAATTTCATTCTGCCGCTACAGCTACGAGCCTTATACTTCGTGTATTAGTCAAACATTTTGCTATCGCATTCATTGCTTCGACCTTGTGGCAAAGCTGCCATATTTATACAGTGTGTTCTCTCTTTAATATACCACAATATTACCTATCTTTTAAATCATGCAGCGAATTTTTTTTTCTGAAGTTCTACTTTAATTATTACATTTTAATGCGACTGAACCTCTGTAACCTATCTACAGACCCCTAGATTATTGCACTACAAACTCCTAGATATTGCGTACGAAACGCTGTTACGTACGCAAGATCGCTACGTCCTGCAAAGTGCACATGTGCAGGACGGAACACGAACGGTTCGTGATGCGCACCCGGCCGCTTCGCACGCACGCATCCGATTCTTGCGTGCGTACGTAGGAAGCCTTGCGTGGTGCTCTCATGATTCTCGTTTGTTCAGGAGCGCACGATATCGAGACAAAAGAGTTTCGCAACATGGTGGCGTTGGAGGCGCCCAACGGAACGCGGTACTATTGAATTTGGCTATGATTTGGCTTTGCTGCGTGAAGTGAACGCGCCGAAGCCATTCCCGGATCCTGCATGGTGGCAATCCATAGGAAAAAAAATATGAACATTGTTTTCGAAAAAGTATTCAGTGTATGCTGTTCGTGCGAAAGGCTTGACCTCCTGTTGGCGCAGTTCGTGGCAAATGACCGTGCCAGCCTCAGAAGGCGAGTACTCAGTTTTTACTTTTGTCGATATGATTCGTGTATTGCATCCGTATTAGTCTCTCAAAGGCCTAAATATAGTTGGACGTTGCGTGAAGGCACCCACACAATACATCACGTTGGCGAGATCAACAGCGTCTATAGTTGGACTGATGGTTCGACGTACTGGCGCCCGGCGTCTAACAACGCTCGCCTGCTTACGTACGTAGGCATTTTGCAGTACTAAAAACCCTGACGTGAGAGGCGCTCCTACGTTCCGCCAAGCGCTCGCGTGCTGCGAACGTACCGTCATGGCGTGCTACTAAAACTGTCTATTATCACCGACGACAAAAGCACAGCCGCAGTGCGTCTAAATATCTGTGTTGACCGGAGAGGAATAGGGTTTCAGACGCGTGACACGAGGCGCGCTTGAGTCGCGCTACAGAAGATCAGTAAGTAGTCGGGCAGTCGCAGCAAAAGCTTTCATGAACCGTCGGAAGTAGGTGCATAGTCCTACAAAACTTTGGACGTGCTTGACAGACTAAGTACAGGAGAAGGCGTGACTGCACGAATTCTCCCCGGGTCTTGTTGAATACCGGCGCCGTAGACGAGGTGGCCCAGCAGTGTTATCTGTCGGTAACCGAAGTGACACTTCGATGAATTCATTTGGAGCCTAGCCTTGCCGAAGACTTCAAAAGCTGAGAAGAGCTCAATGTGTGTCTCAGATATAGGCGAAAATACAAGAAGGTCGTCTAGGTAGCACAGGCAAGAAGCGCCTGACAGCCATCTCTCATCTTTTTGAGTTTCTTGGAGGAAACGCCTGGGGTACTTCAGTACACGTGATGGTGCAACTGTAGCTGATGCTGTTTTTCGAGTATCTGAGGTACAGCTTGCCAGTGCTGACCAGTACCTGCTGAATTAACAGCCGTACACTCGAAAGTGTTCAGGCCCAGGTGCTTAGGGTTTGCCCAGGGCTGTTACGATGTACATCAACATCCGAAACTATTGCAGTTGCGCATGACTACTCAGCCAAGATTCATATTGTTATGGAAGCGCTCATACCACACATCAGGCACATTGCTCACACCTTTCTCCGCTATTTCGCCTCACTGCCAGAAGCCCGACTACGTGCCTCTTTTTGTCAGAGGATATTGCCTTATCGCTTATAGCTGCCATCAGATTACATAGCTGCAGCGAGTTTTGCTTCCTTCTTGGTGCCTGGCTCAGCCACAAGTTCGACTGACAATACCAAACACTCCAACGAAGGCCCGACTATCATCACCAGCTCTTAAGAAACTTGCGTTGCTCTTGCTGTACGAACAAAACAACGATCATACCCATATATATACTGATGGTTAAAGCACCATGGACGGTTCTGCAGGATCAGTAATTTTTCCGGTGAAAGTCAACACCTTGAAGCTCACGACATTGCATCAGACTACATCGACAGCCGCACACCTTCCTGCTTTTCTTAGCGCACTACGCATAATTCAAGATGAGCCACCTAAAAAGTGAAGCATTTTCAGCGGCTCCAAACTTGCGCTACATTGCTTGCTTTCCGCCTTACGCCGTGGACCATACGAACAAATAGTGCTACAAATCCGAGAGCTCTTTCTTTGCCTCGTAGAGCAAGGGCACGACGTCACATTTCAGTGGCTCCCTAACAACTGTGGCGTAACATGTAATGAGCAGGCCGATGAAGCTGCCCAATCTGCCCATGAAGACGGTGTGCGGGAGCCAATCCCGCTGTCAAGAACATATGCAGTAGCGCAATTTCGAGAGCTTCCACATGATGCCTTACAATCGTTGTGGAAGACACTAAGTTCCAACAGATCGATGGCATCGAATGAACCTTCTCTGAAACTTCATCCTCCACCTTGACTATCCTGACCCGAGACAACGGTTCTTTAGCGATTTTGACTAAGTAAACTAGGAATGAATAACCACAATCTATACGGAGGAAAGAGGAAGATAACGAGAGAAATTCGTAACAAACTAGTACCAAATATGCCCAAGAACATGCTTCCAGATTACAACGACGGCACACGCAAGAGTAGAGAAGAGAAAATGATCCGAATATTTGGGTCAGCTGAAAGAACAACATTCGTAGACGCGGCTGAATACCCACACAGAAATAGCTACGTAGCAGTAATTGTATATCACACCCAAAGACCCTTTAAAAGCGTATCAGTTAATACCGAACATTCCGAGACAGCAGAGAAGGTAGTCATTGCACTAGCATTGGTCTTCACGAATTCTCAGTACATCATTGGCGATTCTCAAGCGGCCATTACAAATTATGCGAAAGGTAGGATCTCTCCTTAGACATGACACATCATCAGAGTCAATGAAGCGAAATTCTCCAACGCAGAGAAGAACGGCAGACAATTGCTCTGGTTTCCAGCGCATACGGTTCCAGGGATTCCCGCAATCAACCTCGACGGGGTAGCACACCGCGAAGCTCAAGGTCTTACTCGCCGAGCTGAGCAAAGAGTGACATCCATCGGTCAGAAGAACGCGGAGGAAGAGGCCAGGGGAGAAAAAAGATAGATTAACAAGATGTAACGATATTAACAAATTGTATCAAATTTGGAGGTGAGAATTACCACCGCCTCACTAAAAACTGACCAGAGCTGAGTCCGTCACTTAGAGGTGATTACAAACAGAAACTTATACGAGTCTGGTACAACGAAAAACTTTCTACCCCGATATATACGAGAGCGATATGTTCAAGCTACGCAACTCGATTAGCACCACGCTTCAACAAATATTGTGGGGATGTGAAATATATGAAGATAAAATGGCAGTCTCCCTGGAGAATCTACGGGTGCTGTGGTCGGCCGTGCTGTTCAGCACAGAACTCCAAGACCAACTTTGGGCCGTCCAGCGAGCCATGGGGACCGCACGGTAGCAGCAGCTCTCAGTGGCCATCTAGGCGGCCCCAAGCCCGGGCCTCCCAATCACCGGATTTCAAATAAGGTTATCACATCACATCACATGGTTTAAAACGTAACGTTATTATTTTTGCAACGTGAGAAAAGAATAACGTGGAATATATTAATACGTACTTACTTTTTCGTCTTCGTAGTGTAAGAATCTGCTGTTATATGTAGCATATGGATGCATGTTGCGAAACAAAAACTACACGCGTGAACAGAGTTTAGCACTCTAGGATCCTCCTTTCCCTGCGTATTACCGGGCATGAACTTATTTAGTTAAAATGTATACACAGGATTGACTACACCTTTTATTTTCAGCTCTTCGGCCAAAACTTATGGTTCATTTCTTTTTTGTTGAGAGAGGTAAGAGAATTTTCTATTTCAATTTGTTTTATTTGATAATTTTGGTGCATGTTGATTTCGGTTTGTTTTTTTAAGTCACCAAGTGGTGACTTTTTAAGTCATTGTGGTCAGAGGAACCCGTTTTTATAAGCGATTGAAAACATTCGGATTATTTTTTTTTTAAATTTTCATTCGTTCAGTAGAAAAACGTCCGGCCCCCTATCCGCAGGACCTGGCTGCCGCGTGAAATTTGATAGTATTTTCAAAATTGAAGTCTTCTTAGGGCATATTTAAATGCAGTCATTGTGTAAGACAACATTTAAGCCGAGCGGTTGCTGGGCAGAAATGCTTTTTGCTTTAAGGCTGGATTAGTGGCTTTGAAGGTTCCCCCTGGGGATTAATCAGCTCTGAGGAAAAAACTAGTACAACTTTTATCAGGAGAGAAATCACTAAGTTCCACCTACGAGATTCTAACGATTTCATTCTCCCGCTGTGTTAGCAGTGTTACTGCATAGAACACTTGCCCACTGTGAAATCATTGGGTTGCTGTGTAAGAACTACGCGGCATCGCAGCGTTGTCGCTGCAAGAAATTACGTTGGTTAGGGTTTTCACGTTATTTTCTATCAACTCCCAATATTTCGTGCATCCTTTACGGGGGTGTGAGCCATGTTTGAGGCTTGTCATCATCATTGACATGTTCGGCCCTTCTATGCCACGGATGCTATTTTGACCAGCTATATAACGAAGAAATACACACATTCATCACAGACCTGTCAAGAAATCCTACCATGGTAGATTTGGCATTGCGCTGCTAAGCCGAGGGAACGGCATCAAATCCTGACCGCGGTGGTTGTATTTCACTGGGGTAGAAATTAAAAAACACTCCCGGTTACCATACGTGTAATCGGTGCACGTTCAATAACACCGAGTGGTAAAAAAATTTTTCCAGGTTTCCTCCACTACTGCGTACCTAATAATCATCGTTTAGCCAAAAAATTCCGGAATTCATCAAAATTTTTATTTTCTTAAGAACAATTTGTACGCGATGTATGTGATGTAATCCTGTCGACTACATGTTTTCTTTTCTATTCGTGCTTTCATGTTCGCAACATCTGCAAAATCGCCTCGCAGATGATGAGCATTGCGATATTATATTGTTGGTCTGCATCACAACAACGGCGCTTCACCTGTATTGGAAAGTGTGCGTTGGGGAAGGACAAAATTCTCCTGGCAGATAACTTAAGATATTGCGGTACAGGCACTTTGGTATATTTGACCTTTACCACCATGATTGAATTTTATGACCTACATTTATATATATGACTTTAATGACCTATAACGTATATAACAAATTCACACGAGCTTGCTTTCTCTGCGAGGAATATAAATATTTCACTTCCTGTGCACTCCCTTGAGGGCCCACATCACATACACCAGCCAATAATTGAACCCACTCGTGAAGGTCACTCTATGCCGCACTGAAGACGCCTCAAGCGACAAGTTAGTCATAACTGAAATTTATTAGACATCGTTGTGTTGAGAACACTGGCGAAACAAACTTCATCTTTAATTTTCGCTGGCGTAGTATATCGAGTAAATGTGACGGGCCCGCTGGCCTCACCGCATGAGAAGTGGGCGAGGCAGGGTGACAGAACCGAACGCTTTGCCAACAGCACGTAGGGTGTCGGTGTCGTAACCTAGTACAGTACAGACCAAATGTAATACTTCCGTCGTTCATGTATAATCCAGAGAAAAAAATGTTCATCCTGCTGAGTGAAAATGCTTCCCTCGGTTTAATGGTTCGTGCATTCATATTCGGGTAGATTTGAAGGAAGATGAAGGTGTCTCCCGGGTGGAAGATTGGGTACGTCGGAGGGGCAACAGCTGTCTGTTTCCTTACAGAGGAATAAATTTCTTTGCACTCATTGCTTGATCATACTCTACACATAGCTGTCGTCAGGCAGTAGGATCACTAAAATATTCCAAGCAGCTGTTTCTCCGTTGGTGACGTATGTGCCATTCATGTCTTCTTTTTTTGTTATTCTGCAAGCAAGAGAACATGCCAAGTGTACTGTTGATCGATGTGCGCCGAATTCTTAAACCGTTTTCACAGTGTAAGAAAAGAAATGAAATCAAATACTTAAAACCTTCTTCAAAAATTCTTAGTAATAATCCCAGGTGAGTGAGTGAGTGAAGTAACTTTATTTTGGTCCAGAGAAGACGCAGGGGAGATCCCGCGCCACCCGGCTAGTCCCACGTAGGGACCGCCAAGCCGAGCTTCACGGCCCGATCGCGGGCACTCTGGACGCCCAGGGTTTGGTCGTTGGGTTCGGGGCTGCCCAAGAGCGCAGCCCACCTATCCTCGCTGAAGGAGGAGCCGATGGCTTGACACTCCCACAACACATGGTCCAATGTTGCCCTTAGTCCACAGGCAGGGCAGTCCGCACTGGGATATCTTTCGGGGTATATGGCATGAAAAACCGCGAGGTTAGGGTACGCACGGGCTTGTAAATGTCGAAGGGTAACCGCCCGCGCCCTACATAAGGCGGGGTGCCGGAGGGGGAAGACCCGTCTTGACAGATAGTAGTGCGTAGTGATCTCATTAAACGTAAGCAAGGGTTCCCCGCGGGGCTGAGGGACTGCTGAGGCGGCGCGGTCAGTGAGTCCTCGCGCGGCCTCGTGTGCGCCCTCGTTAGGGTTAGAGGGAGAACCCTCAATCGACCCCAAGTGAGCGGGAAACCAAAATAAAGAATGCGGAGAGATACTTTTGGCGCTTTGGAGAATGCGGAGGGCCTGGGGGGAGACCATGCCGGTTTGGTAGGCCTTAATGGCTGCCTTGGAATCACTATATATTGCCTCTCTGCGACCATCGAGCACAGGCAGCGCGATTGCAACCTGTTCGGCTACCACGGGCCTTGAAGTGCGTACCGTAGCGCAGCAAATGAGCCTTGAATTGGAGTCTACGATGGAGACGGCGAATGCCTCTTGTTGGACATATGCCGCGGCATCCACGAAGCTTGCCTCAATGTGGGTCTTGCGGACATGCTCGAGTAGAGCTCTACCCCTGGCCCGACGTCTGCCGGCGTTGTTTGCGGGGTGCATATTGCGGGGCAGGGACGCGATGTGCAGTTGAGACCTGATGTCGCTGGGAATCCGCATGGCGTCAGGGCACTGGTCGACAGGATTGAGGCCCATCTCGTCGAGTATCTTGCGGCCCGTCGGGGTGCCGGATAGCCTGAGCAGCTGTGAGTGCTCTTGTGCCTCGATAATCTCTTCGAGCGTGTTGTGGACTCCGAGCTTCAACAGGTTTTCGGTTTGGGTGCTTGCAGGCAAGCCGAGGGCAAGCTTAAAAACCTTTCTGATGAGTGAATTGAGCTTGTTCCTCTCAGCCACATGCCAATTATGCATGGCCGCCGAGTATGAAAGGTGTCAGAGAACAAAAGCATGTATAATGCGGATGAGATTTTCTTCCTTGATTCCCCGGTGCCTGTTGGCGATCCTCCGAATGAGGCCGAGAGCACTGTCCATCTTGGCGGTGATCTTTCTGAGTGCGGTTCCATTGGAACCGTTAGACTCGATATACATCCCCAATATTCGGAGTGAGTCCACTCTAGGTACCGGAGACCCGTCACCAGTGAAAAGCCGTATTTCGCTTTCGGACGCCGGTTTCCAATCACGATGGCGGCCACCTCTGGGTCTTTTCTTGTAGAGAAGTAGCTCAGATTTTTATGGAGAACATCTGAGCCCTGTGGGGCGGAGGAAGCGCTCGGTCGCATCGATGGCGCTCTGCATGGCGGCTTCAACTTGGCCGTCGCTCCCGCCGACGCACCAGATGGTGATGTCATCTGCGTAGATAGTATGGTTGATTCCTTGAATCTTCGCGAGCTCCTTAGAAAGCCCGACCATTGCGATGTTAAATAATGTTGGCGAGATGACTGAGCCCTGAGGCGTGCCGCGTGAACCGAGGGTGATCTCTTGTGAAAGGTATCCTTCGATCTTGAGCTTGGCAGTTCTCTGGCTAAGGAAGGATCGGACGAAGTCGTAGACCCTCTTCCCGAGCCCGAGGCCGGCAATAGAATGGAGAATGAACTCGTGCGAAATATTGTCGAATGCCTTCTGCAGGTCTAGTCCAAGGATGGCTCTGGTATCTCCCGTGCTCCGGTCGATGATCTGATGCTTTATCAGCTTCATGGCGTCCTGTGTCGAGAGGCCGGCTCTGAAACCAATCCTATTGTGGGTGTACATGTCATTGGCCTCGATGTGCACCTTGAGCCGGTTGAGCAGGGCATGCTCTGCAACTTTTCCAACGCAGGACGTCAGGGAAATTGGTATTAGATTCTTTATTCCTGGTGCTTTACCGGGTTTGGGGATGAGTACCGTGCAGGCCGCCTTCCACTGTGTGGGGACCTGTCCACTGCGCCAGACTTCATTAATTATTTCTGTGAGGAAGTCGATCGACTCATCATCGAGATTCCTCAGCATCCTGTTAGTGACGCCATCTGGACCAGGGGCAGATTTGACGTTGAGTGAGAAGAGGACATCTCGGATCTCGGCCGCGGTAAAGTCCTGGTCCAACTCCGGCACCGCACACCCCGCGTAGTCCGGGAACTGGGTAGGGGCAGAGCTATCCGCGACCGGCAGGTACTTGTCTATGAGCCTGTCGACGATCGACACGTCCGGGGTAGAGTCCGTAGCGAGGTGGATGGCTCGCGCTAGGGATCGTCTCTGGCTGGATCTGGTGCTGCCCTCATCGAGAAGGTGTTTGAGCAGACCCCAGCTCTTGCCTGATCTGAGCTGACCCTCGACGGATTCGCAGAGCTCATCCCATTGTTGCTTACACAGGTTCTTGCAGTGATGTTCGATCTGCCTGTTAACTTCCGAAACCTTCTTGCGGAGCCGCCTGTTATGCTTCTGCCCCTTCCATCTCGTGAGGAGGGCTTGCTTGGCTTCCAGCAGGTGCGCCAATCTGCTATCCATCTTGTCAACGTCGAGCTCAGTGACGACCTCCTTGGTTGCCGCCGCGGCGTCATCCCTGATCCCTTTGCACCAACCTTCAAAATCTGTCTCCGCCATCGGCGCGCGCTCGGCTCTGATCTTGCGGAAAACGTCCCAGTCGATCAGCTTGAATTTCCTCGTCTTATAGCGGGCTATCGGGAGGGAGACTTCGATGACGTAGTGGTCACTTCCGAGGTCTAGAGCCGTGTTGACCCACTTGACCTCCCCTACGTTCTTGACAAAAGAGAGGTCTGGGGTAGTGTCCCGGCATGCGGAGTTGCCTCTCCTAGTGGGGAAGTCCTTATCGGTGATAAGGGTCAAGTCCAGTTCCATCGCAGTCTGCCACAGTTCGCGTCCCTTGGGCGTGTCATGGGTGTACCCCGACACCCTATGTGGAGCGTTGAAATCCCCGACGATGACAAGGGGGTGCCCACCGGCCAGGCTGACGGCCCTCTTGAGGAGAGAGTTCGCCCTCGCCCTGCGGTAGCTGGGGCTGCAGTATACGTTGAGGATATAAAGGCTGTTTCTTCTGAGGCCCTTTCTGGGTGGGTTCATGAGGATTTCAGTCATGACGTACTCGATGCCATCACCAACTGGGCCGAGGTCGCGAGAGAGGCAATTGTACCTTTTGCTGACAAGGGTAGCAACTCCCCTACCTCCTGAATGTGAGGATACTACCAGATAACCTGCGATAACCCGGGATGGAATTTGCAATGACTGATAATGCACTTGCGGCGGGTATACCCGCTTGACGCAGTGTTTTAACTATACTTGTCGAGTAGTAGTCCCTTCTTCAGCAGCAACAAATGACCATATCACATTCGAATGGAATTGTTTGCTTGTCCAAACACTCACCAGAGATGCCTCGGAGAAGTTGACTGTTCTTGGGCTGAGATGAGCATTTCAGGAATTACAGCTACAGAAGAGTAATCTCAAAGGCTGCATTTTATTTCATATATACATAGTGCGTTAGTTCTCTACAATTGGAACGCATCAGAACGCGATCATATTATTGCTACACTGCGTCATTAAAGCAGAGAAGCTACTTCGGAAGCACCGAAGCGAGCTGAAAATGAAAGATAATGTCCCCCCTACACCGCGGTTCTGATTAAATGGTGAGGCTTTACCGCCTTGGGTGTCTGCTTGAGAACTATTGAAAGTTCTATAATAGGTAGTGGCTGCCTTTGGAAGTGTGCAGCATGGTAGGCTACTGCTCGGTGCGGCAGTGCCGGACGTACGCAACGGTGCCCGGTGTCAGCCTCATTCACACGTAGCCGCAGGGCAAGGAGCTGTGTGAAGCTTGGCTGGTGAAACTTAGAACCGGCAGACAGCCATCGGCTACAACTCAGGTATGCAGCAAGCACAGACGCGAGGAACATTTCTGCTACGGCGCCGGGATTGCGCAAGGTTCGGTGAGTGTCATGAGTGGTGCTAATGTCATGACGGTTTGGTCTATGAACTTTTTTATGCTAGATACTGGCAAGTTCACTGGAACGGAAAGGGAACGGTAAGACGCAGATTAAATAAAGGCATAGCATATGGTCATGTTTCTGTTATGAATTAATGCACTGGATTTCGAAAAACAAGCAGAGGGAAATCGCACGCTTAGAAGACCGATAAACATACGGTGCGATGAAACTTGAGAAATAATATTGAAAGCTCCAAGAATTTGGAAGACAAAAAAAAGTTTGAATCGTCGCGAAGGCACGTCACAGTCGCCGTAGCCAAGCGTCAAAGTCTCTGAAACGGAATGAGTTTTGAACAGTTCTGATAGCGTCCACGTAAGAATGGTTGCTAATGTACTGTCAAACGTTCATATGCTGCGACCTAAGCTCATGGCATGGTGCGAAAATGCGCTCACAGCGAAAGCAAAATATTGTGCGCGGACATGCAGGCAGACGCGCAGTCGGTCGCGGCGAACCCGTGCGATCGCTGGATTGAGGCTTCATGCTGTTATGCCCCATTTGGTTATACAAACAGCCCAATATAAGGACATATTTCGCATAGTTTACTCTCAGCGTTTGGCTACCTTTCACGCAAGAAACCGGTTCGAGAGACTCCATTGCGGCGACCGCGCGCAGTGGCGTTCACCGTACGTATTCAGTGAACAGATAGCGTCGGTAAATGATTCTGTGCTTTCAGTTTGCCCAAGATGATTATATCGACACTCAAAAACTTGCCGCGTTTTGAGAGTACCTACATAAATGTACAGGAGGGCTGCCGCGTGCTGTTTTTATTGAGCGCCGTAAGCGAAACCTATGAGGAGCGCGCCGCGTGATCACTCATACTACGCAAGCGGGGCACTTCCAACAGATGGCGACTCCGTAACTCCTTGTCGCCAAAAGTCTGGGCGAAGCTGGAGAGAGACCGAGAGCGAGAGGACTGAGCAAGCGGGCAGCACACTCCACCGCTTGTGAAACAACGACGATGGTGATGATGATGATGATGGACTCATATTATGGCTCACACCTACACTGGAACATTGGGCAAGAATTGTGTGCTGAAACATTTACACAATGTTCTGAAGTATTACACATTTTATTTAAACAAGACAAACATGCCTACAAAAACAAATCAACCAAAAATGTTTACGAAGCTCCTCGTTTAGTTGGTTGTATGTAACGGCAAATGCACCAAACACATTCTTGCGGCTGTAGACAGACAGACAGACAGACAGACAGACAGACAGACAGACAGACAGACAGACAGACAGACAGACAGACAGACAGACAGACAGACAGACAGACAGACAGACAGACAGAGAGACAGACAGGCAGACAGACAGACAGACTCGAAACGTCCCAACTAGGCAATGAATGGTAACCGCATTAAAAAGAGGCATTGTGTATATGCCGCACAAAATTCGAATAAACGTCCCAGTCGAAATCGCTCGCTCAGCTCGTGTGTACTTCACTTCAGCAGAGCGATTTGCGATAGCTACATTAGATGCATTCTAGTATTAATGATGAAGCACAAAATCCTTGGAGGACCATTGATTGCAAACAGTTTGCTACAACACATCGCGAACAAAGAATCTACGATAGCGCACAAGCTACCGCTTGACTTCAACGGCGAAAGAGACAACAGGAAAGTTATGTCATCAAAGCGGAGACATATATTGAAGCTAGTGAGGACACGGAGATAAGTAACAAAAGAGAGCTTATGGTGGAGCATTCAAGCGGCTGCACCACTCAGTTATCCACAAGGAGAGTAGGACCGTTGGATCTGAATACTTTGACGCATGAATATGTGAAAGCATTGACTGAATCCTTGAACACATCGATTGACAGCACATCTGCCAAGTTATGCATTAAAGATATGACGATGCTTCTAGGTGCGCCTTCTTCAAAAACATAAAATGCTGGCGTATTTCCTTTTGAGATAGTTTTTCTTAGCTTTATTCGTACGAGCTCATGGTTCCTAAAAATGAAGCGTCTAAATTGCCTTTTTTTCGGGCTGTACTGTATAAAGCACACTTCTGCGACTTTCACCTCAGATGAATAAAAAAAGGAATACGTCAGAAAATATATTCTTCGCTATATGAGTATCATTGAAGCTGCGTATGCTGGAATTGGTGCCATAATCATTCCTATAATTATTTTACTAACAACGTTGTACTAACCTTTATAATTGACTATTCGTTTATGTTTCGAGAAGATTTGACTTTAGTCATGCGGTGTCTAACAAAGTGGTATTGTTTTGGTAATGACTGAATTAAGTTCTTCAGTTGTATGATGCAATCGAGGTCCAATTAGAAAAATGATAACGACAGGATAAGCTTTAAATCCTATCTGTGCTGGTAATAATTGCACGATGTAGATTTCCGCTACCCTTCTGGTGCTTGATGAAATCAAAGTTGCTATTTTATTTTGAATAACCTAGTTCTATTCATTTCAGACAATCGAAGCAGAAATGCGAAATATATATTTATTAATGAACATGATGACGTGGTTTGTATTATAACTGCTGTCAAATGCAGAAAGCATTATTAGGTATGACGATTCTGTGAATGATGACTGTCTTGGAAAAGAATAGCAACTTCGAAGACGCATTACTCATAAAGGTTAATAGCATATGCACGTTCATCGATCTCGGGAGCAATGCGTATACCGCGCAGGTATCGACTGATCGATAATTACTAATCCTTATTTTAGACAGACGTCAAAGCACGCAGGTCATCAGTGTGAAAACTATTAGGCGTCGATGACCGAGAACGTTAGTTTGGGGTATAAGAGGACAACGCCCGATTATAACTTGAAAATATTCTAGGCATACATTAGTGTGAGTAATCAGTATTTTGCTGTTTGGTATTCATAACATCGTTTAGCCGTTGAATTTATGAGCGATCCCTCCCATACCGCAAAGAAAATCTTTCCGTATCTCGTGGTGGAATCCCATACGCGGCTGGAATAAAGCGGTTCCCTATAAGCGCGACCGGTTATATATATATATATATATATATATATATATATATATATATATATATATATATATATATATATATATATATATATATATATATATATATATATATTGTGACGCAGCAGTTGTCACGACGTTTATTCCTTATTCCGCGTCATAGATGCTGCCAACCGACCACACCCACAGCACGGATAACACTCGAGAGCCAGCCCCATAAGCGATGAAGAAGAAGAACTCCATATGAACCCCACATGATGACGATGATGTACAGATGACAAAGAATAGCTTATAATTTCTCATGATTTTCTATATATATATATATATATATATATATATATATATATATATATATGTATATATATGAGATCTGCATGCAAGTGTCCATGTTTCCATCCCCGCCAAACGATGTAATTTATTAGACGAGTTTATTTTCCATGGGTCCTTAGTATTGTGTACTGGAAAGATAAGCCATCTTCAGACACATATCGTTCATTTACGTTTCACACGCCTTTGCTAAAATATTCTGCAGAAGGGGCCATTGAAGTGTGCAAGCATTTTTTCAAGGTCAACAAGCCATCCTAAGTTGTTTGAAACGAGGTGAGAGAGAGAGAGAGAGAGAGAGAGAGAGAGAGAGAGAGAGAAACTTTATTTTGGTTCCTTCAAGGATTTAGCGTCTCGAGGTCTCGGTCGTCTTGGGCGCCGGCGACTTGGAGCCTCTTCTAGCAAGGGTGGGCCCCTATTCCAGGGCTCCACTGAGCCTAGCTACCTGACTAGCGTGCTGCACTAAGGCCCTTTGGGCCGTGAGCTCGCAGCTGGTAAGCCGACTCTCCCATTGCTCCGCACTCGGGTTATTGTGTTGGTGGAATGATTTATTGTGTTTACATTCCCATGTGACATGGTATAGTGTGGGTGTGGCCCCGCACCATGGGCAGGTGTCTCTGTATTGTGTTGGGTACATTTTGTTTAGGATGTATAAATTTGGGAAGGAGTTTGTCTGCAATCTGCGCCAACTCGTTGCTTCCTCCTGCGTTAGAGCTTTGTGGGGCGGGGGATATTTGGCTCTCGTCCCTCTGTATAAGTTTAAGATTTCTGTGTATCCTCCCTCACAAGCGTGTGGGTGATACTCCGGGGCGCGCGACTGCTCTGCTCGGCACGTGGTCTCTCGAGCTAGGCTGTCTGCCCTTTCGTTACCCTGTATGCCTGCGTGGGCCGGAATCCAAATTAACTTGTGCGTAACGTTCCTCTCGGCGAAGTTGGCTCCGCCAAGAATTCTGAGGGCGGCTTTGCTAATCCTGCCCCTCGTGTAATTTCTGCACGCTTCCTTTGAGTCTGTTAAGATGTTTAGAGGCCTGCCTGTCATATATCCTTCTACTGCCGCCAGCGCCACGGCAATTTCTTCGGCCTCCGCTGTGTCGGCTGCCTTTGCCGTCGCACATGTGATCAGATTCCCGTCGCCGTCCACCATCACCGCCGTGGCCGTGCGCTTCCCTTCTCGCGGGTACGTGGCAGCATCCGTGTACACCGTGTTCTCTAGTAGCGCGAGTGTCTTTTCCACGTATTCGGCTCGCGCCTGCCTTCTGCTCTCGTGGAGGTTGGGGTCCATGTTCTTAGGTACTGGCCTAACGCTTATTGTTTTTCTTAAGCAGTCGGGCACGTCTGCGTATCTATCTACGTGTTCACTCGTGTCCCGTCCCAGCCTAGTCAGGAGCGCTCTCCCTGCAGGGGTGCTTTTGAGTCTGGCTTTTTGCGTTTCAAGCAGGGCTTCCGCCTGTTCGCTGAAAGTGTTGCTGATGCCCAGTTGGAGCAGTTTTTCGTTTGAAGTGTTTTTTGGCAGATGGAGAGCCGTCTTGTATGCTTTCCTGATTATCGTGTCCGCCTTTTCCCTCTCTCCTTTGGTCATCGCGTGGTACGGTAGCGAGTAGATGACTCGGCTGACGACCAGGCTGCCGACGAGTTTGAGTGTGTCTTCCTCTTTCATGCCGTATCTTTTTTGGGAGACCCTGTTGATCATCCGGCCCACCTGCTCCGTCACTTTGCTTAGCAGGTTGATGGTGTGGCTGCATTTTCTGCTGCCCTGTAGCCACATGCCCAGGATTTTGATCATATTCTTTTCCGGGATGTTTTGACCATCAAGCGTTACTTCCAGCGTTGCTTGGGTGGGGTGTCTACCTACTCTCAGTAATTCGGATTTTTCTGTGGAGCATACCAGTCCCCTCTCTCTGGTGTACTTTTCGACACAGCGCGCAGCCTCTTGTAGCTTCTCTTGTTTTTCTCCCAGTGAACCCTGCGTGACCCAAACCGTGACGTCGTCCGCGTACATCGCGTGTTGGATGCCCTGAATCTCGCCGAGTCGTTTTGCCAGGCCGATCATCGCCACATTAAATAGCACGGGCGATATCACGGAGCCTTGGGGTGTGCCTTTACACGGTGTGGAGAAGGTGTCGCTCCTCAACTCCCCCAGTCCTACCGTTGCCGTTCTGTCAGTTAGGAAGTCCTTGACGTAGTCGTGTACTTTCCTTCCGCAGTTGGTGTTGTTTAGGCCCTCCATTATGGCCGCGTGGCTGACGTTGTCGAAGGCGCCTTTGATGTCGAGCGCCATCACAACGTTTTCACCCGCCTTGGGCATTGAGTCGAGTACCTCCTCTTTGAGTTGCAGGAGGACGTCCTGCGTCGATAGGTTGGCCCTGAAGGCATACATGCTGTCAGGGTACCACCTCCCGTTCTCCAGGTGCTGCTGGATCCTTCTGGTGACTATTCTCTCATACAGTTTTCCCAGGCACGACGTAAGCGAGATCGGCCTGAGATTCTCGATCTGTAGTTTCTTGCCCGGCTTGGGTATCATGACCACGATGGCGTGTTTCCATTCCGCCGGTACCTTCCCCTCTTGCCAGAGCGTGTTGAGGTACGACGTCAGCTGATCGACTGCCTCGTCGCTGAGGTTTCTTATGAGCGAGTTTCGAATCTTGTCCGCTCCCGCCGCTGTATTCTTGGTGGCCGCTCTCACGGCCTCGGTGACCTCCTCTCTCGTGATGAACGATGATGATGACGAGGTGAACATACACAAACATATTCATTATCTAGACATACTATTCATGCCATTAGAAACAATTATTAGTTGGCTACCTCCTTCTCATGAAAAATATAATTAGCACTCCAGCTTTGGAGTGAACATATTTAAATATATTGTGTTTGTGCATGGTGTTCGTGGTGGAAATTGTGAAAAGAATGTTGAAGTTATAAAAAACGGATGAGGTAGCCGCCTCTAGTGCTTGTAATGCGCTTCTCCTCTTATTGTGAGAAATTGCAGAAATGAAGTGCAAGTATGAATTAAAAGCTATGCACGTACACCCCGACAATGATGCAGTGACCTTCAGCCACAATAAAATTGAAATGAATGGGTAGAGGCAAGTCTAAAGAAACTTCGAATTAAGCGGGTCACAGAACTCTGCTCTCGACCCTTTAAAGGGGGGAGGAAGGGGTTAGGCTTCAGGATCGCCTGTGTTGGGCTCTGCCCCCTCCCCCCTCCCCCAGCCGGAAAACTTCGGAGAGGGCTCAACACGCCCCCCCCCCCCTCCCCGCCCTGTCCCGGCGGTGTCGGCGCTTCTGTCGTTCAATTGATGCCATTGCTTATTCCATATTCTATCGTTACTACGTCGGTGCGATAAACTCCTCGTCATGCCTGCATGCTCATAGGCCACCTTAGTAAGCGTGCCCCATAACAAGATAGGATGGCATCACAGTATGTGGCATACAGTCGAAGCTACGAAAGTCACAGAATTGCCACTACACATGTTACATGGACGCGACTTAAGGAATATCGCCTATCACTACATTGCTTCATTCCTACTCACACAACCGTTGACCTTCATAGTGAGAAGAGTGCTGCCGTACATTATTCGTATTGCATTCGTAGTCGAAGCAGTTTATAGTCTATTTGATCCCAGCGCACAATAAATCGACAGAGCCCGACAGAGTAAAGACACTACAAAGTGCTGACTACAACTGGTTCATTGCCATGCGAAGAGCTAGAGGCTTGTGCATCCAACCAGCGCACCAGTTGAGCCTGAGCGTATTTATATTTGCCCCCCTCTATAATATTCGTGCGTGTTGTAAAGATAAGGTGCGCGGAAGAGCAACTGGGAAACCTAAAGGAAGGGCAGGTTAGAGTAAGAATATGTCCCGGCGTATGATTGGATATCTGTCTCTTTACAAGCATGCAGTCGACAAAGATTCTGCGGAAGCCCACCTTACCTACTGCGTATGAGGTTTCGCCGCGTTCTACTGGAAATAGTTCCTGCCCTTCCGCGAGCTCTTGTTCTACCCCAACCGATCGTGAAGCGAACGCAAGCACCCATCTTGGCGAGAAGACCGTTCATGAGTCTTATACTTAAATATCGGAGCAATCACTTAGCTCCACGCCATAATCACACGTATGCTGCGTAGTGTCATGCTTCAGCGACCAGCAACCGAACTTGAAGAACGAGCGATATCACATTTGCAACATGCCACTCAAATCGTTCAGACGTCTGCCGAAGGGAAGACTTGACCTACTGAAAGTACTCAAGTTGTTTAGAGTCATCAATATTTTTCCGATTCAAGTCCAGCGAAGCTTTTAGCTCTCCACGTGCGAGTCTTGCCAGAAAGTGCGCTTTTCAAATACTGGCTACAACTTGAAGGGGTTCCCTTACTCGGTTCGGACTCGATATCGGCGCTTTGTGCATAAAGTAAAGGAGTCACGCGGAATCACTAGTTCAGCGCAGGACACAAAAAAGAGCCAGAGGTGGTACACTACATCCCCAATGTTGCCAACAGATTGAAAAAAGAAGCAAAGTAAAATAATGGTGCAGGTAAACATATATATATATATATATATATATATATATATATATATATATATATATATATATATATATATATATATATATATATATATTTCAGATAATTTATGTGTGCCTGCTGTGCTTCTTTCCAAAGCCTCCATAACAGCTATCTCTGCTAAAGCGAACTCTGTTTTGCCCTCTATGGTTATCCACTCCAGTTTCTTACCACGCGCAGTCTTCACAAATACCTTGCACATAGCAGGTGTGCTATCAATTTCTTATCAGACCTCTTCACTATGTTGACAGAAGTGCTTTCCTGGGTCTTCTAGGTATACATTTCTGAAGACGTTATTAGAATACCAAAACAAACAACTGAAATTAAGTATGTATGATAATTAAGGTCTAGAATCACAAGCAAAAGGGGAGGATTCAAGGAGGACAGCTTACTTAGGGTCTTCCAAGCTTATTTCATCAATCATATTACACACACTGCACGGTTCCTCAAATGGACCAAAATTGAAAAGAACAAAGTTGACACGCTCATAAAGCCCGGCGTCAGAAGAATACTCGGTATTCCACGGTCCGCTAGCACGGTAAAACTACTATAACTCGGAATTCACAACGCCACAGGCGAAATAACCGGAGCACAGTTTACTGCAAAGATTTCCAGGCTTCTTCAACTAAACCTGGCATAAAGAATATTGATGAAGCTGGTATACTCCCTATACAGACACTGGTCAACAGATACCCTTGTCTAAATTAGCCTGGGACTCTATAAAAGAAGAGCCCGTACCGAGGAACATCCATCTGATATATAACGAAGGTCGCAGAAGTGCACGGGGTAGAACCATCCTTCAACGAATCGATCCTTACGGGCCAGATTCATTTTTCGTCAACGCCGCCGAATAGAGCAGCAGGTTAGGAATCTCGGTCATTGACACGCGCGGATCACTTATCAGCGCCGCGCCAATCTGCACTAAGCACGCGATCGAGGCGGAGGAAGCCGCGATAGTATTGGCTCTTCTAGCCGCAAAAGGCCCGAAGACCATTTTCTTCCACTTGCGCACGGCGGTCAGGGCTTTCTCGTCCGCTCTAGTTTTTAAACACGCAGCCCACATCGTCAACAGATCCGTTCGTAGTAGTATGGGCGAATAAACGAGCTTAGCATAGTTCCCCACCCCTGTGAACGATATAACTAAGCAAGCTGGTTGAAACCCTAACGAGTGGGCCAACTGCCAGACGAGTGAATTCACAAACCGCGCCCGAGCTAACGGTCCGGCGCTCTCACAGGATCGCCCTTTCAAAGGTCGTCTTACCACCTATCAAGAAATTACGTCGCATTACAGACAAAGCAGGAGGAAATCCCCTCCCCGTAGCCCGAAACTGAGCGAAGTTCAGGCCGTTGCTTTCAGGCTCTTACAGACAAGATCGTACGTTACCCCCAGTGCGCTTAGTTGGATAAACCCCAACTTCCCGCAGTCGTGCTACAAATGCGGTCACATGCTCCTCCTTCGACCACTTGCTGTGGATGTGCCCTTACAACGCGGGCTTCCAACTTCAATAGAATCCAAGTAGGACGCCTTGCTGAAGAGCT
This sequence comes from Dermacentor variabilis, assembly GCF_050947875.1. Taxonomy (NCBI): domain Eukaryota; kingdom Metazoa; phylum Arthropoda; class Arachnida; order Ixodida; family Ixodidae; genus Dermacentor; species Dermacentor variabilis. The sequence continues at coordinate 75,853,204 of NC_134575.1, forward strand.
CTGAATTCACGCATCAACTACAGGCCGTCCAGAGGGCCCGCGACGCCGCAAAGAGTCGACACCTCCCGGTCCCCTCGTGGGCGGAGTCACCAACTGGACTAGGGAGTTTTCGATTCCCCCCAATCAAGTTCCTCAGGACACTTCAATAAAGTTTTCGTCAGTTGTCGATTCCGGTGAATATGAACCGCTATAGGCACGTAAACAATGAACGACATCCGCTTATTCTTCCAATAAGGATTGGCTACCGGTAAGCTGAAATATTTAATGAGTTCATTTTCGGTCATTTAGCTGTTTCGCTATTGTTCTGATCTGAAACCATCGCGATGAGCTGTTTGCGTGCCGTTAACTATCCTTAGCATATCTGAACAGCATTTTGCTGTTCTCATACAGCGTCATACAGAATGACTTCCACGGCTGCATAGCGGAGACAGCTCATAGAGTTAGCGACGGAACAAACTTATGAATTCAAAAATAACAAAATACTGATTACCCACGATAATATTTTCCTAGAACAATTTAAGTTATAATAGGACATCGTCCCCTTAGCCCTCGCACTAATGGTCTCGTTCATCGACGCCTAATAGTCAATTTAAGTTATAATAGGACATTGTCCCCTTAGCCCTCGCACTAATGGTCTCGTTCATCGACGCCTAATAGTTTTCAAGCTGATGACCTGCGTGCATTGACGTGTGGCGAACATATGAATTAGGAATTATCCATCATTCGACGCCTGCACTGCAAACTTATTGCTCCCGAGAACGATGTAAGTTCATATGCTATTAAGCTCTGTGAGTAAGGCGTCTCGGCGCTTTATATACGTTTCAGAGAGTCGTTATGCAGAGCGTCGTCGTAGCTAATAATACTGTCAGCATTTGAAGGAACTTATAATACCAACCACGTAATCATGTTAAGTTGTGCACATATACTGTGCGTTTCTGCTAGTACTGTCTGAGGAAACTAAAAGTATGTTATTGCAAATAAAATAATAACTTTGGCTTATTCAAGCGCCATAATGGCAGCGTAAACTTTACTCGCGCAAATATCACCAGCATGAATATGATTTAAAAATTATTCTCTGACATCCTGTAATGGTGACTCAGGTGCCCTATACAATTGAGGAACTGAACTCAATCACCGCCAAAACCATATACGTTTCTTAGAAACCTCATGCTTCTAGTTGAAGCTTCTCAATGTACATACCAAATGCGCAGTGAAATTCTCTAGTACTTGCTTTCTCAGCATTCTCCGCAGTACAATTCCATAGTGGGGAAAAGAAAAATTCGCTAAAACGGTGCAATGTGCTGTAGATTCTAAACTAGGAATGGGCTTCTTGCAAAAGAAGTGGTAACGTTAGGGATAGCAATTGAAATTGGTAATACAACATGCATTATATTATATCATATATTGTGCATTATATTTTACAACGTGCATAATGTAATTGCATACAACTTCAAATCTAAAACAATTTGCAATTTTTAGATTTACAGTTAATTTTCGCAGAAGCACAGATAAGCTGGTGTTACCATCCTAGGGCTAACCAGCCACTCCTTTCGTATTCGTCCTCCCACAAGAAGCTTGTCAAACGGGTATTTCTGAGCATGTGCTTCACAAATTCCATAAAAAATCGTGTCCTTTCATGATACCCGTCAGTCTGAGCGATCAAGCCAGGCGGCTTTCAGTGGGTGGTTATCCAAAATATCTGCTTGTTTCCGTGGCGGAAGGCTTGGTGAAGAAGTGCAAGAAGAGCCGTGGTGAACAATCCGCAGAAAGAAAAAAGACGGCGGTGATTCTGTACATGCACGGTATCTCCCATAGGCTGAAGGGGGTTGCTAATAAGGCGAATGTGAAGTTGACATTCTCTGCCTCAGAGAAGCTATCAAAGTTGTGTAAACTGACGGACCTTTTCCCCAAACTATCAAGGGGATGTAAAGTGAAGCGCAGGAATGAGTTTGCGGAGTGCTCGCAAGGGGTGGTTTACCGTATTCCGTTAAGTTGTGGTCGGGTATACATAGGGCAAACTGCCGGATGCCTCAATGAAAGGCTTGCAGAACGCAAGCGAAATGTGGCAAAACCAAGGGACAGAAACCTTTCTGAACATTGCCATGATTGTCCCAGAAAAACGTACAAATCAAGATTCGGCGCATGCACAGTGGAGACGAGGAGCAAAGACCGCTTCATGCGTGAACAATAAAAGCCCGGCTGATTCGGAAAAAGGAAGCAGGCTGTGTTAGTACACCATCAGTTAATCTTTCTGACAAGGAAATCAAGTTCCTGGACGGTAATGACGTGCCCATGCGTAGAGTGGTTTATCGTTCGTATTTTTGGATTCTTCATACCTGCTTCACCATATATTTGCCTCTGTGTATCAATAAACGTCAGTTGAAAGTTAGCGCTGTCCTCTGTCTCTACATGTCATGTCCTTGTCTTTTTTATTTGCGCTTAAGGCTTTTTCATTATGAGTAAACGGTTACATGACCTAAAACTATGCAACCTAACGGAATGTGTCTTCATTCATCTTCATCGTTCAAGAAATACAATTCAAATCAAGCAATGAAATAACATATGCATAGCACCAGGTCGCTCAACATTTCTTGGATTCGTTGCGTGGTCGCTGGCTGTGGACTTTGACTTTGATTCAATTGACATTGGGGGAAAGCTTCGCGCTATACAGTCTTTCTTTAATAAAAGGGCTTTGATCTTTTGTGCCTGGTCGCTACTAATAGAATGCAGCTAATATAGGCAATGCCCATCGCTCTGTCCAAGTACGTGTGAGGTGAGCGGTTTTCACTGGCGAATTTATTGGAAGTTGACGTGGAATATACAAAATGCGGTTAGAAATCTTTGCCTACTTCTGAAGTTTCGAGCCTGCCTGCCTGCCGGTCTGTCTTACACTGTCCAGCCCTGTCCCACCCTGTCCGTTTGTCCAATCAGCCAGCCCACCTCTTACGCCGACATAGTGAATACTGTTGTCTACGAAGTTGAAACTCGAATTATGTGCTGGCGGTCGTGATGGCTTCGCAGTCGTTCCATTGTCGTTATGCCAGCTTCGTTATCCGTCTCCCTCTATGGCGTCGTCCTAACGCCTTCTACTCTGACTTAGCAGCCGATGTTATCTGATAAATTTGGACAAAAGGTACATGCTGGTGGTCGCGATGCTATAGTGGTTCTTGCATCGTTCCTAGTGTGTACAGACTTCGTACCCCCGGTTTATAGTTATCAAAAGACGGCGGAGTAGGATACGCAACAAATAAACTACAACTGATGACCACACAGATCTTGCAACATAAGGTAACGAGTTACCTGCAGAAATAGGAGTCTCAAGGAAGAGGAACTGATCCGGTTAGTGCAGACTCTGATTGTGAGCGGCGCTAAGTAATTCGCACTATATCTAAATTTCGGCAATGAGGAAGTGGAGGCTCTGGACTGGCAGATATGCAAGGCGTATGAACAATCTTTCGGATTCCCACCCAGAAAGGGCCACTTTTCAGTTCGATGAGACAGGAGTGTACATCAAGGCACAGGAAATCATAAGGCTACAGCACATGTCAGTGGTAGGTGGCTTCTTGAAACGTCTTTGATAGTACCTAGAGAAGACCAGTGCACCGACAAAAATGTGCAGGGGAATAAAGGTAATTATGCACGTCTCACCGATTTTCAAGAACTTGCACGAGACCTTCCATATCCGACGACGATGAGGTAGAGCTAAGGCGCCCGGCAGGAAGTATGAAAATTACTTGAATGTCTTGTACGTAGACGCACCCGGCACCGCAAGAAACACCACATTCCTCACCAGCGTAGTCCACAATCACGAGACTGAAATAAATGCGCTGTCGGTTCCCGGAGCGAGCGCTGCGGAGGCACCTGGATAGCGTTGGCCATCACGATGAGACCGCAGTGGGCGTGCGTCATAGTTGGGACGTAGGTTCAGACGACACGCAGAAATTTTTTCCATGCCAAAACTTCCATGGCCGCACACTGCATTCCGAGTGGTGCGCCCCAGCTCCCACCATACTGACACGTGCAGTTGCTTATTTTTTCCGGGTGACCACTTGTCACCACCTAAAGATGTTGTCGCATAGCACAGGGTACGCCTGCATGTATTGAAAGTTTCTGAAATGTTATCAATGGTTCCATCCGCTGTCTGTCAGCAAACCTTGTGTAATCTGATTGCATGTATGCGTGACGAGAATAGTGTAGAACTTTGAGGAAGACACGGTGGGATCCAGCGATTACTCTGGAAGAAGACGAAATGCTTCTCTTGTGGAACACATCTCGCCCGTCTCTGTTTTTCTGGACTTCTCACAGCAATTCTGGAGTCTACCGCCCCCTACATCGCGGTGATAGATCTACAGCACCCCGCGGTCCCTCACGGTGCCCGTTCACCCGCGGACATCGGTTCGAGGAAATACATCGAGTGATAACGAGGACACAGCTGTACTCCTCATCAGGTGACGAGCCCTAGGAAGACAGCTTTCGACTTGTGTAATACAGCAAGGCCAAACAAAGAATTAATAACAGATCTTCAGGTCCAGCTCGAACACCGTGAAAACTGCGCCTCAACAATGGCCTCACTTCATCCTATTTGTGCCACAGAACGCTACTGACAACCTGCGTGTTCTCAACAGGCACATTGAAGTACTCTCCGTATATCTAGAAAACACCGTGCCGAACGAGATCAAGGATGTCAGGATAAACACTAGGCGAAACATCCTGGCAATCGATGTGATGAACCTAAGTGCACTGAACATACTAAAACATGTAACGCAGCTGGGTAATATCAAGGTCCGCTAAATCGTGCCAGCGAATGGTTCCACAATAACAGGAGTCATCTATGACATTGACAAGGAAATACCTAACGCAGACCTGCAAGTTCTCATAAAACCAGCAAGGGAACACAACGTCATTCTGCATGTTCGTCGCCTTGGTAACACACGTTGTGTAAGGATAACGTTCAAAGGTGACTGCCTTCTATCCTACGTGAAGGTTGCCATTTCCGTCACCAGGTTCGACCATTTGTTCAAAGGCCAATGCAATGCTTCAAGTGTCAGAAGATTGCCCATGTAAAGGTTGTTTGCAGAAATTCCGCCGTATGCCCTCGATGCGCTGAACCCCACTCAGAACACAACTACAGCGCAACCACGTTGAAGTGTCCTAACTGTCAGGGTGTTCACTGCGCCTCATCCAAAGACTGTCCACAGATCAAACGAGATCATCATTCCTAAATGGTGAGAGAGAACTCTACCCACAAAGAGGCCGCTGTGAAAGTGCGGCGAAGACGACGTCACCGTCGAAGGACTTCACAACGAAAAGTATCAACTTTTCAAGAAAAGAGACCTGTCAAGCAGAAAGATCAGGCGAAGTTTCCAGCACCCCAAACACCGATGTTGGAAGGGAGAAAACTGCCAGATCTCTCTCTGCAAAGGAATGGCCGCCACTTCCGCGTACACGACCGGCAGAAGAGCCGCAGAAGAAGCCGCCCTCAGTACAGCAAGGTGCTGTATCCGATGAGTCGCGGAAAACAGATTAGCAAGTGATGGCTCTTATTAGGCCTTTAATGAATGCTACTCGCGTGTTGCTAAACAAGCACGCACCGTCTACCAAAAGTGCGCTTCAAGTATACTGGACGCTCTGAGTCCGGTACTGGCAACCCCTGAGTAGATCATGGCTCCCCACACACTCATTGTCTTTTAGGGATGAGGTCCGACAAGCAGCTCTTTTGCAGTGGAATGCCCTCGGACTGAGAGCGCGCATTTCGGATTTCCGTCGCTTCGTGTATGCCAATATGTTTTCCATTATCGTCATTTCTTAGCTGAACTTATCGAACACTGTGTTGTTTCTGGATATGAGTCATTTATGTCGTCAACTTTTGGGGAAAAGAGTACGGTATTGGTGTTTATTCGCCGCGACTTCACTTGCATTCATCAGCCTGTGCCGTCTAATGACGATAATCAATATATATGCTAACAGTAAGGAAAAATAATTTTACCTTTACTTTTGTGGGCGCCTGCCTACCTCCGTCAAGTCAATTTAGTCACAAAAGATTGCGAGACATCCTATCCTCAACTCCAATCCCTGGGTCATTATTGGAGATTTCAATGCCCATCATACACTCCGGAGTAGTTCGAATATCAACGCGAGAGGCCAAGCTCTGGTAGTTTTCGCCTCCAGTAATGAACTTTGCCTGCTGAATGATGGAAGTCCTTCGTTTCTACGTGGCTCCACATACAGCAGCTGTCTTGGCTTTTGTCTCACGAAGCCTTGTCAGACGTGCTGGGTGGTTTGCGGACATACAGACGCACGGAAGCTACCATATCCCCACGTACGCCAAGATCAGGGGATTGTGCCCTTCCAAGATACGAGATACGATCCAAAGAGTGGACTGGTATAAATTTTGGTATGTTATAGGAAGAACACTGCGATGCCAATCCGTCTTTCGACTTGGAAGAGGGAATCAAGAGCGCGGTGCAAGACACTATGCAGACTCCCATATGCTCTTCGAAATTGACGGAATTTGATGTGAAACTACGACTTCGAGCAATCCGACAACGTGCTGAATCAAGCTACCGAAGTACGAAGCCAATAGAAAATTTACGGACCACCAGACGCACGCAAAAGAAGATCCAGCGCCGGTTAGACAACCTCGAATCGCAACGTTGGACTGCCTTCTGTGATTTGCTAGATCCACGAAAGCCTTTATCGCAACAATGGAGAAGGGTGCGTGTTCTTCGAACACCCCCCGTACATCGGTTTCCATTCGAGGATCATGCCCTCTCTCAAAATGGATCGGATGTTGACGTGGCGAAAGATTTCTGCGCCAGAATATCCGGCCAACTCATAGCTTCTAACATTCCAATCCCTTCGTGTAGTTGTCCGCCACCACGTGATCCCCGCATCGATTTACCATTTTCAATCCACGAACGTAAGGCAGCATTAGCTTTGTGTGGCCGTACGTCAATGCCAGGAGCTGTTGGAATTTCCTACCGAGCACTGTGTCACCTGGATGAGCGAACAAGAGGTGCTCTCCTTGAGCGGTACAATCAATTTGGGAGAGATGGTGCGCTACCAACGAGCTGGAAGACAAGTCACCTTGTTCTAGTGCTGAAGCCTGGCAAGTCGCCGTTGGAACTTTCATGATATCGCCCGATCGCTGTGGCAAACTGTGTGGGCAATGTAACGGAGAGGATGGTTCTAGGACGCCTGGAGTGGTACTCGGAGTACAACAATAATTACCCGGATGCCGTGGCGGGCTTTCGACGGGGTCGGCCGTCGATCGATAACGTCGTCGACCTGGCCACCTACATTCAGCATGAGAAATGTCGTAAGCGTCTCTGCGCTTCTTTGTTCCTCCACGTTAAAGGGGCGTATGGCAACCTTACGCATGACGCCATTTTGTCTGCTCTCGCAGAGATAGAAGTGGGTGGTCGGATGTTTCAGTGGATACAGAGCTATTTCTTCATGGGATCCTTTTTTTAAACACCGAGGAACGCCATACTTCTCTGCATTATAGTCACCGTGGCGTCCCGCAGGGTGGTGTACTTTGTCCTGTTTTATTTATTCTAACACTAATTACGCTCCTTGAGCACGTGCCAAGCAGTCAGGTTAAGAATGTACGCGGATGAAGTCTGGATATGGACGTCTGTAGTAACAAGCCTACTGTTGCGAGCGAGAATTCAGAGAGCCGCCACCCAAACTGCTATCTGCCTCCGTAATCGAGGCCTGGAAATTTGCTCCGAGAAATGCGCACTGGTGCCATTTACGCGCAAACCCATGACAAACTACAGCGTAATGATAAATGGCCAAATAATACCACATGCTCGATCGTACAAGTTTCTAGGCGTCATAATCGACAGGTACTTGTCATGGAGCCCTCACGTATCATACTTTAAAAAAGAAACGGTTGACAGGCATCTGCCAGCTGTTCAAGTTTTTCACGGGCAAGGCTTGGGGAATGTCGAAAAGCACCATGTTGCAACTGTACAGGGTGCTTTTTTTTAGGCCTTCTGCGATACAGCTTGCCAGCAATAACCAACACAGGTAAAATGAATCTACGCACAATACAAAGTGTTCAGGCTCAACGCTCCAGATCTGTCTAAGCCTGCCTCGGAGTGCATCAACAGTGGCTACGATAGCAATCGTTACAGACAACCTTGTCAAGACCCACATTGAAATTGAAGTGCTCAGGACCCATATAAGGCATCTAACCAGGACGTCCAGTCACCACTTAGCCTCTCTACCAGCGGACAGACCTAGCGCATGTTTCAGCCAAACGATTACCGGACATGAAGAATCATTGCCAGCTTGTTTCACTCCGGCTGCGAGACCTTCGATTCCTCCATGGGGCCTCGCTCAGCCGAGAATCAACCTGACACTACCTGGCATGACGAAAAAAGCTGATCTATCATCACCAGCCCTTGAACAGCTCACGCTGCTATTTTTGTACGAGAACTTGGTAACGAATCTTGCATTTGCAGTATTTCTGATTAACAGTGGTTTCAATTACGGCCAGTGGCACCAGGCGTGCAATAAGACTTGATGTAGCTCAACCAAACAGTCTGGTTCCTTAGCCTGCGACTTCTGCTCGACAATGGCAACAAGCCACGTGCCAACACTGCAGTAATAAATACGAGCGAAAAGTCCAACGCTATATAACTATTTATGTTTCATAGATGTCCATATAACATGATAATTTAGACGTTGTACCCAGCCTATCAATATATAGATTTGTCGAAGCATTATAAATACATACCATGGATAATCTAAGTTCCATCCAGCTTACGCTGCTGAAACGTTGTAAGGATATCGCAGCTCGACCTATGCGATTTCTAAGCGATGCTTACTTTAGGCATGCAGATGCTAATTGAACATCTATTGGATATATTCCAGCTAATGCTAGCGAGCTATATTTGCAGGCGCTGCAGCAGATGTACTATCAAACGCAAATTCAATAATATGTTAGCAGTAGATGCTGCGTGCGTCACAACACCTACATAGCAAGGTCAGTACATCACGCAAGCACATTAGTGAGCATTCCCGCGACGAGAACGCACAGCGTATAGTCATTCTTCGTCATTTCCTTCTTGGCCCAGTGCTCACTTTAAATTACCGAATGTTTTAAAACCAAATGGTATGAGGAGGAGGAGGAGGAGGAAAAACGTTTATTGAGCTCTAAAAAGCTTTATGAATTTCCCGGAGTCAGATGGTGTCTTTCATCTTCTTGGCAATGGCCGTCTGCCCCTAGTCCAGGGCTCCGCTGGATGCCGCTGCCAGCTGGGCCCGTCGGATCAGCCCTAGTTGGACGTCCTGACGGTCGCTGGAGAGCATTCCTTCCCATTGCTCCGCACTCGGGTTTGGTATTATTGGCACCGCATTTGTTTTCAGGCAGGCCCGCGTTATATGGTAGAGCGTGGGTGTTTCCTGGCACCATGGGCATTTGTCAGTGTACTGTGTGGGTTGTATTTTGCTGAGGGTGTTTAAGTTCGGATATGCACCCGTCTGTAGCAGCCTCCAAGCTACGGAGTCCTCTCTAGTGAGAGAGCTATGCGGCGAGGGGTACCGCTTCCTGCTGCCCTTATAGTGGTTTAGGATAGCCGAGTATTCTCTGGGGACTGACTCGGTTTCCTCGAGGTCATTGGCGGAGGGTGCTCGGTATGCAGTGTATCCTCGAGCTACCCTGTTGACCTCACGGTTGCCTTCCACGTCCGTGTGACCCGGCGTCCACATTATCGTGTGTCTAATTGGTTGTTCTTTTTCTGGGTTTTGTGTGTGGGGATCTTCAGAGCGGAGTATGCGGAGCGCTCTGTGACCTATTCTACCGAACATGTAGTTTCGGCATGCTGTTCATGTAGTTCCGGCATGCTGAGCTTCCTGTTGTGTTTCTGCCTTTTCCACCTCTTGGTTAAGCCGCGTCTGGCTTCCCATAGCCTGAGAAGCCTGGCATCCACCTCGGGTGTCTGCGTTGTTCTTTTGACCTCTTTGGTGTGCTCGCCTTCTCTCTGCTTGAGTATGTTTCCCCATTCTTCAATCGATTGGATCCCTCCGGAAATAGGCGGAGTAGATGTATACATATGATATGCAGAGATGATAGTTTGGGACTTTAGTTTGGAGGAATGAGAAAACATAATGTTGTCGCAGCAAGACTGAAAAAATGACTATGGGGAAGCGGAGGAAAATATTCATGTGCTGTCCGAAAAGAAGTGTTTTTGCTATGCATTCACAAAAATTATACATTAGACTTTATATGACCAGCAGCGCAATGCCATAACCGCGGGCTACTACTTTTCTGAACAAAAATTCCGAGATAATTTTCGGTGTGCCTTCACTTTCTAACCTGAGCCTACGGGGATCCAATTTTGTTTCTGAAAAATTTAGGTGCCACATTCAATCTGAAAGGCATTTCATGCACAACAAAACTCCGCGAATTCAGCGTTTTCAAGCATCTGGTCACATAAAAGCTTTACTAACCAATAATTGCCTGTCTCAAACCACCACTGTATTTTAAGCAAATCCTCAAGAAACTGAAAATGTATCAACCGATATGATGTAGCTCCTACATCCCTATGACGTCAGTATGTAAGTACACGAGTAACCTAATTCCATTGTAGAATAAACGTCAATAACACATCGGCTACTTCACACTTGCAAAATATGTGTCATTAGAACGTTCTTTAGATGTTACGTCAAGACGTGGACGAACGGATCATACCTGGTTGTTGATAGTATATAAACAGTTCACTGGGACACGCTACAAAGATAGAAAAGATTGCAGTAGGTGGAGGCCAAGGAACACGACGCTGAAAAGTTTGTAGGCAGCTATGCTTGCTTTGTCAAGTGCATCAATAATTAGCTGTAAAATGTGCCAAAATATAAGTCAAAATAAGCCAGAAAGTAGTCAGGGAGACAAGGAGCCAATCTCAAATTTTCAGCGTCAAGCTATCCCAAAATGCAGCTTATCTAGTGCAAACTAAGGGCCAAAGGAGAAACTAATCCTCCGAGATCGGAAGCGCAGCGTGAGGTGCCACCTAGTGTCGCGCTATGGGAGCACGGAGAAAAAAAGAAAATTAGTTTGTTTTTAACATTTATGCTATATTTGCTGGAACAGCAAAATACTGCATGTCACCAAATATTGAACTCTGAAAGAGGAGAAGACATTCTCCCCCGCAAGGCAGTACATCTTGTACAAAGATATCGAGAAAGCAATGGAAGGAAAGGAGAAGTGGTCAACTAGACGAGCGTCCTGCTCCCTACTGTGGATAGCAAACCCCAGTGATGCAAGTCAGTATTCTCTAATACGTCAACAGGCTCTAGTATTGGGGCGAAGACTTATGGAGTCGCCATCTGTCGGAAGCGTCTCCCTTGTGTAGTATGAGCGACAACGCGGCGCGCTCCTCGTAGGTTTGGCTTACGGCGCTCAATAAAAACACCACCTGGTGATTTCTGTAAGTCTTCTCAAAATGCGGGAAGTTTTTTACTGACAAAATATTAATCTTGGGTGAACTGGAAGTAGATAATCGTTTACACACGCTATTTCTTTAACGAATATGTAGTGAACGCCACAGCGCGCGGTCGCCGCGATGGAGTCTCCCGAACCGGCTTCTTGCGTTAAAGCTAGGCAAACGCTGAAAGCAAACTATGTTAAATATGTCCTGAATTATGGGCGTCCTGCGCTGGAGTTTGAGGTATAGGAGCGGCGCCTGGTGACGGTACGCGAAACGTTATCTTGGTAGTAGCACATTGGGTAGTATTGAGCCCTTGCTTTGTCGAAGCACGTTTCTAGCCCGAGTTTTTCGTCGATTCGCACTTTTTTCTGCCCTGTTGCGAGTATGAAAAGGCTCGTCAGTTCTCACAGACCACGCCGACCACGCTGCGGCTTCGCCGCAGCCTACAGTTTAACGAAAACGGACTCTCCGTGAGTCGTAATGCTGGAAGCAGGAGGAATCGGCGACGCCGATCCAGAGAGACCTAGCTCAGCCTCGAAAAAGCGTCACCGTCGTTACTTCTGCGTCGTGAACTGCCATGAACAAGAAGGCCTGAATCCCAATATCAGATTTTACCGTTTCCCGTCAAGTCCTCACGAAGCGGAGCGTCGTGCGCGCTGGACAGCTGCAGCTCGTCACCCTGGCTAAGTAAACCTTCGTGCCATGCTGACTGCTTCGCCTGTCTTGAAGCTTGCTTGATTATCTGCGTTCTAAAATTCGGTATTTTGCACCTACACACCCGACGGCAGACCGACATAGCAGCAGGCTTGGCTGGTGATTCACGATTCGAGACCCGGCCACAGCGACAATTAACAATTCCACCCGTGCGAAATGGTGAAGAGGTGTGTGCAAATGAGCACAAATGGTCGGGCGGATTCGGTGACAATTCACTACCCCACTACGAGCAGCACAGGTTAGAAAGTTAAATGTGCTCATCCTTGACCTCAAGCCAGCACGTTGAGGCAGCTAGTTTGATCACCTCACCTGGTTTTCTACTATCCTTGACTGCGCTTCCCTTCTTTTGGCACCCATTCTGTAACTGGTCCAGGAATTATCCATCCTACGCATAACATGGCTTGCCCAGATTAATTTTTGCCCTCTTAATGTGAATTGGATTATCCGTGCTGCCTTTTCGCTCTATCTGCTCTTTCCCTGTCTCTTAACGCTACAACTAGTATTTTTTGTTCCAGCGCTTCTTGCGCGGTCGTTAACTTGTTCTCTAACTTCTTTGTCCACCTCCCGGTTTCTGCCCCATATGTTAGCACCAGTAGAATGCAGTGATTGTACACTTCTTGTTTGAACGACAGTGAAAGTTCCCAGTCAGCATTTGGCAATGCCTGTCGTATGCACTCAAACCTACTTAAATTCTTCGCTAAATTTCCTGCTCATGATGAAGGTCCCCTGTCACTAATTGACTTAGATAAACGTGTTCCATTACTGACTCAAAAGGCTGACTGGCAATCCTAAACTGTTGTTCCCTTGTTAGGCTATCTTTGTCTCCTGCATATTAATCTTTACCATCACTCTTATACTGCCTGTGGAACGGTCCTCAACTAGTCGACGTCATGACGGAAGTAGCAGCCGAATACTGCACCTGAGAGCCCAATTCCTGTTCTGGTAAGGAGGTGTCTCAGTTGAAGCTTAGGGGCCTTCCTAAATTGGTTGCATCTGGACTAGTACAGCCCACTTGCTCTCGGAATTTTTTCGTCGTGGTTAGGCGCTACCCCAAGCCTGAAAATCTCTTGTTGCATACAATCTATCTATTCGAAGCACACTAACAAAAGAGGAAAGCGAGTTTAGAAGGCTAAAGGTTCTGGCCTAAGGTGAGGTGTACGACATGATATCGTGCCCCTGACGATCTTTACCAAAACTATGCCCTCCACAACTTCATGCCCAATAGATGTGTCCGTTTGTGAAGCTAAAAAGGGCACTTAGATAGATTCCAAATTCTATTTTACCAAACTGCTTGCCACGTTTCGTCATGAGCATATAAAGATGTCTTTATTGCTGACAATTTCTAACGAGCCATTTATCAACCTGGTATAGCTCAATATACTTAAGAGCATAAAAGATAAGCTGCAAATATATTTATTTTATGATAAAATGTAATTAGGTTTATTACAAATACAATTATTATATTAGCTACAATATAATAAAGCACTTCATTTAGATGACAGGCATTGTCTCCAATACGTCCTAATAAAGTAGGTCTATGCGGGTTGAATTGCAGTAACGATCCTAGTAAAAATGTCTGGCGTCATATTTTTCAGTGAAGGTGACTGAGCCGATTCTCACTGTTATTTGTTATGTTATAGCTGACTCTCATTCATATGAACGTCAAAAATCAACTATGACGGCTGACAAAACTGTCAACTTGATATTTTATTGCACTGATTATAAACATATATAAGCTGCTTATCCGCTATCATTATGAACCTTTGTGAACTGGTCTTGGGGTCAACATCAGTAAGTGTGACATTATACTGGCTTGTATTCTCTAATATCCCTTAGCAAAACTTTTAGTAACATTGAATGAACCGTCTTTAGACAAATGTTTTAGAACCTATCAACACTCAATAAACCGTCTTTAGACATTGTAACAACTTCCTAGTTGTTCTTAGAATATTTCTTAGAATTATCCTTAGAACTTCTTAGAATAAAAGGTCCGTTGTGTATAATAAATTATTTGTATAAATGAGTAAACGCGCACGAAACAAAAATCCTAGTCCATTTCTCAGTATTCATTCAATGAAGATGTAACACGTCTATGCAGTCAAGTTTTAGTAATGTGAAGAACAAGGCATCTCCAAAAGAGTGAGTCACGAATATAAGTCATTATAAGGCGAGCCTGCATTGGAAAAGAAAATAACAAAGCACAAGGATGGCCCTGCGCAAGATAGTGCTTCCTCTAAATGTGATCTATTAATGCATTGGTTCATCAGATTAGAATGGTCGTACATTGAAGCCTAATCGCGGGCGCTGAAATGTTATTAATAATGTATACGCCATTATTCGCTTCACGCGCGTAATCTCATTAGATAGGTCTCTTTGGCTGTTGAAACCGCGACGACTTTCTGGATACTTGATATACATGCAGACATGTCTTGAGTTAAGCTATAACTTTGGAACAGTGGTGAGACGCTAAATAAAGCTCAGCCTTAAGAAAAATAATAATGTGCTGTTGCTTCAGATATTAGGTGAAATACACGTACTAAAAAGGGCCCTCAAGACAGCACAGCGGCGCAGTCATACCAAAACTTCCAGAGCTAAACACTTTCAGATTTCTGGTAGTTACTAAACTAGTATTTGGCGTGTCAATGTATCCCTGTAGTCCAGGGACCACTGCTATCATGGGCAATGTGTCAGGGCTCATATTTCAAGTGACTTTACATATGCCAGCAACAACTGTCACAAGATCACGCTATTTACTTTTTTAGGTGTGAACATTAGACAGCCAAAATACATGCCGCGAACACTCATCCTAATACATGACTACTCTTCATTCTAACATAGATGTCCGCGCTGTTCCACCTGTTGCGAAGTACTGAATAATAAATCCAATGCTTTCCCCCAGGCAGCTGTTTTAACGCGAAAGCGTTAAGGGCCCCGTGTCTCATAAAATCTCGTGTCGGCGTCGGCGGCGTTGTCAGTGAGAAAACCTTTCGTACATATTTCGCCATATGTACATATCATGCCTTACTAGATCGACAGTGAATGCCTTTTCTGTTAAATTTTCTAAAACTGGGAAAATGGGCTGTGTTCTATGACTCAAAAGAGGCATTACAGTGCATGCAGTAAGTTACGCGAAGCCGCTGTCTGACAACACCTGACATACTAAATCGTGAAAGTTCAACATCACGTCCAACAAAATTGTCACGAGGCTGTCTTTTAATGGGTGCTTGGCCATTGTGGAATCAGTGGCAATGATTCCGCCGATAACCCTTCTCGCTCGTCACACCAAGAAGACCACAGCGTTCCAATTACACTTTCGAGGACAGACGCCGCAAGGCAGCTTCGACACATGGCACGCAGTCTGTCACTGACCAAGTCGAAGTCGCCAAACTTAAGACTTACATGACTGCATCGATTACACCCCTCATTGCAACTCCGACCGCCATTCGGATTTCCTCGACTTGAAGCTACGCTTCTCTGTCGCTTTTGGATAGGAGTTGCCGTCACAAAGGCATACTCTCCATTAATTGGAGTGATCGGAAGTGCAGCATGCGAGGTCTCCGGAACATAAGAAAATATAGACCACCTGCTGTGCCACTCTCCACGGTATGCCTCCGAAAGACAAGAACTTGCTAACGCACTTCAAAAACTGTACAATGGGCCGCTTTCCGTGCAGGTGCTCCAAGAACACCGCCACCATCACTCGTTGGCCCATAAAGCGGTGAAGGCCCTTTTCTGCTTCTTGAGGACGACGGGCTTGTGTGATCGTCTGTCACTATTAGTGCAATTACTTGTAGAGCACATGCATCAGCGCACTCGCTGCTAATTTCCTTTTTTCCTTCCCTCCTCTCTCTCCCTGTCATCGTTGTTCTCCCCTTTCCGATTCCCCTGGTGTAGGGTAGCCAACCTGACATTATCCTGGTTAACCTGCCTGCCTTCTACATCTCTTTTAACGCGATAGCGTTAAGGAGCTCGTGTCGCAGAAAAGCCGGTGTCGTCGGCGTCGGCGTCCGCGGCGTTGGCCGTGAGCGATAAATCACGGCAGGCACTTCATAAATAAAAAGCAACTTCCAAGATGGGCTGGGTGGGAATCGAACCAGGGTCTCCGGAGTGTGAGACGGAGACGTTACCACTGAGCCACGAGTTCGATGCTTCAAAGCGGTACAAAAGCGCCTCTAGTGAACGCGGTGTTACCTTAGAAACGAGCTGTTTCTAAGGCTCAGGCGTGCGTCGCTTGCTGAGGCGCACATTTCGTTGTCGCGCCGAACGCTGCGTTGCTCGACGCTCACCGCGTCCGATGCGGGGCGCGTAGTCGCTGCGCCGTAGCCCAATACCCCTTGGCGGGTCGACGGGAACGATGTCGCGTTCCACTCTTGAAGGCGAAGTTTAAGCGTCCTCCAATTTTTTTCCTTCCTTCCTGCCTTTCTTCTAAAAGTGAAATATTAAAAGTGCCAAACAACCTTAGGAACCTGAAAATGATCCAATTTTCTTGGCGCGGCTGTGGACTAGCTCCGGGATCAGCCCACACAAGAGGCCGCGTTTCTACCAAAACGCTCGCCTTCGCGCATAGTGTTCGCCGCCAGCGTTTCCCGGTAAACGTTAGTTAGATAAGCTACAGCTGCCGGGAAGCGTGAGAGGCAGTCAGGAACCATTGAATGCTATGGCGTTCCACTCTCAAAGGCAAAGCTTAAGCGTTGCCCGACTTTTTATTCCTAATGACACCAAGAAATCGAGCCTGATGCCAGCAACGCTCAGAAACATAATCGGGAGCTCACACAATGTTCTCGCACACCTTCGGTCATGTAGCGTATCTATGAGGTGCTTATATTATAATGTAGAAGAATCCGCTCTAAAGGCAGAAGTGCACGGTTGGGCACGTGCGTTTAAGCTCATGAAGGTAATTATAAAAACCACTGTGTGCATTGTATGAGTTGAAGTATCAGAGCGAGCAATGGTAGAACAAGCTCATGAAGTTGACTTGCGTCAAGAAACCTGTCCATGCGTTCACACGTGCTTCAAAGGAAGCGTACTGCACTATCAATATGCCGGCAGTTTTTAACTGGACCAAATAAAAATACTAACCAATAAAAGTCTTGGTAAGATCATTTTATCATTCAAGTGTTCATATTGGTAACCTCTAGATACGGATAAGTTGAGACGTTGTGCGCGTAATTAACGAAGCTACGTTAACTGTATCTTCAAGTACTGATCTTAAATGGCTAAAAAAATGAGTAGTTTGGAGCCCGTCGGCGAGATAATCTAGCCGAGCGAAGCCATGTTGATTAAACGTGCTTCTGTAAGAGCTATACGAACAAATATGTTCGAATTAAACGGTCTCGGTAAGCATAAGGGAAGCAGGAAAAAGAAGTCTGTAAATTCAACCTGACCGCACGTAGCATTTTGTGATACCAATTATTTGACTGCATGTTCCTGGTGGCCATTCCGCTTTCGATTTTTATTAAGCGGAAGCTTTAGCTCGGGCCGTACTCCTACGCGACCAGCTCAAACACATATAAAACGCAAGAACGTTTCGAGATGACCCCTGGGCCGATTTTAATCAAACGTTGCATGTGAGAGAGAAAGTTAAATTCTAGCGACTGTCGGCAGTGGAATTTTGATTTAGAGCCTCAAGTTTGTTAAAAAGGTGTTCGAAAATTCAAAAGGGAAAAAAATATGAAGCACGAATTTTATATATAAATAGCTCGCCATCAGAAACAGATATCGCGGTTCTGTAAACGGCATCCACTACATGTCACTTCTGCATATAATTCTTCGCGTCACGACCCTGCCGGTTATTTCGCGTTCTTTTTGCTGTTCGGCCCAGAACCCGCATTGCCACTGGACGCACCCTTTTCATCCACCGCAGCAGAGACCAGCGAGTATGCACTTGAAGCTATCACCGGGGCAGCCCAAGCACGCGAAATTGCCCGTGCTCGTTTCCTCACCTCTCAAGACAAGCAATGGCGCTTGTACGATCGCCAATACAGAGACGCCCGCTTTTCGCCTGGATTTCTGGTACTACTGTCGTCCCCGGCCCGTCACGTTGGCCTGTCAGAAAAACTGTCTTGGTACACAGGCCCATATCGCGTGCTGCGCGCCGTTACACCAGTTAACTACGAAATCGCGCCAGTCAGTACCAGTGCCTCATCTGCGCCAAATTCCACTTAATTTGTGCATGTCGCACGCCTCAAGCCGTATTACTGTCCTGTTATCACCGATACTTAGACGCCCCGGGACGGTGCTTCTGCCGCTGGGGGTAATGACACATGCATATTGCGTGTTTCTTGTGGCCGATGCACGTGGGAGCCGCGACGCAGACGACGAACGCTCTCTGGCTCTCGAGCTGTTGGCTGAACTGGCCGCCGCTGCAGTTACCTTTTGTAAATATACTTTGTAAATAGTCTCCAGTCCTAATCCTTTGTTCGCGTAACAATATCAATATGCCAGCGAACGTGTGATGCCGAAGGCTTGCTTGGTCATAGAAGTAACGCATGACGGAATGATGGTGCAGGTTTAACGTGTCGCTGGCTTGAAGACAGTGAGCTCCCGCCGTGGGAAGGAAGATAACGCAGGTGAACAGCAAGGTAGCGGCTCACGGAGCCGTGCCAATGGTGACGGTGCCATCGTGACGAAATCTGGGGCGGCGATATTGACGGCTCAGCCGACTTTTTTTCTCTCCTGATTTCGCTTTCAGAAATAGATAGTACTATAAATGCAGCGTGATTCGTTCTTGTCTCGTAGATTAAAATACGGGTTTAAATAAACTCTATATCCCATTGATCTCGGGGAGGAACCGTAAGCGGGGAAATGCTCACACACACACAAACACACACACACAGATACGACACATATTCGCTCGCATTCACATTTGCACGTGCCCGCGCATGTACACACGCACAAAATGTACTGTTGCAAATGGGTCGCAAGCCCCAAGGGTAGCGTTGGCTTGGCGGCCTGGGGCACAGCTGGAAGCATCCGAAGGTCCTGGCAAAGGATGAGTCGACTGCTAACAGAACAACTTGTTTATTCTAGCATCGCAAAAGAGCGGCCGGTCAGGTCGACCGAAGTGGAGAAACGAGAGACCATGCTACTCGAGTGAATAAATCGAAGATTCTCCCTTGGCGTCCGCGGGCAGCTGCTTTTATACTCTCGGAGTCGAGGGCAAGAAGGAACGGCTCGGAAGAGGCGCACGTGACGGCGGCGCACGGTCACGTTGTGATAAGAAGTGACGTATCCGCCGGGCCGGCCCCGGTCAGACCTCCTCGCTTCACAGTTGGGGAGCTCCTCTCCCCAGCTGCCGCGCTTTGACAAGCGTGGGCACCAACATGCACACACGCACACACACGAAGACACGTGGAATTGAAGACTGCGTGGACGCGCTTAGCAGGAGGCGTTGGGAGAGCGCTGAACTGGCCAAAATGTCCGCCGCTGTGAACGAAACCCCGGCGTCCGTTGCATCCGCGCCGGCTATACCGCACGTCGGAGGCGAAACGTAACAGTACGCACGCACGCAGGTACATAGAAATGCATGTACACACAAAAACGCGTATCCTCACACACGCATATTGAAATACTGAGACACAAACATGCGCGTTCACGCAAATACAAGTGCACACGGAAGATGACGAAGCTGAACAACTAGGTAGCGGCTCGCGGAGCCATGTCGGTGGTGACTGTGCCATCGGGACGAAATCTGGGGGGGGCGATATAGACGGCTCAGGCGTCTTTTTTTGCCTTGATTTTGGTTTCAGAAAGAGATAGTGTTATAAATGCAGAGTCATTCGTTCTTGTCTCGTAGATTTAAACACGGGTTTAGATGAACTCTCTATGCCATTGATCCCCGAGAGTAGGCGCGCGCACACACGCATACACACATGCACACACATATGCGCACACACACACGCACACATACGCACACACGCGCGCACACAGAGAGAGAGAGAGAGAGACAGAGAGAGATACGACACATATTCGCCCGCATTCACAGTTACACGCACCCAGGCATGCACACACAAACATGCGTATGCTGCCTGTAAGAGGAGTCACTGTAAAGGGAGAAACAAAGAGGATGCTGCGAGTGTGACGCAGCAGCAGAGTTTTAAATTACTGACAACAGATTTCTAAGGAGCCGGGTCATTTGTGGCACATGATTTCTTTTTCTAGGAAGTAGTTATACTTGCAGCTATTCGAAAATCAAGCATTCTTCCCCCAAAAATATTAGCGCCTACGCCAGCAACACTGAGAAATGAGAGCAATGCTATAGCCTACTTCACTAATTGTGAAAGCAGAATAATGGGTGGCTTTCACAGGAATGAGTTCAACTTTATTTAACCATTTGCAAAAACCTTTTCGGAAAATAAAATGCAGTCATTATATACTGCTTTATGTGTGGCTGCTGCAAATCCTAGTACTAGCTAGTGAAAATGTGGTGCCCTATTTCGGCCACGTATGAGAGATCTCGAGGATAACTTCTTGGGTAAGTTGGTGTTTACTTAACGTGTTGCTTTTTAGCGCTAAAAACTCGAAAGAAAGAAGACAGTGAGAGGCAAAAGGAAAGGGAAGACGAGCGCTATACTTACAACTGTTTATTCTGAAAAACAGAGCATACCATGAATACATAAAAATGCACATGCGTAAACACATAAACAAGCAAAGGACATCAGTCAGCCGAAGGCATCGTTATCAATTTTTATATGTTTAGCATCTGAATTCTGAATACTAAAGCGTAACAGAAGTTTGACTCACACGGGCTACACCAGTGGTATGGATATGAAAGGCCTCTAGCAGTTCACGTGCGGTTTTGTTCTTGCTTCTGCCTAGGATCCTGCCGTTAAAAACAGTGGTTCACAGTCGGGACAAGACCTGCAATGCACAGACAGGTGCGCAGTCGTATCTTTCTTTTAAATATTTGCATGCTATCTCATTTGGTCGTTGACGCAACGCCCAGTTTGCCCAATTTAACACTTGCCACAGCTGAGCGAAATCAGGTAAACCACTCCAATGGAGCAGTGCACATAACGCTTAACGTGCTGTACTCTACACCCGTTCGTAGCGCGACCCGTGACTCGGGGGAAGAGGTGGGCCAGCTTGTTCGGGACGGAGAAGGCCACAGGTACTCCATACCTGTTCTCCACTTTCTTGAGACTGTGGCTTACCCTGTCAAGGTACGTCCCGTGCTTTCACAAAATAAGGTTAATGAATTTTCTGGCCTTATTGGAAGGCTATCTCAAAAGTACTTTTATTCTTTTTGAGAAACAAGTGTACTTGCAGTCGACTGTACTCACGTAGCTCCTCTACTACGTGACTTATTTTTTTCTTAAATGTGTATAACGCTCGACAACTATTTTAATACCCCGCAATTGATAAAGGTTTTCAGATGTGTAAACTATTTTTAGTCCTTTTGTACAAACCGTGTTCTTCAACTGTCAATGATGAAATCAGAGCGGTTTTAAGGCTTTTAAACTTCATTGCAAAGGTCTATATTTAACCATGAAATTCCGGTGGAGGGCGTGCTGAAGTTTTTAGACTTAGATACGACGCTTTTAAAAGAACATCTTTGTCGTTAATACCCACGACGCGCTAAAGAAAAGCTGTTGCCATACGATTCCGCCCACTCGGAAATTGTAAAACGAGGGATTGCAACAACCTGCCTGGGGTCTTCGCTTGAAAATGTGTTCATAGGATCACGACTCGTTTTGACCGACAGATCGAATGGCTTTTAAAAGCCGGCTACTTTCGCTAGGTGTGGACGTCAGGGTGGGGAACAGTGCTCCGGAAGCTGAAAGGCAACATAAAGCCTAAGGAGGGCGATGAAGTCGAGTGTAGCACTCGAAAAAAGGCACAAGTGTCCTGTACCTTCACAGGGTTAACCACAATCTCAAGAAAGTGGCGAAAAGGTATGGAGTACCTGTGGTCTTCTACGCCCGAACAAGATGGCCCATCTCTGCCTCCGAATCATGGGTGGCATCACGAACTGTGCAGTACATCACGTTATACGTTACGTGCATTGCTCCACTGGAGTGGTCTATCTGATTCCGCTCAGCTGTGGGAAGTGCTACATTGGGCAAACTGGGCATTGCATCAACGGCCGAATGAGAGAGTACGCAAATATCTTAAAGAAACGTACGACTGCGCACCTGTCTTCACACTGCAGGTCTTGCCTCGACTGTGGACCGTGTTTTTTTATGTCAGCATCCTAGGCACAAGCAACCCACAGAACCCACAGAACCCACAGAACTGTTAGAGGTCTTCCATATCCATACTGGTCTAGCTTGCGTGAGTCAAACTTCTGTTACGCTTTATGATTCAGAATTCAGATTGCTAACCACTTAAAAATTCATAACAATGCCTTCGGCTCACTGACGTCCTTTCCTTGTTTTATGTGTTTGCGCATGTGCATTTTTTGTATATATAGGATGCTCTGTTTTTCGGAATAAACAGTTCTAAGTGTAACGCTCGCTCATCTTTCTTTTTCTTTCGCCTCTGTCTCATTTCTTTCGAGCTTTTGCGCTAAAAAGCAACATGTAAGTTCTCACAGTGCCACTATGGCCTCCGAGAATGGGCTACAGCGTTGCTCGCCCTACCGCAGACACTTTGAGGTCATTTTTCTACTCATAAAAATTGAAGATTTAGCTGCGATTTGCATATTACAGAAAAAAACTTCTATAAGAAAAAAGAAATGTACCCCACTTCAATATATTTAAAGAAGCCGAGCAGCCGCTTACACTTATAGAAGGTCACATAATAGGGAATCCTATTTTTTGTCATGCTTTTGCTACATGAGGGTGGCAAAGGTCATTTTTTGCTATTTCTTCTAGTATCGGAAATATAAACCCTTGTCGAATGAGAAAAGAAGTGCCCCTTTAAGACAATATGGGGCATAATTTGTCCATTAGAGAGGCTATCTTGATTTATGTTTTGAATGGTTGTCTTTCCCTTTAAGAGAAAAGTAGTTTCACGGCCAAAATGGAAAAAGAAAAGAAATATTTGGATGGGGCTCATTATGGTACTACATCAAAATCTTAACAAGTGCTTATTCAGTCTGTACTTATCCCAGGAGCAAGCTAATGACATAGACCTCCCTTTGTACCACGATGGTCTGTCTACGCGACGAGGGACTAAGGCTAGAAGTTAGGTGGTCACACACATTTTAAGCGTCAAATTAAAGCGTGTTATGGCTTTTGTTTGACACTTTTAATAGCATGGTTGACACAATACTCTATAATAATATTTTTTTATGAAAGCATGTTTGAAGAAGGCATGTCATGAGCATGGCATGCCTGAACCACTTTGTTAGGTGAGAAAATATTATTTCTCGTCCTCTTTAGGGAACTGCTTACACATTATTCACAGCACAAAACGTTGTTTCCCTAAGAATGTCACAGACAACTGCATATTAAAGTTGACCATATAAACATGCGCACAATGTACAGCATTGTTTCAAGAGTATCACTATCTATTCAGGCGCACAGAAGTCAAGTTCAGTAGTCAACCTCGTAACACAAGTCTTTATTAGTCATGTATATTGGCAAGTTGACACTATGAGAGGGGAAGTGAGAGGGATGCTCCTATTGTAAGAGAAGCAACAGCAGGGTTGAAGCTTTATCCTGTGTCATGTGCAAATGGGCCGAACATGCCCAGCATTTGGTTACATTCTAACTTGTGACCACTGCTACAGGCTGACTGACATGCGTAAGCAGCAGTTTTCGGGACCACATTTTTATACCCTCCAATTTTTGGGGACATCTGAAGAGATCACCCTCAAGCTCCATGCTGCGCTGCGCTCGATAAGCATTATAAACCGGCAACATTTAAATGTTAGGCCGCATTGTTTCTTGCATGCTTCAGGAATTTATTTATTATACACATAGCTCATAGGCTCCAGTTGGAGTATTGTATGAGGTGGCAAGAAAAAAAATTCTGAACTAACAAGGAGAACGTTCGACAAAAGAAGTCAGACAAAAGAAACACTCTCATAATGCGTCTATGTGACTGGCAGGTAGCTTACAAAAAGGAATTAGAAACGTTTGATTACTGCTAGTGCTTTAGCAGATGGAATGTAGAATTCCAAGCTTCATAACTTCTAAACAACCTTTCGCGGCTTTTTGTTTTGAGGTGCCTTTCTCTGTAGTATTATAGGAAGGAATACCCCCTACAAAAAACAAAAGAAAAACATGTAATACATAATAGTGAATACTAATGAAAATGTAATTAAGAACACAGAGTCTACATGAAGTCCACATGAAAGCATAATTATAAAGGTGGACAAAACCTTTCTGCTTTTGTCAGGCAACCTGCAGCAAGACATACAGGTAAAAGGATATGCATGCCTCACAACAAAGTCCCTGTAAATATGTCACACTACAGTGAGTAGGTGCGTCATGCATATCTACAATAGCTTGTCATTATACTTAACTCAGGGGGGCTACCTATGTAAGTTGGGAAAACTGAAAGTGGGCCAAATTCTAAATATTCTTAAATGCTTAAGCGAGGATCGCCAGGAATACAGTGGGCCTGTGCCGTTTTTAATGAACCTCTCGCCTACTTGGGTCACTGAGTAAGTGTCACTGGGTGTGCGGCAAGCGATGAAACAATTCTGAGCATTCGCAGGCACCGGCGCGCCACGTTTCGCATCTCGGAGGCCACGCGCGGACTTCTAGACAGCGCCGCTAGATGGCACAGCGTGTCCACAAAAAAAGCGAGAGAGGACCCCGCTTGTTCCATGACACATATGTAAACGTTCGTGAAAACCAGCGCGCCTGGCATTTCAGAGGCTACGCACAGGCTTTGTGGTGGCGCCGTTAGATGGTGTCCATTGCTGTTAAGGAAGCACGAAGGAGGAGTGCCACTGCAGTGCACGCCTTAAACAACTCCCCGGATATGTGTACAGCGCATTGGTTGTGACACTTCAGGGTGTTTAATAATATCTGGTAGATATTTGTCAGTAGTTCACACATGAGAGGTTGGCATCTTTGTTTCATGGCATCGATAAATATGAATATCAACAGTTTCTGTATGAGGTGGGATGCTTCATGATGCTGTGTAACTGTAATAAATATATCGAAACAGGCATTTCTGACCTAATGGTTAGAGCATCGGACAGTTGTGCCTCTAATCCCACCGTCGGATACGCTTCTCTCTGTCTTCAAGACCGGCATTCAACTTACTCGACGGCAAATCCACCATTGACAAACCCACCTAGGCGATACCGTGGAATGGCTAGCAAAGAATGCTTCGCTTTAAGAAAATGTTGCGACATAATGGTTAGAACATGGGGCTGATGTGCTTTGCGGCCGAGGTTCAAAATCCGTGATTGGACGTTTTTTTTTAATACCGAGCAGGAATCTACTCGTCCAGAACCTACTCAATGACAGACCGACCAAGCGATCCTGGCGGAACTACAGGAAGGTAGGCAGAGAACGCACCCATTTAGAATAAACAAATAAATAAAAGGCAATGTGAGGGTTCTGACATTGCGTGACATGGGTGCGCAATACCACATGCACAGGCGCATGTTTCCTACAAGCCAGACACGAAGGAATTAACATATGCAAGTTAACAGCATTTTATTAACCGCTTCACGAAAGCTGTGTTTCACAGAATCTGCATTATCTTTCTACGAAGAAAATTTGCGACAACTGACGGGGCCATTTCGCTCTTATTTCTGTCCTAAGCATTGGCTTGTGGTGGGAACTGAGCACCTGTTCAGAATGTACAATGCAGGCAAAATTTCATTTCTCGCCGATTTCTCATTCTTCATTTGTGTTCGCTAGTCCTGCCCATCCAACAGTAGCTCGTCCATCCTATATAATGGCGCTTGCAGGGGAGATGCATTCGAAAAATACTCTTCGTGGCACTGAACATATACGGCGCAAGGTTGTCCCCATGAAAAGTACCAGGTGCGTGGTGTTCCTCATATCTATTGCCATGGTCGACTGTCTGCGTTCTTGATAATAATCCAAAATTACTCAAAACAAGGCCTACATATACAGTGCGCGCTCAAAGAAATCTCTAAACGCAGATCTCATAATCTATTAGCGCTTATATATTTGGGATTGTAATATTTTTCTAAGGGCCTTATATCTGGGCTAGCCCAATTTTAGTACATTTTGGTATGAGCTGCTGGTATTTCATGGTCCCAGTAACGAGACGAGACACATGCATCCGATGCGAATAAAATCAAGATTCTCTTTTTCTTTATTGCTTTTAACCCCCAGTCGTGTTTTATCTTGTCTCTGTCAGCCTTTCTAATTGCCTTGCCTTGTGACTGTATATGGTGCAACTTAAGTCTCGTGTCGCTATAAATCTTCGGAATGCATGCAGGAATGCCTCTGTTGTCTTGTCCACAACTTCGAGATGTAGAACTCGCGTAATAGCGTATACAAATGTTGTAATAGACTGTTTTTAGAGCCTTTGCTCGCGTTTTTTATAAGTTTCATATCCGTCAAATCCACACCAATAACTTCAATTTGTTGTCGCTCGTTGATTCTGTCACCAGAAACTCTGGCTGTTTCTTGGTGCCGTAGCCTCGCATCAAAGTGTTGCGATTTAGACATCCATGAATTACCTTCTTCACCAGCTGTCTTCCTTGCATTATGCAGTACTTGCTTCGAAGCTGCACTAATGTGACACGTATTGTTTCCTCCCTGCTGCGTGTATTGATGAATATGGCGTACCAGCAGCTTTGTACCATTCGTCCAATTTTGTAGCACAATAGGGTGTCTTTCGTTTTATGTTATTCTGTTTTCGTGTAGGCTACACTTGGGTCTTACGAGACCTCGCGCGTCTTGGAAAACTGTCGTACCATGAAGAAACATACTTGTTGCAATAGCAGGACTGACCATGTATCCTTCAAAGCACGCTTGTGAATATTATTTCCATGATTCCTCACAACCAAACCTTACTGCGCACCTAAGTAAATACTTTAGCGAAGTTGTATAGTTTTATTGTTTTGTTTATTTGTTTTTTTTATTGCGTTAACAATGTTAGAGACTCTTTCTTTCATCTTCACCAGCTACCATTTGTATAATTTCTTCGTACTCCTCTTGCTGCTTCGCACTGTCCTTTTGTACCATTTGTCGCGTTATTTATGTTGTTAGATATTTCTTCTTTCATCTTTGCTCGCTAACAATGTATAATATCTTTGTACTCCTCTCTTTTTCCTTTTTGCTATGTAATATGTAATGTAATACTCCTTCGGGAGCTTGTGAGGCAACTGAATAAATAAATAAATTTCTTCTCGCACATGTTGTTGTTCCAGATTTATTACGGTCGTCTCTCATTCTTCTCTTTCTGAAAACTGAGGTCTCCCATGATCCGCCTCTATTTTCCTGTATTGCGGATGTACTTGAGACCCCAAGATTTCACTTTGAGTAGTCATATGTATGTGCCATACTTGTCCGCGTCAATCAATGCCGCAGTTGACGGGCAAGTATTAGCGCGTATAACTTTCACCATTCTTGGTGTCTTCTCCTTCGAATTGCTCTGTCGCTTTTCTTTTCACACACACACAAAACAAAAAAGCATATTAGAACACGCCACCATAATTATGAATGTATTAAACGCTCTGCGCTAACACTTCTAGTCATCAAATCAGCTGGGTTTTCTTCCCTTGCAAGGTATGTCCACTCTGACAGTTCTTTTTGTATGTTCTTCGCTATATTTTTGGCAAAGATGGCTCGTTTCTTCTTTACGCGTAGCCAACTTAGAACAATGATAGGGTCTCTCCATTATTTTTCATTTAGCTTTCTCGCAAATTCGCAGATAATGCGTTGAGAGAGGCGTGCAAATGGCGTTGCAGCCATTAGATCGATTCTTAGCAACGACATTTCTTTAATTCGAGCTATTCGTCTTCTTGCGAGGAGTAGCTCAGCCTCTTTTTAGTTCTCGTAGGTATTTATCAAGTAGTCTGCTGCCCCAAAGCGTATGGGCTTGCATGAAATACAAATGAAGATCGGTGTAAGAGTGCGGCTGCCCTCGTTAATATAAAACCATGCAGGTATGCTGATGTGTTGAACTAAGTGTATTCCTTGAATAAAGTTCCTCCAAGGCACCATTTCATATTCATGTGGCAGTCAGTCGTCCTAAGATATTCTCTTCCTCCACATGTTTCTTATTTCTACCATAGCTGTCACAGTGAATGAGCGACGCCAAGCGGATCCTATATTCTTGCTGTAAGCTGCCAGCCCTTGCTTCTTCATAATTTCATGGCTCATATCAAAGTTTTTTATGCCGAAAAATGAAAATTACAATGCGTTTTCCTTTAAATTCCATTTGATGCTCAGCCTTGAGGTCTCCGTGCCTGTTTTTCTCGCTTGTACGTTTCTAGTTCGATGTAATCGAGGTTCCATGGCCTTGAACTTTCCCAGTGCCATTGAAGCCTCTTAAAAATATGTTTTGACTGTATATGACGTTCTTCCGCTTCTTCTGGTGAGCCGGCTGCGAACATGCGCCGCGAACAGGATTACTGCTACTCATGTTTCGACAGGCCATAGTCTACCTGGACGGCGGACTGGCCACAGAAGACGGATGAGATGAGGCCCGGGAGCGAACCTGCGGGACATCGACAGAAACGAGCGGAACGGACACAGGGAACGCCTGAGCCACGAATGAAGTCTAAGTGCTAGAATCTGTGCGCGTCCGCCAGTCTCCGCAGTTATTCTAGACGACCAGCGAGTTTAATTTGAAGAAGCGAAAGACGCTGGGGACGCAAATACCAATCCTAGTGAGCGATGCCGAAAGAAAAAATGGAGCATAATCAAGATCTTACAGCGATATCGCGACAGAAACCCAGAATAAAGGCATTGGAGACTCGCTAAAGTCGACAAGCAGATGGAGCAGTTCAGAAAACCTGAAAGAGCTTACTCAAAGTTTGCAAAGACCACTGAGCACGAGTTCAAGGCAAGTGCTCTGCATAGCATCGACGCATACCTTTCTCGGCGAGAAGTGCGGGAACAAGTGAGGGAGCAACCCAACTTTAATGATGAAGCTAGACAACCGCACCAAGAAACAATAGTCAAACTACCAAAACTAGAAATAATGAAGATTGTTTACTTTTTGCTTATGGATACTGTGACATTTTAGAAGACCTTTGAAGGGTAGACATACAATATAAAAGTGAAGACCTTTGAAAACAGCACACATAATTCTCAAAGAAGTTATAAATAAATCATAAATAACAATCACCTAACCGAATGCCAAAATATAAGGTACAAACGCAACAGAAAGATGTAACGCTGTGCAAAAGCTGTTAGAAAACTAAGGATGAGTTTCAAAAATTTGTAGTAAACGAGAAAAAGAAAGGCGGTTAACAGAGGGGTCCGATTTTTATTAGTCATTTGTCGATTTTATTAGCTTCTTATAAAAAGATTCGCTGTGACGTCGGGGATAGTGCATCATTAGTAAGATTACTGCAATCTGTTATCGTTCTGAGGAAACGGGAATACTTCTAACCGTTAATTATTCCGTTTATTGCCGTCAATACAAAATCGTGCCATTGTCTTGTTCTATGTCCGGAGGAGTGCGGTATAATGTTGGATGTATTAGAATATATTGAAACTTGAATAATTGAAAAAATACTTTTCAACGACAGATGTGGTTTCTATGAAAGACAAGAAAATTAAGTAGATGAGTAACAGATGAACGGCCATATCCGTTTTGAATAAACCGTACTGCTTTCTTTTGAGCTCTCAAATTTAGCAGTGATGAAGATAAAACAAAATGGCAGATATATTGAGGAGCATTCGAAAGAGCTGTACACGAAAGAACCGACTTGAACCAAAACAATGACAGTCATTCGACTCTGAAAATGGGGTGGCAGCGAAACCTGACGAGAGTCAAAGCTGTAAAACGAAAAGCAAAGTGCTTTCGATGTCATTCGATCTTCACAGAGTGGGATGCCTGTCGTTGCTCGTTCGGAGATGCCCGTGCCCGCGATTGTCGTTTTCGTCCAGCATCGCGGGAACGTTCTACGTCAGCAGTCGTTTCGCGCCGACTCCGTTTGGGTTCTCGCTGCTGTTCCCTGTGATGCTCCTTGTCTCACGTTGTTCTTCAGATGTACGAAATATAAGTGTCCGCCACGTCCATGACACAGCTATTTTTAGCGCCGGTACCTCTGCTGCCTATATACTGCGATAACCTTGACGTGACGCTATTTTTCACGGCGAGCGTTCTAATCTGTTGCGGATGTTGACATCTGCGCTCCCGCACTGCCCCCGTAAGTGATCACAGACAAAGCAAACAATCAAGCCCATTGCGTATGGGTTTTTGAAGTCGCTATGTCCTACGCCAAAAAGCTGCGGAAGGTTAGCCATAATGAGGTTTTGCTGTAAAAAATAAATTTACCTACCTTCGATCATGAACCGCCTGAAAAGCGACAGCTGCCGTGGAGGGACAACAATTTTCCTGGAGCGACTATGGGAAACTGATCGATCTATTCAAGCAACGGTACGGAAAATTGAGCTGTTGGTAGAAATGCCAATGAAAGAATTAAGTGACTTGAAAACAGCAGCAACCTGCAATTACCATGACGGTTTAATAAAACTCGGAAAAGTTGCAAGTGCACCTACGTGGATTGTAATCCCTAGGCTTGAAGTGCGTCTCCTATCCATCGATGTTGCTTCCGATCCTGGAAAGAGTATTGCCAATGGATATATTCATTAGGTTCTAGTTCAAACAAACAGAAGTTATCAATAGATATTCAAAAAAAGATGGCAATCTGGCTTCATGTCATGAAGATACTCTAGATGTTTGATTAAATATGTAGATAACTGAGAGGAATTGTCGACAGAAAGAAAAGAAAGCGTCGGCAACAGGCATGAACGGTTAATTTCCAAAGTAAATCCGCAAAGTATTGAATATTTTGCGAGAATACAACTCAGTGTAAGGATTATTGTAGGAAAACGATACTTCATGAAGTCAAGAAAACTATGATCAGAGATGCAAATCTTTCCTCTGTACGAGGCCTTGCCATTCTGCTAAGATATGTAAGGCAAACATTAGGGGCAAAATATGTCAAAATGGCTTGCGACGTGTACGTGCCGAAGGAAAGAACTGACAGCGCTTTGTAAAGCAGCTGCTCCTCGTGAAAGTGACAGCAAGACAAAATTACCATTTGCCCGGATCAATTGTTTTCATATCGACATATCGATTGCAGTTGCAATAGCACAAGGTTGAAAGCGATCATGTTACTGTCGCGTTCTGCTGAATAGTGGTAGCCAAAGATCATTCATTCTCAAGAAGCTTGTCTCAGAAACTTCGCTGTAAATTAGCGCGCGCTTAATGTAGTTGATAATCAATGGGAAAGCGCGTGATTTATTTTCCGCAAATATATAGCGAATATTCACTGCACTTCAGTACAACAAATTAAACCAGCCGATTCTTCGCAATTAGTCTCTACTTGTCGGGGCTTGCTATTGAAACGCTCCCGTATCCTACTGTAAGCTGGTCTCTGCTTCACTGCGACAATTAAATTGCTAGCTACATGACAACCGACGCCACAAAGCAATTCTTGAAGCCATGCACAAGCATGGCTTACAGTACCGA
The DNA here is from genome assembly GCF_050947875.1 of Dermacentor variabilis. NCBI lineage: Eukaryota > Metazoa > Arthropoda > Arachnida > Ixodida > Ixodidae > Dermacentor > Dermacentor variabilis. Next base: position 75,884,892 of record NC_134575.1, read on the forward strand.
TAAAATAAAGAAAAAACAATATTTCTTAGGGCATAATATTGACAAAATATCTATTACACCATTTCAGAATTTATTTACCACCGGGAAAGCAGACGATGATCTTGTTCGCATTGATACTAATCCTTACGCTGCAATATTCATTATCAGAAGTTCCTGCGCTGACATTTGAGAAAGGTAAGTTCGGTATCTACGTCGTCGTAATGGGTTTGTAAAACAAACTTTTTTTTCATTTTGTATAGCAACCTAACTTTTTTTATTCAGTTAGTTGTGCAGATTGTGGTTCCACACAGTTGAGGCACTTCAACTAAATGGAATGCCCTATTCGTGCTTACACTACTACAGAAGACATAATTTCTATTTTTTTGTGAGTTAGACAAAGCTTACGAAAATTGAGCGGAGCAAAAATATCTCCTTCGCATTAAATATAAGTAAGCGCTGTTATTGCTGCTCATTGTGTTCACTTCCAATTCTCGTCGGATTACATTCGCTAGTTTTTACGTTTGAAACATCACGGAAATATAAGGCAGTTCGCCAGAGCAATGGTAGCTATATAAGGCCAGCAGCAACTAAATTTAAACAACCCAGTTGCCTAAACAAGACACCTCGTTACCTAAACATAAAGTGGCCTCCACTGCACAATTTTTTAACGCGACAGCGTTAAGGAGCTCATGTCGCAGAAAATCCGGTGCCGTTAGCGTCGGTGTCGGCGGCGTTGGTAGTGAGCGAAACGTCCCTGAAGGCAATTAATAAACAACAAAAAACAAGTTGCAAGATGCGCTGGGTGGGAATCGAACCAGAGTGTCCGGAGCGTGAGACGGAGACGCTACTAATCAGCCATGAGTTAGCTGGTTCAAATCGTGGCAAAAGCGCTTCCAGTGAATGCGGTGTTGCCTTAGAAACGACCCGTAGAAAGGTATGCTGCATTGTATATCGGTAATTATGAGCATGTAAATTACAGAAGTCGCAGTTAAGCGAGTAGCGAAGTACGTTTCGGCTACATTTCTTCTGCGTTGGCGCACACGCAGAGCCATCTTACGGCAAACACAAAAGACTCCCTCCTCGCAATGTACGGTGCTGCTCCGACAGGTGGCGCGCCACTCGCCCGCTTCTCCCCTTCATCTCGTCAAGAGCATGCCGAGCGAATGAGTGGGCGGTCAGAACGGGCTGCGATAACGCTATGGCGTTCCACTCTTGAAGGCGAAGCTTAAACGTCCTCCATTTTTTTGTTACTGGCTCCCTCAAGAATCGTGCAGTTATCCCACAGACCTTATCGCCCTACCACTGGGATTGAGGAAATAAAGGCCGCGGCCTTTATTAAGCAGTGGATCCTAATTATATAATGAACCCGATGGGCTACCGTTGGAAACTGAACCGGACTACCTTCCACACGCGAATTGTCCTGAATGATGCTAGCTTCGATGTACTTTTTGACATATTATCACGGGTTACCTAGAGTACCCTTGGGAGAGTGGTCAAGCGAGCTCGTGAGACAGAAACATAACTCACTAGTGCGCACGTCTCCTCCTACGAAGAAATTTCAGACAAGAGAGTATACGTGGTAGGATTTCTTCTCGATCACGACATAGTCATCACGTTAAGAAATCGTAAAGCATTAGCGAAACAGTTACATGTGCAAACTAGAGTGTGGAGAAATGCAGTCGATTCCCTTTAATTGGCTTCGGTTATTTCTCTTTTTTGTTCCGTTCGGACACCCTGAAAATCTGGACAAGAAACTGTGCAATGTTATGGAAAAACAAAACTCGTTCATTCGAACACTATTTCTTGCACTTCGGCTAATTTGCTTCCCACCAAGCCGCACTGGCATCCCCTCAAGGATTCAGTGGTTGTGATAGCTTGAAAACAGAATAAACATAAACGCCGTGAGTGATTAAGTTTACAGAAAGCCTCGACAACAGGCAAATAAGATTTCTGAGTGCTTCTAGTCGCATTAATAGCTTCAACATAAAGGTCAATCTAGTAGCATTCAAGAGAAATTTTGAAAAATTTACGCTAATTCCCATGGAAAAATACCAGGCTATAGAACTGGAGAATATTGCCGAGAGACAGATGTCTGTCGCAGCAGGCCGGCATCAATGAAAAAGACCTAGAAGATGCTCCTCACCATCCTGGCTGCTGTGACTCCTGGGCTGCTCGCCTTACTTCCAAATATTTGTATATATACGTTTTCGGCACAACATTTCTGGTGGAGGTTCTGGGTACGCTGCCTGTTCATCATGATCATCCCAGCACGGAACTTCGAAGCGGTCGCCACGTTGATCCCTCGGCGATGGCCACTGAAGCCCCCACAGCGTCGGAATTTACCGCGAAGCAGCCGTCCCCGCCGTCTGTCATCTTCTCGCTTCCAAAAGATCCAGGCACCTTCTGTGGCACAGATGACATGGACGTTGAGGATTGGATTTCACGGTACCAGCGTGTCAGCAAAAGATAACAGGTGAGAGGATACGCTTATGCTGGCAAATGTGGCATTTTATCTTATGGGAACCGCACGCGTCTTGTACACGACGCATGAGCAGTGTCTAAACAGCTGGGACCTATGCAAAGCAAAATTGAAAGACTTGTTGGGCAAGCCCTTGGGTCGTCAGCTAGCCGCTAAAAAGAACTTTGCTTATGCGCGCAGTCATCTACTGAATCACTGATTTCGTATATTCAGGATATTCTAATGTTTTGCCGCAAAGTTGACGGTAAGATGTCCGAAGCAGACAACTTTGGGCACATATTCAAAGTTATCGCTAACGATGCAGTCAACCTCTTGGCACTAAGGAACTGTGCTACCGTGGATGCCATTGCGAAAGAGTGTCGGGGATCCGAACAAGCAAAATCTCACCGTATTGCCCAGCAATTAACCAGGCTCCCCAATTAACCAGGCTCCCCAATCACGCGCAGGACCGCCACCGACTTTACAATCGCCTGCTTATGACACTTTGACACGTATCGTTCGTCGTGAAATAGAAGCAATGTCACCAGTCCCTTCGGTGCCCGTTGACTCGACTGCCAACCACCCCATGGTTTTTGATTCAAGCTGTGGTTCGACATGAAGTCGGTAATTTGGGACTCTGCTCTGTCTGCATCGTGCGGATTCGATCAGTCACACTAGTCGCACCATCATCTCCACCCGTCGCACCGAGAGGCCAGCCCTTTTACTCGCGATACCGCGATTCCGCTGAGTGGGGGTCGCCGGCTGACTGCCCAATGTGTTTCGCGTGCTCTCGAGTTGGGCATATTGCGCGGCCCTGCTGGAACCATCGAACTTCTCAGACTGGCTGAAGAACCGAGAACATTCGTCCTGAAGGCTGCTTCCGTACAACATTGAAGCGCTCTCCACCGATTGACAGGCTCAATGTCGAAACTCGCACCTATGTGTATAGCAGGTCACCATCACCGAGCGACCGCCGATCACGCTCGCAGCAAGCTCGCTATTGCGCATCGCCTACCCATCCTGGACGCTGCGAACCGGAAAACTAACGAGTACAGTGCCCGGAGGTGACACTGCATTCTTGACCCGGCTTCGCAATCCTCGTCTGACGGACCCTACCCGCTCCAATTTGCTCGAAGTCCAATTCGACGGTGTTACTGTTACGCCTCTTATTGACACCGGTGCACAAATCTTGTTGATGAGCGCTAGTCTTCGTGACGCGCTGAAGAAAATTCTGACACCTGCCAAGCCCCGTGCAGTAAGCGTCGTTGATTGACGTGCACCTAGCATTGTTAGATTATGTACAGCCGCCCTGTTTTTTAATAATATAGCGCGAGCGTCGACTGAACTGCTGGTGAGCGCCTTATAACGGCGATAAGCGTGCAACAAGGCGAGAGTTCGCGCACGAGCCTTGTTGCCTTGTTGCACTCGCCTTGTTGCACGCTCTTGTTGCACGCTTATCGCCGTTATAAGGCGCTCACCAGCAGTTCAGTCGACGCTCGCGCTATATTATTAAAAATCAGGGCGGCTGTACTGCCCGCATCTTTACATCTGGCTATCGGACAAGTGCTCTGTTTCTTGCGCTTGAGCAGTGCCCACACGACGGGATCTTGGGCATTGACTTTTTGTTCACACATTCAGCCCTCATCGAATGTGGTGCCACTGTCCTTCAATTTGAACTCCATTCTGTCCCCGAGACTCTTGCTCCTGAGCCTATGCAACTGTGTACTCTGGAGTTTGTGCGATTGCCGCCAGAATCCAATACTTACGTTTTTTGACGCCCTCTCCTTCTGTCACTGATGGGGATTACGTTGCGTCCTCTATTATTTACGTTGTATTGGCACACAATGTGATCCTACCACACAAAATTGCCGAAAACATCAACAACGAACCATATCTGCCTGTGCTCAACTTGTGCTTATCTGTCTATGCTCTACCTTCAGCAATTGCGCTTGCAACATTGTCATGCCTAAACGACTGTGAAATCTCCACGCTAACAGCTGAAGCCCCTTCACCTCCTACGTCCGCAGCAGAATCCATCACTTTTTCCACCAGTGAATTCGACAAAATGATAGCCACGCAGATTTCACCTGCACAGAGTGCGCATCCGCGAAAAATAGAAAGAGGTGCGCGATTAGCCAGCACCACCTAGATAGCACAAAGCGTGTTTACTCGAAAGCATGATGTCACGTTACCTGACCTGAAATTTCCACTGACAAGGTTAGCGTGACGAAATCGATGAAGTCAAAATCCCTGTTACCTACTAGGGAGCATCCCCAGTATATTGCCACATCCTACATGGTCGCCGCGGGCATGTGCCAGGCGATGAAATAGACGCTGAAGTAGCGCGCGTGTAGAAAAACAGACGACAACGACGTTGCGTTGACTGCTCTGCTAAAGTTCTTTTATACGCCCTCTACACGGGCTTTCCCGTCTCCTACTAAGTCGTGACACTAGTGGTGGTGCAGGGTATGGTTGCCTCATGCTTGGCACCTCTTCGCGGAGCCATACATCGAATGCGGAATCACCTTCCTTATTAGAAACTCCTGTTCACCTGTGCAGTCGCCGCCTGCTAGGCCTGACGTCCGAGTAAAACTCTTTGCAACATCCTGCAGGAAGGCGTCTAGCTACCGCCATGGCCACTGAAACTCCATCGCAGGTGACGCTGCAGAATCCTAAGATCCCAGAAAGTTTCCGTGGTGACGCTTTTGAAGATGTCCAAGAATGGCTGGACCAATTCGAGCGTGCTGCCAGTTATAATGACTGGGGTTCCCATCGAAAACTGGCCAATGTCTACTTTGCTCTTCAGTACAGTGCGAAACGTGGTTTGTGAACCGGGAGAGGAGTCAGACCACATGGGATGCCTGCCGTACCCAGCTGCTAGACACGTTCACTTGTAGCGACCGAATAGACAACGCGCAGCACGTTCTCGAATCCCGTATTCAAAGACCAAATGGGAGCGTCACCATGTTTGCAGAAGATATGGTCCGAATTTTTCGTAGAGCAAACGCCGAGATGGCCGAAGAAATGAAGTTGCGCTATCTTTTGCGCGGAGTGAAGGAGGAATTAACTGTTCGCCGGACTTGTCAGGAATCCACCGACGACAGTGGCCGAATTTACCAAGGGGGCTATTGCTTTAATTCTACCTTCCATGCTTCAATTCTACCTGAGAGCTGCTGCACGTCTCTGTGTGAAGTCATCCGAGAGGTTGTGCGGGAGCAGATCCGGCAGCTCAGGATTTCTCGCGTGGCGCCAGCGGTGGCTTTTGCCACTCATATCGTTCGGGAGGAGGTTGGACAGACATTTTCTTTGCCCGACTTGCAGGTGGTGGCGCGATGATTAAGCTACGCGGAAGCCGTTTGTCGTCCACCTCCCGCCACATCGATGGTGGTGACACCGTCCACCACTACGACGCAGCCATCACCGCCACCGCCGACGCCCTATTATCGACAGTCACCGCCACCGCCAGCTATGCCGTATCGCCGACAGAAAATCGTTGCGCCTCGGTCTTATGGCGAATCACCTGGTGGCTACCCACTTCAAAATACCGATTTGTGGCACACCCCTGAGCACTGGCCACTATGCAAGACATGTTTACCGCGCGTGCCACTAGCCTGCAGCTGGTTATCCAAGATTTCCCAACTGCAATTACCCTCTGTTTGATGCTGCACGTACCTGGCACGGCAATTGCACAAACTTCCTGCCGGAAGATTCAACGACGCCTCGATCGCGTTACCCATATCCGGCTCTTTGGAGCCCACCGACCCTTCGCAATTTTCCTGGAACGTCTAGGGGCAGGTCCCCTAGTACGCGCCGGGAGAACTAGAGGCAGCGACCTCCGAGGGTGAGGTTGCAAACTTTCCAAGAGCCCCCATCACCGACGATCGACGACGCTAAAACTCCAACAGCTCCACCCACACCCCCTGTAACTGACGCCGTCAGCGCCGATCTTGTCGTTGGCATTGACGCCCACCAAGTGGACCCTTTCGTCGATACTGGTTCGCATTTTGCGACAATGAGCCTAAGCTGGCCGACAGGCTGAGAAAGCTGAAGATGCCGTGGACCGGGCCCAATATCGGAACTACAGGTGGCCAAAATAATAATTTCCGGTTCAGCCTTCATCACCACCCTCGTCATTCTTTTTGAATGTTTTAAGGGACTTATATGGGGGACGGATTTCATGAGAGAGTGTGATGCAGCGATTAATGTCCGCGTCCTCGTCGTTACATTTTCTACGAGCTTAGACGATGTCGACCCCGTGGAGCAACAGCGACCCCGCTTACGTATTGTCGACGACGACGTCACGCTTCCGCAGCGAAGCTGTTCCCTCGTGCCTGTAATTCGCAACAACTTGCACACCGGTACTGGCGTCGCTGAACACATCGACGCATTGGTACTGAATCAAGGCGTTTCCATCGCCAGGGCCGTAATTAGTGTACTCGACGGACATGCTGAACTCCTGCTGACCAATTTAGGTAGCGAACGTCAACACGTCCTTAAAGGCACGGCTGCTGCCCACTTCGACGAATTTATCGCAGTATAAGACTGCCTCTGAGTGCAGCACGCGGCGTCCACCGTGGCTATGCCTGCCTCTGTAGTTGATGTCAGGCCCACCTTATGGCCCGTCGAACGTAACAGCCTTATTGAGCTCATCGATGAGCTTAAGAGCTGCTTCTCATATACGGCGCGAGTTAGCCAGACGCTGTTCACTAAGCACCATGTTGTCACCGAAGCTAATGCCAGACCAATTAGGCAGTACCGTTATTGTGCTGCACTGAAAGAGCGCGAGATGATGCAAACACAAGTGAAGACGGCCATATATGAGTCCTTGCACATCGCCTGTCGTATTCGTGAGAAAGAAGGACGGTAGCCTGCGCTTCTGCGTAGACTATCGCACTCAACCAGATCACAAAGACGTTTATCCGCTATCGCTTATCGACGATTCACTGGACAGGTAACGAAACGCACTTTACTTTTCGTCGATGGACTTTAAAAGCAGCTACTGGCAAATAGAAGTTGGTGAGCAAGACCGTGAGAAGACCGCTTTTGTGACGCCTGACGGACTTTATGAACTTCAGTTGCTTCAATTTGGGTTGCGTACGGCGCCGGCAACGTTTGAATGACTAATGGACACGGTACTCTCTGGTCTCAAATGGCAAACCTGCTTGGTGTAGTCCGCCGCCATGATTGTTTTCTCCACCACGTTCAAGGAACACTTGGGAAGACTAAAGACGGTGTTTGGAGCAATACGCTCAGCTGGTCAAACTTTGAAACCTGAGCAGTCCCATTTTGGTTTTGTAGAATTTCAATTCCTCGGTCACGTTGTTAGTCGTGAAAGTGTCCGACCTGACCCTGGTAAAGTCTCTGCCTTCGCTAATATCCGAACGCCATTAGACAAAAAGGCCGTGCGACGTTTTCTGGACTTTTGCGCCTATTAGCGATGCTTTATTGCGGAATGTTCGCGCATCGAGTTGCCATTAACACATCTCACCAGAGATGATGTCCCCTTTGTGTGGGGAGAAGACCAGCAACGACCATTTCACGACCTACGGCGACAACTCCTGTGTCCGCACACTTTGATGAAGAAGCTCCGACGATTTTTTATACCGACGCAAGTAATCTCTGTTTTTGTGCAGTGCTTGTACAGCTGCAGGATGGCACCGAAAGGGTGATTGCAGCAGGACGATGTCGAGAACGAAGGCAACTACTCCACTTCAGAAAAGAATGTCTCGCACTGGTATGTGTCGTCTTGAAATTTAGCCCATATTTGCATCGTTATTTCACCGTTGTCAGTGATCATAGTGCACTTTGCTGGTTGACTAATTTAAAAGATCCAGCTGGTCGGCTTGAGCGCTGTAGTCTTCGGCTGCAGGAGTTCGACTTCAATGTTGTATACACATTGGAGAAACGACGCACCGACGCTAATTGCCTTTCTCGGTCTCCTGTTGAGGCTGCAGTGCACAATGATGATTAAGCGGCTTTTCTGGGCACGATAGATACTGTCTCCATTTCGCGCCGGCAACGCGAGGACGCAAAACTGGCACCTCTTTTCGATTACTTAGATGGAAAAACCAGCAGCGTGCCGAGGTTATTCGCCATAGGGCTGCCTTCATTTTGCTTGCGCCACGACGTTCTCTATAAAAAGAACTTTTCTCTTAGTGGCACCGGCTCCCTTCTCATCATTCCCGCATCTATTCGCGACGAAGTCTTGCACGCCTGTCACACCAGGCCAACCGCTGGCCACTTGAGCTACACCCGAACATTGGCAAGAATTAGGCTAAAGCACTACTGGCCAAGACTTGCCGTGGTCGTGAAACATTACATCCAGACTTCCCTGGATTGCCAGCGCCGCAAAGCCCTACCCTGGAAGCCAGCCGGACTGCTGCATCCTGTTCAGATACCGCAAGCGCCGTTTGAACAAATTGGCACGGTCAGTTTAGGTCTGTTTCCACTGTCTACTACCGGCAATAGACGGATAATCGTCGTCATCGGTTATCTTTCGCGATACGTCGAAACAGGTGCTATTCAACGGCGAACAGCAAGCGAAGCAGTGCGAATTTCATCGAAGCCGTCATCCTAAGGTATGGCGCTCGCGCAGTGGTCATAACAGACAGAGGTGCTGCGTTCAAAGCTGCACTTCTGGATACCGTTTTATGACTACGTGATGGACCTCACCAAAAGGCCACGGCTTATCATCCCCAAACCGATGGGCTGACAGAGCGTTTGCATAAGACTCTGGCAGATATGATGAGTATGTACATCAACGTCGATCACAAGAACGGGGACGAGAGTTTACCGTATCTTACGTTTCCGTATAACACGGCTCACGAAGGGACAATACGCGTGACACCTTTTAACCTCGTTTGCGGCCGGGAAGTGACAACAATGTTAAACGCAATGCTGGCACACGAGTGCGGTGACGACGAGACTGGTGCCGAGGAGTTTACGCAACGCGCACAGGAAGTCAGGCAGCTTGCGCGTTTCCGAATCCAAGAACAACAGGACCATGTTGCCAGACGCTACAATCTTCGGCAGAGACCCGTCACGTACAACGTAGGTGACCAGGTGTAGGTCTGGACTCCTGTTCTTCGGCGGGGGCTCTCTGAGAAGCTCCTGCGAAGATACTTCGGGCCGTACACAGTTCGGCTCCGAAGCAGTGATGTGAATTATGAAGTTGTCCCCGACAGTAATAACTGGTCCAAACGCCGGCGGCATCAGCGCGAGGTTGTGCACGTGCTTCGTAGGAAGCCATACCTTTCCTCATCACCTTAACTTTGCACCATCTCTGCAGTGACTTCGGAGGTTGGTGCACCGGGACGATGTCTTTTTTTTCCAAAGGAGGGCAAATGCCACATCCTACATGGTCACCGCCGGTATGTGTAAGGCGATGAAAACGACGCAGAAGTAGCGCGCGCGTAGAAAAACAGAGACGACAAAGACGTCCTGTTGACTGCTCTGATAAAGTACTTTTATACGTCCTCAACACAGGCTTTCCCGTCTCCTACTAAGTCATGACAATATTCTATTGGAGACGGGCCAGGTAAATTGACGTCATTGATCGGAGTGAAAAGGCCTTGTGCTATCCTGGTGGTGTTGGATTAAATGCGTCAACAGTAACGTCGTTTCTCTCCATCGCAGGCGAGCGCGCGTTCAGCAGTTTCTCTCCTGCTCCGAAATGGGTAGGCCATGCGTCATACGAGTGTCTTATGAACCGGCAGCTTTCGATTAGCAATGCCGCGAGCAAAACCTTGAACGAGCTCGTCTACGCCGTACGGACACTAAAGCCCGAGCACAATAACAGTCTAGTGCAGCCAAGCGCAAGCAGCAACTGCGTACTGAGGATCCGGAAGCCTACTGAGACGTCATTTAATTAACTGCCGGGACTAACCGAGTGATAAAGACCGCGGCCTCACGTTTCAGCTTCGCTCGTTAACCATCTGTACTCACTCCTTGGGCGGTGATCTTTTTTTATATCGCGTGGAGCTACAACTACATTTGGCCTGGACAAGTATATCAGCCGAAAACGTGGAAATATTGTGCGCAGAAGATTGCACCGCGCCGTTAGGTTAAAATATAGTCAATATTTATCATTAAAATTATTTCGTTTTTAACCTGATGCCATTGCACAATGAAAGCCGTGAAGTAGAGAAGTGTTGTCACCTTAGAAAAAATCCTAAAATAGGCCTAATTTCTAAATATCCCCCATATAGTCAGTATAAACTAGATTGCTGTTCCTGTTGGGATTGTTTTAAACTGCTCTTCCCTGCTGACAAGCTTCGATTTCGCAACATATGCTCTGAAGGGAATACTTAAAATGTTCTATTAGGATTCTGATTATAACTAACCAGCTCCACATTGCGAATACCCAGTGGTGTATTTTATGCTTCTTGCTACACTACATAAATCACATAGCGCAACCTGTCAGAGGTAATTTGTTAGAATTATATAAAAATATTAGTGTAATATAGTAGAAAGTATGGCGTCCCTTCTATCTTCAACGCGTGCAGCTTAAACGTTTCAATCTTAGTGCAGTATAAGAAGGCTTTATGCATGATGATGTGTGCATCGTTATGTGAAGTGGAAAGAAAAAAATGCACACACTAATTATTTAAAAAAATTGAGCAACGCTTCTGCTTTTTTTTGTCCGTTATTCATGCCTTATATACATCGTATTGCATCATAGAATCCCAAATACCAATGCCCGCCTAATCATCGGCATTCCCTTAGGCGTCGTCACATCCAATGCGTGCAGATGCCCCTGGAGGTGCGGTGAGCTGGCACGTGAGAAGAGACGATGTACGGTTCGCTAAGCCGGAAGCCTTCCCGCACAGCTATAAAAACTAGATAAATGACACAATCGATATAGGTCAGTGCTCTTGTTTCTTTATGTGTGCAGAGAGGTCTTGTGATTTTACATGGTGGGTGACACAGAATCTTTCGGAAATTTATTTTTCGCATTGTACTTACTACTTCACGATTTAAACCTGCATCGGTAAATGGAGCAAATAATCATGGCACTAACTGATCAGCCAGAGGAGAAGCATGTAGGCATGGTACTGCGAAAAACGGGAGTTGAAATGTCAGATCTGAAAACGTAAGCAAGTAGAAAAGTCAAGCAACTATTGCTCTTGGAAGGATGTGGGTATTATGTGGCTAGGCAAAAAACGAAAGGGGCGGGAAGTGGCCGTTCGCTACACAACAGAAGAGCGACGGCAGCAACCCAGAGCATAGCCGTCTGCCTCGATGCATCTCTTCGCAGATCCTTTGTTTGCAAATACTTCCGCTGAAGGCAACGGCGAATTTAGTCATTTGGAGGGCATTGACAAAATGGCAGTGATATAACTACCGAACGAATATTCAAATTGTTCTTTCTTTCATACCTGATATCAAAGTGCATCCTATCAAGTTGCTGCATCGGCCGAGCATCTGTGTATCTTGCAAATGGTCAGTGACGGTTGCCTCCGCATGTTTAATATAATCGGTGGCATTATTCTATATAGATATATTGTTTCACGAAGATTGTAAAGAAAATATATTCCAATATAAGATTGCAGTAGTTATATCCAGCATTTCACAATAACATCGGAAAAAAAACTCGTAGCTAAGGTAAAAATGTTTTTATTTACATGTACAATTTTACTATTTTAGCAGTTTCACAACATCTGCCTCTTTTTTTCGCTAAACTAAGGTCGCATAGCGCAGAGGTCCCCGCGTTTGATACGTATCTGATATCTGGCATACAGTATTTTGTTGTCATAAAACTTGATCACTTGCAGGACGCTGTGAATTCGGTGATCATTCACTGAGCGAAGGAGGGTCTTCACGCCTTACCAATCCATGCGTGAGGTTGCTCTGCCGCGTCTACCACAGGGAATTATTGGTCAACGGGTAAGAATTTCTTTTGAATTAAGCGATTTTGGAACTGCTGGCACAAAATTATGTTAGCGTCATTTAAATGTGCAAAGGCTTCACGTATCGTTTCGTGTAATTTCAGAATTTACGTTGTAGTGCAGTGCTGAGCAATGTTTGCCTTCATTTGATAGAGCCGTAATAAACATTGGTAGAGAAAAGTTATCGTAGTGATAGCTCAAGGAATAAAGAGAATATTTCTCAAAACCTAAGTCATGGAAAATTATTGTAGACATCGTTCATTACTGGTCATGACATCAAGTAAAACGCGATCGTTTACAGTGCGTATTTAGCACTTACAGTAGTATTTAGCACAACAACAAGTCGCTCAGTTCCTGTCACAAAGATTATCATAGCTGTCTTCAGTGTTAGCAAAAGTGCACTGTCAATACACCACCATCGTCATCACCCTTCCGTTATTTTTCCCGCTGTCGCCTTTGGGTAGTCGACATCCTCATCGTATTATTGCTTTCATTCTGTCACTAATATCACTTGCGTGAGAAGTAGACAGGAGAATAATATTGCATAATTTATTGCTCTAAACTGAAGCTGAATAGGCGGGTCAGACATACACGTTTTGTCTGTTGATTGCAATGAAAAAGCAGATGTACACATATATATTCACGAGTAACGCTCATTGAAAATGCTCATCATGGTATCGTGGTCATTCTGTCACTAATATAACTTGCGTAAGAAGTAGACAGGAGAACAATATTGCATAATTTATTGTTCTGAGCTGAAGCTGACTAGGCGGGTCAGACATACACGTTTTGTGTGTTGATTACAAAGAAAAAGCAGATGTACACATACATCTGCTTTTTACCGCCTAAACACACGTTTAGGCAGTAACGCCCTAATCTATAGAACGCGCTCCACAGCGAAAGGCTCCTTCTTGAGTGATTTTTATTTGCTGACAAGGAACGCATAAGTGGCGTTGTTCGAGATTCAAAAAAGCTCCCCTCAGTGGTAGCCGTGCATGGTTGATAAATGGCCTTGTTGTGTTATTGCTGAGCACAAATTCGCCTATTTAATTCCATACCAATGAATAGAATACGTTCAATACGCAACACAAGAACCTTATATACGGTAATTTAAGCGTACGGTAAAGAACTATAAACGTTGAAACTAAATACGCAGCGCCCCGCGCCCCCTTGTTCTCATTCCAGTATCTCTAATTGCTCATCTTGTAACAATAGAGACCATAACGAAATTGGACGTTTGCACATTCTGGTATTGTGCTTTAGAGTGGTGAATGTGTGCAGCGTATACGCATTTAACAATTATTGTTCGATTTAATGTACCAGAACCACGATATGATTATGAGGCGCACTTCAGAAGTAGCGGGGGAGGGGTGTTCAGAATATTTCTGTCCATCTACGTTTCAATAACGAGCGCCCAATGCATGGTACGCCAGCATGTTTGCATCGCCTCCCCATCCAAAGGTGGGCACTTCGGCTGGGAGTGAACACGTGACCTCGAGCTTGGCACCGAAACACTACAGCCACTAGGCTAACACTGCGGATGGCGTAGTGGCATTGCCACTGGCCTACTGTTATGATTTTCGTTTGCTTAGGGTGATGTGGGGTTGCTTGCCTGGTAGTGTATTCACACTTGCACAATTCGAATTGTTCTGGCCACCACTGAGACGAATCCACCGTGGGGAGGAGAAACAACGAAGCCGATTGTTAACGAAACATGCATATAATTAAGACAAACCAACTCAACGAGATGCCATGCCTAACAAAAACCTTCATGCAACTCTAGAAGTTCTCACACAGCCAAACAGCTGTTTACAACAGTAACATCCGTGACGAGTCACAATTACATTACATACGGGGTGGTGTAGCGGCACAGCGTCGGTCACGTGAGGATTAGTCCCCACTTGCTTCTTTAGTATCAGCCGCAGCTTGGCAAAGGAATCACAGGAGGGGCATGGTAGGAAGTTTTTGCCTCCTGAGCCTTGCCGCCAGGATCCGCTAACACCACAGGCTGGAAGTAGGACTGAGGCAGGCCGTCGCTGACGTCTTGAAACTCGGGCCCGTAGCTCGCCAGCTTCGCTTCTCTGCCCGGTGCGCCTGGCGTTTTGAGGTTTGGACCATTAACCCGACAGCCTCGCTCTTTCCACGCTGAACACCGGTGTCCTCCTCGACAGAAGAAAAAGAACCCGTTTCTCTTTCTTCTCTTCGTCTCGTCCCTCTTCCAGCAATCGTGTGGCTTCGTGATTGGCTGTTGGCCGAGGTGCCGCGTCCTGCGAGCTCGCGCCGAATGCCACTATTCTTTCTGTTTTAGAGTCACTCAGCGTGCGCCACACCAGACAGATGCACTTTATGCATGACACTAACAACTCCAAGAATTTCTGCAAGCAGGTCGTCAGACAAGTTTAATGCTATTTGCAGTGCATATCCAGTAATACAGCGTACGAACACTATTGGAGTTGGCGATATACCAGTTTGAGTTTGAGTATTTTTATGTTTGCAAGCAGTACGATTTCCATTTTATTCCTGCTAGGCAAATTGTTTATTTATACGGTAATACGGTTGCTGGGTGTATGTACACCATTACATATACATAGGGCCAACGGCAAAATTTTTTGTTCTCACGAGCGTTCATTGCGTGCTGAAGGAATCGGAAAATTTATGAGGCTACATTTTATTGCAAAAGCGATTATACAGACATTCCAGGCGCATTTTTGCCGTCGCCATCGCCGTGATGTTCCGTATAAAGTCGAAGAGCGACAACAGCATCACGGCGCGCCGTATGCTGTATGTGTCAGTCAGTCAGTCAGTGTTTTATTTTCACCAAACAAAGCCTTTGAGGGAAGCCACAAAACCCCTTAATCTTTCAAAAGGAGCGCCATTCTTAGATCTTGCGCACCCCCCCCCCCCCCCCCTCTGTCCTCGGCCTTTTCTCCTCGCCGCCTGCTGTGCGCCTCAGCCTCCTGCGCTCCCCCATTGGCCGGTCCGCGTGGCGTGGAAGCACGTGCAGCGCTTCTGTATTTTTCTTTCCAGCGTGCTCCTGCTGCCATTGTCGACCAGCGTGACGAAAGTACGTGCAAATCGATTGATCGAATATCTTAGCGGACCACATCAACTGTGTTAGCGTCGACAACTTCATTGCGAAGTCGTGCTGCCGCGCCTTCAGTTGCCGCAACCGACAAGGCTAGTGCAACAGGATTTTGTTGACCGTCCGACTGACCGTCGGACGAGCGCAATGCACAAAGAAAATTGTGGATGCAGAGCGTCGGGTGGGATGACTGCGAGAAAGTGGCCAAATGCTGGGCCCTCGGGCCCTCTCTGCAGAGCGCACGGGGAAAGCCTTTGAAACGTGCGCCACAACGGCACTCGTTGCATGGAGCATGCGCACCGATCGCGTTATCGTAAGAACTCACGCTGGGACAGCCGGGAAGAAGGCAGCTGCCCGATAAGAAGGCAGCGAAGACGGCACTCGGGGCTTCTTTACGGGCGCGGGCCTGGGGAGGCGCTGGTGGGGCGTGGCCCGTCTAGGTTTCTTTCGGAGCGTGCTGCAGAACAAGGGGAAAAGCGTCTTTGCATTGTGTCTGCATGAAGGAGTGCTCTTGTTGTTCGCTTTTGGGACTGTGTCGGCGCGCCTGGTTCGGTACTTCCTTGCTTTCTGCGGTTTATGCATTCTGTTATCGCCCGAAAGATTGTGTTGGTTGATGGTTTGTTAGGGCCGTTCTTTCGTCGCCCCCTTTGGCTTGTATATTTTCTTGCCTCGCTGTTCTGCTGCTTGCTTCTTTGCCGTGTTCTTTTCTGTTATTGGCCGCGAGGCTGCGGTAATTGTTTGAGTGTTTCATTATATCGTAAATTAAAGCGGTTTTTGTTCTTTGCGCCACTGGTCCTTTGTCGTGCTGGTCGCGGCTCGCGGACCCCCTGAGCGAAGGCGAGGGGCCTTCATCTGGCTCCCAACGTGGTTTTCTTCTTTCTCGTTGTTTTTCTGTTTGTTCTGGAGTACACTTCCGCACCGCAGGGACCACGACCACGGGAACAAGGGAACCGCCCCCATCTCTAAGCAGCTGGCAATCCCCCCTGGGCCTACTTGTTTCGCTCCGACATCGGGTCCCACAGCTCACGCATCTGTACCCAACCCCTCTGACCCGCGTAAGCTTACTGGACATTTTTATTCTACCTCTCGCTCTCCTTGCGCCCCGCTATTCCGCACCATCCAGCCTCCACAGAACCGCTTGACATTGCTTGACCATTTCGTCCAATGCTTTGCCTGTCCAATTTCAACACCAAAGATGCACCGCCGGCGTTTTAATGCACCTACGTTCAAGTAAAGAAGGGCGCGGTTGAAAATCATACTCGCCAAACCACTAGTACGATGCCTGATAAGGACCAGGGCGCGCCCGCAAAAGATATGTCCAGTATTATTGCCCAGCTGACCACGCTGCTCGAGCACCAAACAAACATAACGCCAGCATCCAGTTTCCGTTTGTAGCTCGCTGTGCCTACATATGAAGACCACACAGATAAGAAATCGGTGGCGGACTTCCTTCAGTAAATGGAAGATTACCGCGGCTTTCGCCACAAGGACCACAGTAAACCGGTCGACAGGCTTTACGCTAGCGGCTATTCTTCTCGGTCGCGAGCTCCGTTTTCC
This sequence comes from Dermacentor variabilis, assembly GCF_050947875.1. Taxonomy (NCBI): domain Eukaryota; kingdom Metazoa; phylum Arthropoda; class Arachnida; order Ixodida; family Ixodidae; genus Dermacentor; species Dermacentor variabilis. Next base: position 75,901,855 of record NC_134575.1, read on the forward strand.
TATTGAGCACGTATTCACCAACGACTCTGAATTACCAACTCGCAATTACTCCACGTTACACAAAATCTTCCCAGCCGCATGGCACAGACACTCTGAAGGAGGCCAGGGAGAACTTGGACCTTGCCCGCCTGGAACATGGGAACCAATACAACAAAGGCAGGCTGCCCCTGAAGTTCGCGGTCGGCGACGAAGTGATCCGCTGCACGCACCCACTCAGCGATGCTGCAAAAAGGTTTGCGGTTTCCCTCGCGCCTAGATGGGATGGGCCTTCCGTGATCGCGAAACGTATTTCTAGCTTGGTGTACCTACTGCGGGAAAAACACGGCAGCAGAGTAATAGGGCCCGTAAGCTTGCACGAACTCAAAGCATACTACGAGCGCCCATCAGACAGCTAACCCCGCTTCAGTCATTATACGAGTTCAGCAGTTAACGCGGCTGTGCCCTACATCCGCTATCTGCTAATCGCGACGTTTTCACATATGCTGTCCTTGGATATCCTCGCCTTACGCAGAATGCCACGCTACCACTCCAACGGGCGTGATCAGTCTGGCTGCCACGGCGGCCCATCGAAACATCACCTACGTCGTCGGCCTCTCACCGAGGCGACCGATGTGCGCTAGCGTCAGTTGGGCGAAAAGTGCATTGTCTCTGAAAGAGCGCACGCCTTCAGTGCATGCCAATTGTAGCCGTCACGTGGAGCTCTGGACGACGCCAGACACCATTCCAGCCCATCGCCGGCCAACTGCCCCGAACATTTTGCTTCGCATCAGTCGTGATGTACTCGACTAGGACGATGCATGGTGCTGTTGGACATAGTGTCGTTACATAGTGTTGTTACACAGTGCTGTTGGACACTCAGGCGGCTGTCCGGTCTTGTGCGGGGGGAGAAGGGGAGTGTCGGGCCCTTGGGCCCTCTATGCAGCGCGCACGGGGGAAGCCTTTGAAACAAGCGCCACAGCGGCACTCGTCGCGTGGAGCATGCGTACCGATCGCGTTATCGTAACAACTCGTTCGCGGACTGCCGTGAAGGGAGCTGCCCGATAAGAAAGCAGCGAAGACTGCCCTCGGGGCTTTTTTCGGGGCGCGGGCCTGGGCAGGCGCTAGTGGGGCGTGGGCCGTCTAGGTTTCTTTCCGAGCGTGTTGCAGAGCAGGGGGAAAAGAGTCTTTGCATTGTGTCTGCATGAAAGAGTGCTCTTGTTGTTCGCTTTTGGGACTGTTCCTGCGCGCCTGGTTCGGTGCTTCCTTGCTTTCTGCGCTATATGCATTCTGTTATCGCCCGAAAGATTGTGTTGGTTGATGGTTTGTAACGGCCGTTCTTTCGTCGCTCCCTTTGGCTTGTATATTTTGTTGCGTCGCTGTTCTGCTGCTTGGTCTTTTGCCCTATTCATTTCTGTTATTGGCCGCGAGGCTGCGGTAATTGTTTGAGTGTTTCATTATATCATAAATTAAGGCGGTTTTTGTTCTTTGCGCCACTGGTCCTTTGTCGTGCTGGTCGCGGCTCGCGGACCCCCTGAGCGAAGGCGAGCGGCCTTCAAAGTGCACAGCTTTAAGTGCCACAGTTCATCACTACCTCTTATTTTGAACCTAGTTTACGCCTGCATCTTTAAAAGTGCTTGCGTATGTTTCCATGCTCTGCGAGGTTTTAGCATGTTTAAGTTTGGTATTATTCAATGGTGCTCGCTTTAATTCATAGGAGTTTGGCCACGAAGGTGCTCACACCTGCAGCGGGTGTGCGACATAGACGCGTCTTTATTCAGGCAATTTTTAGCTGAACCAGAGAGAGGGAGATAGAAGAACACAGAGAAAGAATACAGGGACGTTAGCCAGAGGTAGTTTGGGTCGGCTACCCTGCACGGGGCAAAGGTTAAGGGGAATAAAAAGAGAGTGGAACGGGGGAGATAGAGAAAAATAAAGACGAGCAGAAACAAAGCGCGTATCCTATAGAGCGATATGGGGTGGCGTTTTTAAAGTCTATCGTGAAGCCCTGTAGACCACAGGAACCTTGATAGCGCGAGTAAGGCCTTCAATGCGGATGTTCCTTCGGAGCACTTTTCTAAAGCTTTGAGTTCTGATAATGGACGATTGTCCAGCTTGTGAAGTACTCCGCACAGTACTTGTATCTGGGCGCTATATCGCGGGCACAAACAGATATGTGCGAGCGTCTCATCGCTATTGCATGTGTCGCAAGTGGGGCTGTTGGCCATTCCAATAAGGAGAGCGTGCGATTTCATAAAGGCGACGTCTAGCCACAGACGGTAAAGCATGGTCTGTTCACGTCGTCGTAACCCAGGTGGGAAGTGCATTCGTATGTCTGGAGAGAACGAACGCAAACGAAACATGGTGTAAACGTTCGAGTCCCACAGGGGCAAAATACCATCACGGGACATCAATCGCAGCCCAGCCGCAGCGCCTGTTCTCGAAAGCGGAATGAAGACTCGTCGACCCCTTTCATGCGTTGATCGAGCAGCATCGTCGGCGTGGTCCTTCCCGCAGATGTTACAATGTCCTGGAAGCCATTGAAAGATTCTGTGGTGTTCCTTCTCGTGTCTGTGGTGATATATCTGTTGAGTTTCATAGGCCAGCTGTTCATTAGGTCCGTGGCGCATTGGCTGTGTATGCACTGAAGGGCTGCCTTGGAGTCACATTGTTGCGGTGGTTCCTTATTAAGTAAAGCAAGTGCAACACGGAGTGCCGCGAGTTCTGCATCCGTCAGTGTGGTCACACATGAAGTTTTTAATTTGATTTTTTTCAGATTTTGCCGCGACGATGGCTGCATCAGCAGAGCTGTTGAGTTGCACCGAACCATCTGTGCAGGCATGTTGCCGGAATCTGTGCACGTTGTTAATGGGTTCCAAAGTTGCTTGTGCCGAAGATTGCAACGGCGCTCCAGGTTTGTTTCTGATGCCTGGAACTGTCAACTGCGCTTGTGGCCGGTGCAGACACCACAATGAGTCGGATAATCGTGTAGCAGGCGGAAACTCTGGTGGCGAGTAGGACTGATGTATTACAATACTTTTGGGGAAAGATGAGTGTGGCTTTTTCGCTGGCAAGCAAGCAAGTTGGTGGGAGGGAATCCGAGTCAGGTGACGGATGTGTGCACTGAGGACATCTGTATCAATGCAGACTGTCAAAGGAGCGTCTCTGGCAATGGCCACTGTCCCAATCAACGATATAGTTTTGGGGAGACCGAGACAAGTTGTGAGTGCTTACTGTTGCACTCTGCAGTTTGCGGATATTTGTAGCGCAAGTATGTCCTAGTCCGGGTAATCTGTACCCCAGGAAGCACAAGAACAGTGGTTTATATAGTGGCAACATTGATGGTACTGTTGCGCCCACCCCAGCACCTCTCGCTGAGAAACGCAAGAGGGTCCACAATGGCGGCGAAACGCTTTGTCTTCTACGAGACGTGGGGGCTCCAAGACAAGTCTCTATCAATGATGATGCCAAGAAATCGGTGCGTTCGTCTATATCGTATAGTTTGGTTATTGATCCGCAAAGCATACGGGGCTATCGCGTTTCGAGGAAAAGCAATGAGTGCACATTTCTCAGCTGAAAGAGCTCCTCCAGAAGTGCGTACATTGTCGACGCTTTTGAAAGGCTCACTAACTCTTACGAATGCAGTCATTCAGCTTCAATGTACGCCCGCACGCGGTAATTCGATTTATGGTGTTTAACATACATAACGTCCGGAAGCGACTGAGGCTATGAGTGAAGTCGTAACGAATGGCTCCGGATAACTTTATTTAGGTCACCTGGGTATGTTTAACGTGCACTTTCATCGTACAGTACATGGACTGGTAAATTCCCTGTTGGCGTCCCGTAATTCCACTGCACGGGCGTGGTAGCGCTGCGGCAGGAGTTGGTGCCTGGGCGTGATTGCATTCCTGTATTCGATTTTAATTACTGCTTGTAACAACGTACGATTATTTCACATATTGGCGGCACCTCCAGGACACCAAAGCGGCAACGGGAACACCAAAGCTAGAACTAGGGCTGTTCCTTGGGTTGGGGCTCACCGAGACCTGTGCGTTCGCGACAATAAAAGCACCACGCAAGGAAAACAGCGCCCTGCCATGCGAGAAGAACTTACGGAACGCCAATGAGGAAGCTGCCCACGGCGTCTTGCATTTCGCCTCTGTCCCCGCTGCTGATTGTCGGGTCCTCGGAAATGTAGGGAAGAGCAGCGGCCACTCGCCATTTTGTGCGCAGGATTATCATAGCAGAGAAAGGCCGCAAAGGATCACAGGTCCCCTGAAAAGGATGAACATTTTCACTGCTTAACGTTAACGTTTTTATCCGTCCGATTAAATAACTGGTTACCGCATACGTCATATGCAGCGTATGTTGCCTTCTATCTCTTGAGACAAATAATTTCGCGGCTTTTGATTATGGAGGGTGGACAGAGTTGCTGCGCAAGCTGCGCGTACACCAGTTACGTAGGTTTGCACGCAAGAACCACGACAAAAATTAGTGCATATTTTCCAATTCGCTTTAATATCTAATCCTTCTTTTTCCTTCGGATTGCACTGCTTGCGCTAACCTGAGAGCTCAGTGGGCTGTGTGTATTTGTGCTACATACTTTCCTGATTTCCTAGACTGGGCTAAACACCTTCATTCAACCCATCTGAGGACTGTTTCGTCCTACAACCATATTGTTCTCTCTGTCTCTATACCCGCCGTCGGGGTTTAGCGGCTATCATGTGGAGCTGACAGGCACGAGGTCCCGCGATGAAATCGCGGCCGCGGCGGTCACGTTTCGATGGGCGCGAATTATAAGAAACGTCCGGGTACCGTGCATTGGGGCACGTCAAAAGACCCCAGTTCGTTAGAATTAATCGAGAGTCACCCACTACGGGGCGTGCCTCATAATCAGGTCGACGGTTTGGCACGTAAAACCGAAGAATTAATTATTTTTCTTTGTTGTGTTCGAGTTATAGCGTTCGAGTTATAGGGACACTGCTTCTCTGCGAAAACTTACAACTCAAAGAAATGTACAGGCGCACGTACTCGACAGATATACAATAAGCACTTCAATAAAAGTATTATATTAGTGGTGCTAATGGGGCGGCGTAATTCTTTTTGGAACATCTGTTCATTTTTCCGATCACGTTCCTTCTTGCTATGAAATTCCAGCCTCTTGCACAGTAATAAATACAATAAATAAACAAAATCTCGCTGTTAACGTAACAAAATAAGCGTAGAGCGCTAAACTTATCGAGCCAATTAAGGACAACCTGCAATAAATTCAGCATAGCAGCCCTCGTCTTCCTGGTTGTGCGTCTTCTTGCGATGCACCGACCCACAATTTTTGCATCACGCTTGTGCTTTCTCTCGTTTAACATAGACATTTCCGCAAGACATGTCTCTGCACTACATAGTCTTGCACATGTGCACAAAGGTAGTTGGAACACAGGCACTATGACCGATCTTGGGCGCCTACATGCAGAACAGTGTTCACATCTAAGCTTCCTTCTAAGCTTCCTTCCATCCATGGTTCCTTCTAAGAACTTCGAGGGCAAGCTACAACAAGGAACATCTATGGACGCCAGCTGGCGCTGATAGATTTTACCTGCTTGTCTCTTTGTTTACATGTTCATAGGGGTGCTGCTCGCTGTTTTGGCGGCTCAACACTCGCCGGCAGTTTGGCATTGAAAGCATGGTTATAAATGTAGTTTTCACATACTTCGAACGTGTTACATTCGCCCTCATGACACAAGCTCTACTGGTGCTCCACTGGTAGGCTGATAAATTGTCAGCAAAATAACGTATTATAAAGGAGATTTATTGGGGTTCGTAACGATCACCGGTTCTAGCATGCACCGAGCAGTTCCCGAACTCGAGCCTCTGCCGCGCGCTTGATGCTGCCGATGCTGCTGACTCTGTCCGCACGTTGGTTATCTTCCTTACAGTATTTACTGCTTAAAAAGAAAAGAGCATGCGGTCTGACGAGTTGGAATCTATATACAGTGAAGCGTTGTGTGTGTGCATAGAGTGAAACACGAGTTTGTTTCCCTGGTTCTTTTTTTCTTCTTTCATCCGCGCGGCTGCCACCTCGGATACGCGGAGGCGAGCGCCACCTCATGGTGGTCGAAAGAATCCTATGGCATTGACGTCGCTTGCGTGTGCTCTGGTTCTATTATTTTCCTTCCGCACGGCCGCCGCCACTGCAGCCGATGCGTGGAGGCAATCGCGATCTTGTGGCATCGCCAGGAACTTAGATACGGTGACGTCGCATGCGCCCTCTGCTGTGAATGGTTGGCCTACTGGGTAAGAGAGCAGCCATGCAGCATTTCCGGTCAAAAAACCCAGCGAGATTCGCAAAGGCAACTTAAGCTTTTAAAAGTATCAACGTACATAACGTACTATCTGTGAACCTAGGAAACACTAATTAACGTTGCCGCCGCCGCTGCCATCTTGCGAAGAGGCCGCAACACTTCGCGCATCAGTCGATAGTGCTAATAACGCCCCATGCCGGTGCAAAGCTGGCCGAACAGCGCTTTGATAGAGTGTGGCAATGCTTCAATGAAGGACGCTTTGTCACTGCCGAACCCCAGCGAAAACGTGCGAACGCAAAAGCAGTAACAGGGAAATGGTTTGAAAACTTGTCTTTTTCTATTATTCATTTTTCCTTACACGGAAGCAATGTTCGTCCTTGTGGAAAAGAAAAAAAATGTGCGACAATTACGATACTCATTATTGCGAAATTTGAGGGCAGCTTTATATGTGTATTCATTATGCGGTATATTGACACGTGAACTTGTTTATCTTTTACGGGTGAGCGCTTTTACCATCCACGAAATGTTATCGCTCAGCGCAGGACGCGTCTACATGTATCGGAAATTTCTAGAATGTTATCGATGCTTCTATCCGGTGTCTGTTGTCGCTGAACCTTGTGTAATCTGATTGCATGTATGCGCGACGCGAATGGCGTAGAAGTTTGTGGAAGGCATGCGGGTCCCAGTGATTACTCTGGAACATTAGACGGCTGCTGTATAAAAGTCGACGCGCTTGACCCGCTTATCAGATTTTCGACGATGGCCGACCGTGTTCGCCACTATCGTTGTGCTATAGGTGTAGGCTGTTTTGTGGGCACAGGTTCGCCCAATAAAAGTTAGTTTTGTCGTTCACAGTATTGCTACTGTGTTCTTCAACGTCACCACCACGTGACAATATTGAGGCAAAGTATTTCAGGCCGAAATCACCGCGCCGACTGAACAGACGAACGGTGCTGCCAGCTCCTTCGCAGAGGCAGACGCAACATGCGAACGATGGCACCATGAGCGGCATCGGAGCCAGCTCGGAAAGAAGACGACGATTAACGCACGAGCAGTGGCACGGCGGAATGGCCCGCTTACGTTGACCCTGATGCTGATGCTCATCCAATGAACGGGCACCTAAGTTCTGCGCTCTAAAAGTGGAACATCTGCGCCGTCTGACGACATCTGTCGTGCCGCTTATTCTAGATTGTTGCATCGCTAGGTCACAAAATCATTAATTTCAACATGCCAACGGTACTACTGACAGCGTCATTCGCAATCGTTAGGATTACAGCGCGATTGTAAATAATTCCGAGCAGTCAAACGGTTAAACTATTTTGGAAGTATGCTTCCCGAAAAGTATTTTAATGCATTGGCAGTGCAGGTAGGATTCTCCAAAATGCCAGAAGCATGCTTTTCAGAAACTTCTAACTAAAATATCTATGCACTTTGAACTATATTTTAAGGAGAAATATTAGGTTCGTGCTACTAGTCTGAGGATTTTTACGAAGCGTGCCTGAGTTAACTACTTTCAGACATTGACTTCTCAATTTCAACTTTTTTTCTAATTAATAATAAACGATAATTATGGATTCTCATATTTTTTAACTGGATATTGAGTTTTTTGGCACGAAAGCTCTGCCTGTTCGCATAGTCGACATGGAAATGAAAATAGCGCTGTTTTCTGCATGTGAAGTAAAAAAAAATGCACTCTGTGTTCCGTAAATAGATTCTTGCCAGAAACGTATGTCATACCAGTAATTTCTTTCTTTCTCTTTTTTCCACTCTGCGTTGCAGATGTCCTCCTCCTCAGAATTTTAGAGATGGAGATGATCCACCAGGCGCCAAGTACTGGCCCCATTGTTGCAAACGGAATGGTGGATAGGATGCGAAATGAGAAGTGCATCTTTCGCATATTACTACATATATTGTGTAACCAATATTTTTGTGAATGATTCCACAAAACTGAATTAGATTAATTCTGTCATAGCGACATAGCTAAAAAAGTCCGTTCGTGATCATCGCCGTGAACTTTTTGGCAGTGCAGGAATTTTATAGCGTTGTGACGCCAGATCAATTAAATATTGATAAACCGGTGAAGGTCATACCGCAGTGGACTTTCTTCTTAGCGCCAATAAACCTTATACGAAAAACACGTGCTTTCTACTAAAGAAGTTGTGATTCCTTTTTGTAAAGAAAACGACTGCGCTTGCTGGGCAATGTAAATCAATTTCAGTAACAACGAAAAATAACAAGAACACTATTCCAGGAAGGCGCTTTTGAAGGGAGGTTAGAACTGCGCCAAAATACGAGGACAAGCGAAAGAAACACACGATACACCGTGGTGTGCCTTGTGTGTTTCTATCGGTTGTCCTCGCTTTTGTGGGCAATTTTAGCCTCCCTTCAAGTGTGATCCAACCTCCCCTCAAGGACGTCCTACTAAAATAGGAAGGTGTTACCAGGATGTGCACCTGTTTTACAACGCTGGCCGTAAAAGATGCCTGCGTGAGACCAACAAACGATCTCTATAATGATTTCAGTAAAACGCCCTGTTAGATACAGACTATTAATTAGCATAGTTAAGTTCTCTGAAAACAACCACTCGCCGTCGCATTCCGAATGTGGGGCGCCTCTGCACGTCGACCATGCTATCCGACGCGTCATACAGGCTGGCGAGGCCGCTCTCGTGTGTCGCGCGTGAAACATGTCTCCCAACCCCCCTGTATGACGCTTCCCGAAAGTGTACCTGGAGGCCAGCACGACTCGAAGTAGTTAATCTTAGTCCTGAGAAACGGTGCACAGCACTGGAAGGTCGTTCAAGGACGAACACGTGGGGATGTAACGCCGGACGGAGGCGGCCATCGGAGGATCGGAGGGTGTGTCTGGCCGCACTTGACGCCACTTGCACGCGCCCTATGATTCGGTGAAAACGACGACACGTGTACGGGGTCGCCGATTAGATGGAAATGACACGACAGCTGCGGGGCTGAAGGGGTCATAAGCCAGAGAACCATCGGAAAGGGAGAGATGTTCTTCTTGTCACGGGCCGCAGCGTACGATTTGCTGTCGGCCGTCAATGAACTGACTCTTATTTCGCCTCTTTCTAATCCTGTACATATAATAAATAAACCTTCATTTTGCGAGACAGATGTTAAACTTAAATGCTTTATTCTGCGGGCCATACACAGAAGCGCATGACGGGTACCAACATCAACAACCGTTGGACGAATAAAGTTTATTCCTATCCTATCCTATGACACCGCCATAATGATGAATATGTACAGATGAAGAAAATGAAGAGGAAATATAATGCTCACAGTACTTCCCCCGGGTACAGAAGCGGCGAACCTGGTCACTAGTTATGGCCGTGAACGGCGTATGAAGGGCTTTAAGCGCGATGCATGCACAATCTCTATGGAAAAGCAGCGGTGGACAATGGGCGTGACAACAGGCATGACCGCATATGTCACAGGCGACGTTTCTTCCTGAAAAATGTAGGCCCCGATGAAAAGGGATTGAAACTTTTCACACAATCGCAGGAGCGCGAACTTGGGTCGATAGCAACACTTCGTCACCAGTGTTGAAGGAGCGACAAGGTGGAATGCATCATAGCGAGTTTTTCGATCTTGTTTACTGGCGTCGGTGTCAAGGCGGGCGCGGTGGCCTTATTGAGCTACGCATGAAGCGAACTGCTCACAAACTGATGTCGACGAAGGCACCGCAACGCCAAAGAAAGAGACGTCGCGGAGAGTGATAGGTTGACAGCCGTACGCGAGGAACAGTGGTGAGTACCCCACAGTGCGTTGCACGGCGGTATTGTATGCGAATGCGACGAATGGCGAAATGAATGAATAAAACCATTATTTCAAAAAAGGGAGGAGGGAAAGGAGGGAAAGGAATGTGGGCTCCCGGACTGTTGGCTGAAGCACATCTTCATCTGAGTCTTGGATCTCCCGCTTTATGCAGACTCAGGTGCATGTTCAGCTCCGCCGCTCTCACATGGGCTGATGGACCCCTTCTACACTACTCGAAACAGGCCACTTTGTCTGCCATATGTCGCAATGGCTTTGTGTGTTTCTTAGTTAGTTTATATTCCAATTCATAGTGTTCTAATGTCTCTGTCTAGAAAATGTTGAATGTTGGACCTCCCTTGTGAAAAAGCTGCACAGCTCCAAATCAGGCGTTGCAAGTCTGCTCTGCATGACTCCTGGCAGTGTGTGCATCGGGTATAAGTCTTCGCAATCGTAGCTTGTCTGGATTGGTGCCATTTCTCAAGTATGTGTGGTGTGTATGCAGCGTTGGCCAGAACCTTCTTAAAGGTACCTCTTCTGTGCGAGTAAGCCTGCCCTTGTCGTCAAACACATCTGCTGCTGTAGCTTCTAATAGTCTCCGTTTATTGTCTGCTTGTATTTTAGTACGAATGTAATGCATCAGTGCTTTGCTAGGAGAGCCTTCGGCCAATATGTTTAGGTATGGATTTGGGTCCACGGGGTTTGGCGAGGAAATGTAGTGTGGGGAGCTGTACGTGTAATCAAGCCCACCTGCTTGCGCGGCAACTGCGTGAGCGGCTGCGTTTCCCCCACCCGTGCCGGTGTGCCCCGGTGTCCATAGGATTCCAACATTTGTCCCGTTGTCCTGTATTCTTCTCTTTAGCTTTTTCTGGTGTCGTTGGCCACAGCATTATCTGTCGTAGGCACCGTTAATTCTGTCACCGCTTCGTACGAGTCAGTAAGGATCCGATAATTATTTCGCACACTCTGCTCTACAATGCCTCCCATGTCAATGGTAATTGTGTTGACCGCTCCCCATATAGATAAGAGCTCAGCGTGCAAGGTTGCACCCCCGGGAAGCTGACATGTGTGATAGCCATTGTGCTGGCGTGCAGATGTGCTAACCCAGGCCATGCTTGCTATGTCGTTTGTGATTGCAGCGTCCGTGTAGATGTCAATGGTGTGCTGCGGCGTTCTTAATTCCAATCTCTTTTCAAATAATTTTCTAGCTTCCGCGTTTCGTGTGGCGATAGGGCGTTGTTGCCTTTGTATGGCCAGTGGTGCTTCCCATCGTGGCGTTATGGTCGCTTGCGTGGGCTCTGGCTTCGCATGGACTTGTTTATCCCATGCCATGATCTGTTTTCCTTAGGTCGTGTTTTCCAACCGGGATCGCATTCGAATTCGTGCTTCACTGAATATGCCTCGTATAGGTGGAATCGTTACGAGCTTGAGCAGGTCCTCGTTCTTCGTGTGTTTCGGTAGCCCAGTGATCGTACGAAGGCTGGCCATGTGTAACTTTTCGATGTCTCCGAGGTCCCGTTCAGAGAATTCGTACATGGGTGCCCCGTAAAGAGCCCTTCCAACCGCGACCGCTTTTGCAAGCGTTTGGCACGCTTTCTGACGCGCTCCGCCATACTTGCTCAATATCCGTGTAACCATGTGCAAAAGCCGTCTCCAGTTTTTCTTTAGTGTCCGAATCCATAGCTCGGGGATGTTGGAGCTAGCAATCTGTGCTCCAAGGTTCCTAATGTGTCCATTGGCCGGCGTAATATCGCTTTGGCCGATGTGTAAATTGATCAGCTAGATTACATTGGTCGTTTTCTATCCGTCTACGCTAATCAATTCCGTATTCTCTGGAGAGAGTTGCAGCCCGAAGTTATCTAAAGTGTTGCTAAGGCTCAGGATCGCTGCTTGTAGTTCAGTTTGCATGCTCTGCATGGTCGGAATAATCCGCCGCTTCTGTCCATATTGTTATATCGTCAGCGTAAATAGTAAAATGGGCCGAAGTGTCTCGCTCAAGACTTTCTGCCACACGTGTCATGGCCACATTGAAGAGTATAGGTCCGAGGATGGAGCCCTGGGGCACTCCTCTGTCCAAGAAATAGGTCTTCGGACTTCATCCCGGTGTCTTGCCATGGAGCTGGATTGGTCTGCTTTGGAGGAAGCTACGTATCCAATTGTATGTTCTTTGGCTAGGGTACCTGGTTGCCAATTCCTGTAAGATGGCCTCTTGTTTCACGTTATCGAATGCTTTACGTATATCGACTGCAAGAATATAGTCAGGCATCTGTTTGCGAGACCTACGGTTGATCACTCTGCGAAGGAACCAGAGGCAGTCATGTGTCCCCATGTTCGGCAGAAAACCTGCCTGCGCAGGATGCAAACCCGGTTGTACATATTCGATGTAGTGCTGCATTCTTGTGTGTAGCATTCTTTTTATCAATTTGCAGACAGTTGACTTTAGAGCTATGGGGCGTAGGTCAGCTGGTTTCGTGGGGTTTTTGCCCGGCTTCGGTATAGGGTAGATGAGAGATAGCTTTAGTGAATCTGGCAGTAGTCCGGATTCTCAGGATTCATTGACAATTCTTAAGAGCTGTTCTTGAGCTTCCTTGCTCAGGTTTCGAAGTTCTTGTCAAGTAACTCCAACGTGCCCGGGAGCTGATTTCGTTTTGCTTTGTGCAAGGGCTGCTACGAGTTCAGCCAGCGTAAAGGGTGTGTTCAGCTCATCTTTCGCGTTGTCTATCGTGGCAGAAGGCAGCGGTTCCGGAGGCACCTCAGCAGCATGTAGGAAGAAAATGTGGATGAAGCGGTCCTCCAGCACGGCAGGCTCTTCTCGCAAAAAGAGCTCCGCGAGAGGAGGCGTGCCTTTCTTGCTCCCAAGCAGGCTCCTTAAAATCTGCTATAGCCTTTTTAGACCGGGTTCCCGGGCAAGCTTCGCGCACGTATTGTGCCGCGTCTGCTTCGAGTTGTTGGTATTCCTTGATGAGTCGGTATTGATGTTTAAGGCGCATCAGATCTTTGTGACGCTTTCCTTTATACCAGTATTGCTGTGTGAGGTGATTGACTTTCCGCCATAGATTTTCAAGGTTCATATCCATGTGTGTTGTAGTGTCATCGCATTGGATAGTTTCTCTGGCCTCCGGCCCTGCCTCAGCTATCATAGCGCTGAATTGTTCAAAGTCTGCAGAAGAGTTCCCGGTGGCCATTCTAATTCTTTTTCCAGTCAAAAAACACCGTTTTTCTCCTTTCTCGGATCTTTCTGCGATTGAGCTTGATAATTATTGGTTGGTCACTTCCCCATGTCGTCAATTCTACGTTCCATGGCTTTATGAGCCCTGGAGCGGCTAGTGTCAGACCGGGCGCTGTGGCTTGTTGTCGCGCGTGTAGCCCTATGCGGCTTGGTGTTTCTGGTGTGTTGCATATGTCCGGAGTTGACATTTCTATTGCATCGTGCAGTATGCGTCCTCTCGGGTGAGCTTTGGCGTAGCCCCATGTTTGATGCCTGGCGGTAAGGTCTTCCCCCACTAGAATGGGAAGGCCTCAGGCTTGTGCCTGCACTTTAATGAGCCATTGGTAGGAGTCATTCCGGTGCTTGCCCTTTAAGGGTCTGCAGTACATGGAGACTGCAACCACTAGCCGGTGGCCGCCTGGACATAGCTTTACTGCCCCAATTTCTCTAAAATCATTGCACCAATCTGGTATTTGCAGTTGTGTTGCGGTGCAGTCATGTCTTACTAAAAGAGCAGCTTGGCGTTGCGCCTGTTGGTTTCCTTTGCCCTGGTGTAGTATCCTATTCTGCTGAAAGTTTGGTAACCTCGAATAGTGCATGGTCCCCTTGTTTCCCGTAGAAGCACAACAAGGGGTTTGAATTTTTTAATTTGTTGTTTTAGTGTGGATCCATTCTGCATAAAACTTCGACAGCTCCATTAGATGCATATGCATGTTCGTCATGTTGCTTCTGAATATTTCTCTGAATGTCCGTGAATATTGCCTGCATCTGAGTTTGTATTGCATTCGTTACTGTCTGAAATTCCTCCCGTAGATCCCTAGTCAGAGATCGGCTCCGTGATTGCTAGCCAATTACGCAGTGCTAATTACCTCGTACCAAAGTTTTGCTTGCACCAATGTGTCCGTGAAGGCGAGCGGCATCGACCGATACCAGCTGACCCCAGAGGTGCTTTGCCATATTTCGTGACTGCTTCTACTGCCGCCGTGCGGAGGATTGCTAGGCTTAGGCGTGTTCCGCGGACACTCGGCCCAACAACACCGTCGCACCGACAGCGGCCTGCCGTACACCTCGGCGGCTGCCACTCGTCAGCTCCGAGATGGAGGCGCCCTCTGAAACAACAATGATCGTGGACAATCACATGTGCGTTCAAGTTCAGGGAACAGAGATATCACCCGAGGAATACCACAGCGACGCCGGATGGACGCTCGCGGGGGAACGCATGTCGAGGCTGCGCCAGCGGACCCCCGCCAGCGGCAAGCCCGACGCACCCGGCGGGTGTCAAACAAGCACGAGGTCAAAATTCTACAAGAACGTCAGAGCCTCGGCCATCAAGGCAGCACGCATGCCAGCCATGCCACTAGAAGAAACCAAGATAGTTGTCAGACCCAGAGGGGGACTGGACATCGTCAAGACCGGCACCACCACCGTCGCTGCGGCCATACTCGCTGCGGCCAAGATCACGAGCGAGGAAAGCGCCGCGGACACCATCTGCCCCAACACACAACAGAACATCATGGTCGTAAGTACACCGAACGAAGACAACGCGGCAAGGTACGCTAAAATCCAGGAAATATCCATTCAAGGCAAACCCTACGAGGTCAGCGCATATCGCACGGCACCTCACGACACCGTGAAGGGCGTCATCAGAGGCATCCCCATCGACGCGAGCGCCGACGAGCTAGATAGAAAGATCGTCAACGAGAGGAACCCGCTAGCAGTGGCCTCAAAAAGGATTGGAAGCACGACCACTGCGATTGTGGTGTTCCAGGGGCCCAAGGTACCGAACTTTGTCCGATACGGAGTCACCCTGATTCCGTGCCGCCTCTACAAGAAACAGATCGACGTCTGCCAGCAGTGCGGCCGAGTGGGACACCGCAAGGACGTTTGCCCGACCCCCACAATCAAGACGTGCCTGGCCTGCGGACTCGCGAACCCTACAGAAGACCATCGCTGTACCCCAAAATGTCAGTTGTGCGGAGGCGAACACCCGACCGGAGACCGAACGTGCAAGGCGAAATACAAGATCCCCTACGTAGTGCGCAAGCGACAATGGGAGCGCCGACAGGCCGAACGCCAGCTACTGTCGGAGAGCGATTTCCCGCCACTGGACAAGCCGCCAGCTGCGCGAAAGTCAAGGACCCCATCGGAAAACCGCGCGCCCAAATCCAGAGACAGCAGTTGTTGCAAGAGAAGCCTCAGCAGGAAAACGTCACCGTCACGTGAGCGAGTGAGCTGGGTCGACGCAGCGAAAGGAAACAACATAAGGAACGTGCAGAAAATCACCGAAACCTCGAAGAAAGAAGATATTAATAAGGTCCGGGAGGCAAATGAGCTCCTAAGACACGAAAACGCGGCGTTGCGAGCGACCATCAACAACCTCACGAAAGAGATCGCCGAGATTCGTCAGTTGCTGCTATGCAACAACGAGCCTCTACAGAGACCCACGCCAAGCACAAGCAAGACCGAGGAAACGACAACGAACATCCAGGAGACAGCCATAGAGGAACCGGCACCGAAGAAGCGAGCCCTCGAGGCCACGCACACGCAAACAGAAAACGATCGCATCGACAGCCTCGAAGCGAAATTCGAAGCGACATTCAGCAAACTCGAACAGCTAATCACGACAAACATCGCAGCAGTGACAGCACTGAAACAAACAATGGAGACCTACCGAGCCGATAACACGAACAGATTCGCCTACATCGAAAGGACCCTACAGCCGATGGTAGGCCACCCGACGTTTGCGCCCCTCTTCGCGCATCATCCACCCAACCAGGGAGCCCCGTACACGGCAACGCAATCATGGCCGCCAACGCAACACCAGCAGCAGCAGGTGTAACCGCGTGGCAGTGGAACTGTCGCGGCTTCGGAAGGAAGAAGGCAGTCATCCAACAGCACATCGTACATGCCGCGCGCAAGCCAGACGTTATACTACTACAAGAGACACTAACCGATGCACCGTCCCTCCCCGGCTACAGAGTGCACAAGGGACCGCCCGACGGCAGAGGCCTGTGCACCCTGGTCAGGAAGGGACTCACGTTCGTCGAACATGAGCTGCAAAGCAATCTCAAGATCGAGCACACACTGACCGAAATCATCCCTGGCAAGAAGAGAAAAGGAAGCATATTTCTGCTCAACGTCTACAGCAAGCCATCTCAGAGAAAACAGAGATTCAAGACATTACTGCACAGAGCCAGCACCGCAGCGGGCCGTAACACCCTGATCGCGTGCGGAGACTTCAACGCGATGAACCCTGCCTGGGGCTACAACAAGTACACAGCAAAGGGCCGCGACCTGTACCAAGACGCCACGGAACTCGACTTTACCCTCATCACAGACCCGACACATCCGACGAGAATCGGTAACTCCGTGTCCCGGGACACCACTCCAGACCTCACGTTCGTCAAGAACGACATCCGGGGCGCGATCACATGGAGAAACACGGGGATCGACCTAGGCAGCGACCACACCATCGTGGAAATCGGCATACCGGAACACAACGACACCAGCGTCAAAACACACAGATGGATAGACTGGGATGCCTTTCGAGACGCCAGAAGCCAGAAGAGCGACGATGACGACGAGATCGAAGACATCGACTCGTGGACGGCCGAAATCACCAAGAGCGTACGCGACGCGACCAAAGAGATTGAAACGGGCGCGGAGATCGACAAAGTAGACAGCCGGCTTGCGCATCTCATCGAGGCCAAACAGTCGATACTAAATCGCTGGAGGAAACAACGGCTTAACCGAAGACTGAGAAAGAAGGTGGCGGAGCTGAACCGAGCGATCGAGGATCACTGCCGCGCTCTCTGCATGCAACAGTGGAACGAGATCTGCAACGCGGCAGACGGGCAGATGCATAGCGGGAAGACGTGGAACCTACTGCGGCACCTGCTCGACGAAACGAAGACCAAGTCGCACCAAAGGGACAGACTCGCCAAG
This sequence comes from Dermacentor variabilis, assembly GCF_050947875.1. Classification (NCBI taxonomy): domain Eukaryota; kingdom Metazoa; phylum Arthropoda; class Arachnida; order Ixodida; family Ixodidae; genus Dermacentor; species Dermacentor variabilis. The sequence continues at coordinate 75,919,056 of NC_134575.1, forward strand.
CTCATACATCGGGCGGTCTCAGCACACGGCGTCGACGAAGTCACCAGGCGCATTAACGACAAATACCTGCCGACTACACCTACCGAACAACACGCGCCGTACAGCGGCCTGCCTAACGCGAACCTCGATCGTGACATCGACGTCGAGGAGGTACGCGCGGCCCTGCACGACCTCAACAGCCGGTCGGCAGCCGGCCCGGACCTCGTCACGAACAAGGCGCTCAAGAACCTCGATGACGGCTCGATTGAAAAGCTCGCACAATACTACAACAAGTGCTGGAGAGCGGGAGCGCTGCCAAAGCTGTGGAAGACAGCCAAGACCATCCTGATCCCCAAGCCGGGGAAGCCGCCGGACACGGATAACCTCCGGCCCATCTCGCTCACGTCCTGCGTGGGCAAGGTGCTGGAGCACGTCCTGCTCAACAGGTGGCAAGACTACCTGGAACGAGAAGGGCTGTACCCGGCCACTTTGATCGGCTTCAGACAGCATCTCAGCACGCAGGACGCGATGCTGCAGCTCAAACAGCAAATCATCGATGATGGCGGCAGCGCCCGCGACAACAAAGCCATCCTAGGGCTCGACCTGCAGAGCGCCTTCGATAAGGTGAAACACTCGGCGATTCTGTCCCAAGTCTCCAAGCTCAACATGGGGGAAAGATCCTACAACTACATCAAGGACTTCCTCTCGGACAGGACTGTCGAGCTACGAGCAGGCGACCTACAGACGCAAGAGAAGAAGCTCGGGAACACCGGAACACCACAGGGATCGGTCATTTCGCCAATGCTGTTCAACCTGGTAATGATCGGAGTGGCCGAAAAGCTCGGGTGCATCGAAGACGTCAGGCACACCATCTACGCGGACGATATCACGATATGGGTGACCGGTGGCAGCGACGCCCACATCGAGGGCGCGCTGCAAGCCGCCGTCGACGCAATAGAAGACCAGCTGGAAGGCACCGGACTGAGATGTTCGCCGAGCAAATCGGAGCTTCTCATACTCCCACCTACCAAATACAGCAGAGGCAAGACTAGACAACGCGAAAACGAAAAAATCAGAATCGTGACCAAATCCGGCAACGTAATCCCCGAGGTCGGCAAAATTAGGATCCTAGGCATGGTCATCGAAAAGCACGGAAGGAACGGCGAAACCATCACCCGTCTCAAGGCAAAAGCAGCCAACGCGATTCGACTCCTCAAACGAGTCACTTCCAGAAAGACTGGCATGAGAGAGGAGAGCCTAATTAGGCTCGTCCAATCTTTCATCATCGGCCACGTCGCGTACGTTGCAGCCTACCACAGATGGCTGCAACACGAACGAAACAAAATCAACGTGCTCATCAGAAGAGCGTACAAGACAGCGCTGGGCCTGTTCGAGTCCACAAGCACGGCCCGCTTGTTACAACTCGGGCTACACAATACGCTCGAAGAAATAGCCGAAGCGCAACGGACCTCTCAACTGGAGCGGCTGTCCATGACCAAAGCCGGGAGGAAGATACTGGACGATCTGGGAATAAGACGCTCGAACGAGGTGGAGATGAAGCTCCCCGTCCCCGAAGAGGTCCGACGCCAGACCAGAATCGACCCCATACCAAGGAACATGAATCCCGAGTTCAACAAGGGAAGAAGAGCGGCGAGGGCCAAGGCTCTCATCGACCAGCATGCCAACGACGAACACGCGCGGTACGTGGACGCGGCCGAATACCAACGGAACGCCTTCGCAGCGGTCGTCATAGAGGCGTCAACCGGCGCCACGAGGACGGCAGCGAGCGTGAGAAGCACCGAAGCGGAGCAAGCGGAGGAGGTAGCCATCGCCCTGGCCATCGCCGACGCAGACTGCCACACGGTGCTGAGTGACTCAAGACAGGCGGTGCGAAACTTCGCCAAAGGGCGAATCTGCAGGGAGGCTGAGCGCGTACTGCGAGCGGTAAAACTAGACGAACGAAAAGTACGACTCAAGTGGTTCCCGGCGCACGCGGGCGACGCGTCGGAACGCAATGAGAACCATAACGAGACGGCACACGCCGCGGCGCGAGCGCTAACCAACCGCGCCCCGGCGACAGACCGTCCGACATGGTTCGGAACCAAGGACCGCATGACGGATTACAATGAAATCACGAAGGCCTACCGCTTGGCTCGCAGGACTCTTCCACCCCCGCACCCGAGACTGAGTCGAGCGGAGGCGGTAGTACTGAGACAGCTCCAGACCGGATCGCTACCGAGCCCGAAACTGTTAAATCGCATGTACCCCGAGACATATCCGACAGATATGTGCAGAGTCTGCCGGAGGGGGACCGCAGACTACACGCACATCTTGTGGGACTGCATTAAATATCCAGAAGACGCTAACTCAAGAACACTCCCACCGCGGCTCGAGGCAGCCGCGAAGAGCTACGACCGAGACGATCAGCTCTGGGCCGTCCAGCAGGTCCTCGAGGCGCTCGAAAGGCACGGACCCAGCGAGCCGGCAACGGCGAGCGGAGACCCGCGCCGAGTAACGGCACCTTCGAGGATGACGTAGGCCCTCGTCGGGGCGCGCGAGCGCCCAACTGCAGGCATGAATAAAGTTTCTCCAATCCAATCCAATCCAATCCCGTAGGTTCTTCTTGGGGCGCTGGGTCTCAGTGTGTCTTTCCTGCCTTAGGATGCTCAGCATCGGCGCATACACCGAGTCTTGGGCTGTTGGTGGTTTCGGCACTGACGGTGCCTGGTTCTGCTGGCTCTGTGCAGGTCTTGCGTGTTGCAGCTTTCTAGAGTTTGCGGTGGTTTTCCCACTAACTGATCGCCCGACCCGACTATTAGAACGCGTGCGTTTTTCTCGGTCTGCCAGCGTCTCTGATTCACGTTACCGGGGCGTTGGCGGTGGTTGCGTATCACGTTGCTCTGGGGGTAGTCATGGGAGTATTTGCTGCAGCATTGCTCCCAACTTTTGATTTTCCTTTCTTAGTTCTTTTATTTGTTGCTCATAGTGAGCGGATAGCGTGGGTTGTGTGGATGTGTGGATGCGCCAGTACTTTTTCAGACCTGGCCACTGACCTCTGTCCTTCTATGTTCTGCGCGACTTTCTTAACCTTTTTCGGTGCACGGCTAGGACATGCGGAGTTTAGCGATATGTGGCACTGTTTCTGGCATACGACACATAATAGCTCTTCGTCGCTTTCGTTGTCTTCAGTGTGTTTTCTACCACACTGCTTACAAACTTCGTCTGAAGGGCAATACTTGGCAATGTGTCCCAAGCCGTGGCAATTGTAGCAAGCTATGACCTTTGGTCTCTACTGATGCACCCTTGTGATCTCATAATCGAACACGAGCCTGTTTGGGGGACATTCCGTGTTAAATGTTAGCAGCAGCATGTTCGTCTTCCCTAGGCCTCTAGGATATTCTCTAGAGGCCTCTATGCCTCTAGGATAATTGCCGTCTCGCATCTCAAGTGATCCTTGATATATTCAATCGTCTGGCCAGGACGCACCTTGATGACCCCCCGACTGTTCCCCACCTTCTAGGTTGGCGTCCTTTCAATTATTACTTTCTCAGCCAATTTATAATTTTCTCAGCCAATAGTGTCAGCGCCGCAAGCCTCTTCGCTTGTTCTTCATCGCTGACAGTAACCTTTATGCAGTTTGCTGCAAGGTCGTAGCGGTAAATTGATAATTCTGCAAGTTACCAACTTCTTGTCGTCATCTCTAGTGCTCCTGTTATAGCTTGCTTAGGTATGTCATGCACGTGTACCTTGTCATGTGGCGTGATCGAGAGCGCAAAATCAGGTAGACTTAAGGCCAGAATACATGGAGCGAACTTTCACGACGAAGTTCGGGCGGCAGGGAATCTGCCACGCCGCGACGCCGTATGTTCGTTGGGCTGCGCTACATGGAGCGAAGGCACGGCGGCCGCCGCCGGTGAGTCGCTGCGTTGTTATCGGTGTGGCTAGGCAGTTTAATTCGCGCTAAGCGACTACTTCAAATATAGACGAGGCAAATGCGCTGTAGTGAAACACATGAAACTAAAAAAAGAACTTTAACGACAACTATTATCGCTTTTGAATTGCGGAACACTCTAAAAACGCGTAAAATTTTGTTTAGAAATGATTTCTAATGTTTTTTATGTGTTTGAGACATTCATGTGCCGATGTAATTTAAAGAAAGCGGCGATGCTATGCGTTGTGGCAACACTGGGCGGGTAAACAACTTTCGCCTTTCTAACTCCGCGGCTCTGTCCTGTGGCTCAACGCGCGCGCGGCCGAAGCAAGCAGACCCGATAGTAGCGCACGTGAGCTTGTCTCACCATGGCTGTTATTAACTTATTAACCGCTTTGGATGCCATGAATACGAGAAGCGGGAGACCGGCGTGAACGATAGAGCGGGATCGGGATACACGGACAAGCGGGGAAGCCTAGCCGGAAGTCGGGGCGGATAGTGAGACCTGATTGGCTCGCTTGGGGGCGCCGCTCGTTTGCCGCTTCCGGTATCGTCGCCGCCCGACGAACTTTTCTGCGCCAGCTGGATCGGCGGCGAACGACGTTTTCTTCGCCGCCGCGCGTCGCGCGTACGCCGCCGGGCGTCGAACGCCGACTATTCGTCGCATATTCGCTCCATGTATTCTGGCCTTTACCCGCTCGAGGCGAAGCTGTTTGAGCTTGACTTTACTGTTTGGTTTCCGCTTGCTGAAAAAGGACCATCCATTGTCCTCCTTGTTGTCTTCATCGTTGCTATCTTGCTATCATCCTGAATATCCATTTGGCTGTTCACTTGCGACTCCCTCCTTCCGGCCTCTTCCAACGAAGGACGCGCTACGGCGTCTTCGGCTGCAGCTCGGCGTTCACTCGGCGTTTCGACGCTCTCTGCGCGCTTCGCTCTTCGCGTTGTCTGCATTTTGAAGGGGCTATTCAACTTTTCGGTGTCTCTAAGCTTAGGTGAGCATGGAGTTCCCGCACTGGGTCCACTGAAGTGCGAATGTTGCTGTGGTGGCGACATGAAGTCTTGCTCACCTGGCCGGCCTCGCCGAGGCCGCACTCGGGCTAGGCCCACGCGTGGTTAGGCTTAGGTCAGCGGGTCGCCGTCGAAAATGTCCTCCTAGCCGGAAAAAAAGTCAATTGGAGCCGTGAAAAAGCACACCACACTCACAGAAAGTACTCACACTGTCGTTTCTCAGTGTTTTACCACGCTGAATGATAGTTCCACACAAGCTTAAAAGAAAACATCGAAGAGCCAAAGTTGAACACGTCTTCACGCTCTGGCAATCGCAGCGCCCCTCTAATGAAAAAATAACATCACAATTGTTGTGGTCGGGGTTCATGCACAGTGATATCATGTGAGGCAGCATGCGATGAAAGCGCTCTGTGAGCACATTAGTTTGAGGTTGGTAGCTGCTTGCGGATGGTGTTTGACGCATGGAGCGCATCGTCGAGGAGCGTAGACGGAAGGGTATCACCACGGTCACTCAAAAGGAAATGTGGGGCTCCGTGACGTAGAAAAATGGCTTAAAACAAAAAGTCGGCAACCTCCGCTGCGGATCCTGAAGGTAGCGCGGCTGTTTCAGCGTACCGTGTCAACTGCTCGACAGCTGTGACTATCCATCGGTTACCGCCAGCTGATATGGGTAGTGTTCCATACAGGTCGATACCAACGACAGCAAAAGGAACCTCACGAAATGGTACACTTGGGAGCAGTCCACCCGAAGGTAAGGTCAGTCGTTTGCTGTGTTGGCAGCGGAGCAGGACGCCACATATTTCGCTACACTGGTTGCAAGTCCAGGCCAGAAGAAGCGACAGCGGATGCGTTCATAGGTTTTATAGTAACCAAAGTGGCCGGCTCTGGAATCGCCGTAAAAGACCTCCGTATCTGGGCCCCAAGTGATCGGGGAACGACAGGAAGCCAACGGTGTCTTTCGGGATGAAACACGTATCGGTACAGGACCGAATTTTCGATCTTTAGGTTCTTGAATTGCCAACGGAGCCTAGCGAGGTGGACGGGAGGATCTGCGAAGACGTTCCATAATGGAGTGACACAAGAAATAATTACGCTTAGAAGATACAAACTGATGAGCTTGGTTAGATGAGCTTGGTCACGCACTTACAGCACCATGCTTTGTACTAGTTGGCGACGCTTAAGAACTTATCGGGACGTCTTGACCGTTGGATACTCCGTTTACAAGAATGTTACTTCGATGTCACTTACGATTCTGGAAAGAAACACCAGGATGGCGACGCTCTCTTTCGCTGTCTTCTACAACCTTCCTCGAAGGCTGCTTCCTTACCGCCTTCCGTGAGCAAATCTCAGGACGCATTTTCTGTGGCTTAGGGAGCAGCGGGATGCTGTAAACACCCTGGCAGGCGCTGGGAACTTGAGTGACCACTACCGTAGATGTACACATAAACGCTCCCCGTGTTTTCATAACACGCAAGTGCTCAGACGGTGTGCCGGGCAGTTAGATAGGTAGATATTTGAGGGGTATCGGCTTTTAAAAGCTGCTCGTGTATGTGTAAGTGCTCCATCACTGGCACTCACTTATGAAGAAGTGTTGTACCTTAAAAAGAAACTGGTGAATGCTTTGTAATAGCTCGCTGTGGGCGCCTATGGGCTTCGTGCGCAATTGGTTGTCTACTACATGACACATTCATTTATGCCTCTGTATGCGCATTTATTGGAGCATATGGTGTCTTCTTTGCATATTTTTCTGAATAAAGCTTGTCTGTTGAAATCTAGCGCTCTGTCCTGTCCCACATATTTTCCGTTAGTATTGTTCGCGCTATAACTAGGTCACAGCAACCACGTGAATACGACATATAGGCAAAAAGTTGCAACAAATTTACATTGTTGCGCGAATAAATGATATCGTGCCCTCGTAAATAAACCTCAAACATAAAAATAATTGAACGGTTTACCTAGATCTACCTTTAATATGGTATCATTCACAATCAAAATCTGTCCCATGGCACCAACGTAAAATGCCCTGGCGTCATCGGGTCAAAGAAAACATACACCACTTTCTCGGCTCCCGGGGACGTCTCAGGCCTAACGGCGCCAAAACAAACAATCGATCTCAGTCATACCGACAAAACAGCTCGGATGCTTTGTCCTCAGCTTGAGATGAGATAAAGCGATGACTGATTTTACTACTTATTTTTTGCTGCATGGGGGAGAGCAAAATACAATAGCGAATTCAGATCGAAGAGGCCGGACTGGTTGCTGGCCAGTTGTTGCAAATAGCTCTCCCCAGCAGACGTCGCCGCGCTGACTTCCGGGCGTCAAGCGATATTTTCTGGCTGGTAAAAAACCGATGAGGCGACCAGCGACAGCGACGCATGGCCCTCCACCGCGGCAAGATCTGTCGCTCGTCGCCGTTGCTGTCGCTCGAAAATCGGGTGCATGCAGTTGCGCCTAATAAAGGCAGCGTAGTCTAGTGCCAGCTTATCTGCGTTATTCGTCATGCAAATGGTATTGGCCTAAAGCTGGCTATAATAGTGACAGCGATATGGCTCAGTGCTGGTGCTACGCTAGCAAGAAAAAGGCTGCTGCGTTGGCACAATTTTCGCCAGATCTTGGCTTTAACTCTGGGCCAGCATTGAATTGGGTTTCACTTTGCCATTATGCCAGCGTAGGTTCAGAAGTGGTACCGATTTCTGCCAGAATTGGGCTATTGCTGGTCTGCTGCCTGGATTGCTGGCGGCGATCGGAAATCAGTGCCCGCCGTAAAATCAGTTTTCAATCGTCCTTTCAAAGTATAGAACCACCACCCGGCGTTCTCCTGCCGAAGTGCCGTGAATCTACATCTTCTTAACCGTGCCAACTAGCTCGAGTGCAGATGGCACGTGAGAATCAGAAGCGAGAGTCGGAATTCGAAGCTGGAATGGCGGTGCAACGACCATCACGGCCTCACACAAAAAGAGCATACCAGATAGTAAGCCCTAGTCGGTAGACATCTTCGTTTACTGGGTCGGTATCAGTTCTTATAATGGTAATCTCCTGCTGTGCATGCATGCATGCATGTAGACGAATTAACTTAATTTTGTCGTGCATATCATCACACTCTTGAAAATCATGTCGTGGCTTGCCACAGAGATTATGACATACATGTCAATCATTTTATGACATGCATCACATGTCATTAATGTCACACATACATGTTATGACATGTAAATCCAGAATGCGCACATCGGGTTATGGAAATGCATGCCATGCCATTCATTCAATTATATTCATCTAATTAGTGACGTTAAGGTCATGAAATGATTCATTCATGTCAGTTCCGGATTCTACCCATTAATTTTTCAAATTATCCATGATACTCAATGAAATGACCCGACCCCATGAATGACATGACCTGAAAGTCATGGCGTGACTGTAATGAATGGCATGATGTGATGGCATCATGACCATCTCTTTAACTCAATACGTATCAGGATATGTGGGAAGATACATACGCTGATGGCATGGCATGGGGGACATGGCATGGCATGCGCATTTGGTTACGTCATGTCATTGACGTCAGGTCATGCACGCATATCAGTTATTCGTGTGCAGATATATGCCGAGCTAAAGAAACTACCTAGACCATGTCAGCTACCATGTCATTCATACAATTTATGTCATGACAAACATGCAGAGACGAGCATGTGATAGCTTTGATGTCATTACATCACTTGTGCTTCATTTATCTAGTAATTCACGTCATAAAATCCAGGTCATTCATGTCATGAAACGCATCGCATTCTTGTCATTATATTTA